>NC_050185.1:21805616-22405616 GCF_008315115.2 Sander lucioperca
GTCAGTAGATAGATTCAGGCAAGTCAATCAATCCATAAATTAAAATAACTATCTAGATACATTGTTTTGTTAGAGCTGAAACAACTCGTCAATTAATCAGGAGTTGATAGACAGAATAAATTAATTGGAATCTATTTTGATAAGTCTGCACCGTTGTGACAAAAAGAGAGCCGAGTCAGAAGGCAAAGCTCTCGATCTACCGGTCAGTTTTCGTTCCTACCCTCACCTATGGTCATGAAGGCTGGGTCATGACCGAAAGAACAAGATCCAGGGTACAATTGGCCGAAATGGGTTTCCTCAGGAGTGTGGCTGGCGTCTCCCTTAGAGATAGGGTGAGAAGCTCAGTCATCCGTGAGGAACTCGGAGTAGAGCTGCTGCTCCTTTGCGTCGAAAGGAGCCAGTTAGGTGGTTTGGGCATTTGGTAAGGATGCCCCCTGGGCGCCTCCCTAGGGAGGTGTTTCAAGCACGTCCAGCTGGGAGAAGGCCACGGGGAACACCCAGGACTAGGTGAAGAGATTATATCTCCACCCTGGCCTGGGAACGCCTCGGCATCCCCCAGTCAGAGCTGGCTAATGTGGCTCGGGAAAGAGAAGTTTGGGGTCCCCTGCTGGAGCTGCTGCCCCCGCGACCCGACCCCGCATAACCGGATGAGGATGAATGGATGGATGGATATTTTGATATGTGATTGTTTGGCTTTACAGCTTTTGTTAGGTTTAATTTGTCATTTGAGTGGGCTCAAAATAAGGTAAAATAAACTTTACTGAGAAGTATGTTTTCTGTTCCAGGGGATTGAACATATGTCTCTCTCTCTCTTTCTGTCGTGTATTGAGGCAGGTACATCCCAGAGTCTCCTCGGTGGCTGCTCTCTCAGGGAAGAGTGGAAGAGGCTGAGGCCATAGTGAGAGATGCTGCTAAGATGAACAAAATCGAGCCTCCGCCAGTGATCTTTAGTCCATTGCAGGTGAGATCTACTGTAACAATGGCTCATGTAAATGCATAAACACTAAGGTCCTGGACATCTTCCTGGTAATCAGAAGTAGGTGTACAACATAGTTAATATGTATGTACATGGGTTGTTGACGTAGTCTATATCCACGACATTCCACTTCCAGGATTGTTCCGGTGCCGCAGGAAATTCCGCCGGATGCATGTCTTTTTGCTGATGTCCGTTTCCTTCCGCTTTCTTTGTGTTGGAATTTTAAACTCCGGTGGATTTATGAGGACTACGGTTAACTGCTGCTCAGATCTCTGCAGGGTAAATTGAAACAGCTAGCTAAACCATCTGTCCAATCTGAATTTTCTCTCGCACGACTAAAACTGTAAAATCTGTCTTTCCGGACAGCTTCAAGTGAGTGTTTCTCAGAGTTTAGATTATCATGTATCATATCATTAGGGATGCCTGTGTTAGCAGCATTGGTGCACCTTCAAACTAGTGCAGTCAAACCGCACTAGCTTGAAGGTTATTTCCAGCAGGTCCCACAGCTCTTCTGCTCTCTGAAAATACAGACAAAGCTTAGATGCTGGGTAATGTAGTGTGAATAAGTAAATGTTTAAATACAAGTTCAGTTTTATCAAGCTGTGCTGACAGGCTGAGGAAGAGTTATCATTTAAGTTCATGGAATTACGGAGAATATGAAATATGACATTACTTGTTCATTTCAGTAACCATCATTGTACTAGAATAGTCAAAATTGAACCAAAGTCAATGACAATGAATGTGTCTCGTTTCTAGAGAAAACACTTCTATAACCCTTATATAAGCCATAAACCAATGCATAGCCATTTCCCTGTTAATACCTTTTCTCTTGTCACGTTTACCTTAAAGATTTAGGACACCTTTTAGGGTTCATTGCTCAGTGTGATGTAATCATTTACTGCTCACGAGTGAACACTTGTCTGGATGGCAGCTGGCAGAGACTTTGCAATAATTTACCCTCTAGTACTTAAACAATAATTTGCAGAAAAGCCAACTTTTAACCCCTTTTTTATGATTGAACGACTTATGTACCCAATGTTTCTTGTAACGATAATTATATCGCTTTATAGCAGGGGTCTTCAACGTTTTTTTAAGCCAAGGACCCCTAAACTAAAAGAGAGATGGAGCAGGGACACCCTACTACATATTGTATAAAATGAAGTCGCTTATTAAACTGGGCCTAAAATAACGTGTAGGGCGGCCAAAAGCCTTTATACATACCTTTTTTTGCAAAGAATCCTAAGCTGTTAAAAAAGCCTAATAATTGTTTGCCTGATTTTATAAATCATGTTCTAATGTTAAACATACATGTGGCAAAGTGAATCCTTACTATGAACTGTATCTGTGGATGGCCTTAGTGACTATCTTACCTATAGGCCAGTAAGCCTATCATTAGTGGGGAGTTATATTTGCTAATAATATGTTGGACTCATGTTAAGGCTAAGAATAATTTGGAGGCCCCCCCTGCATTGACGCTGACGACCCCCCTAGGGGTCCCGGACCCCCTGTTGAAGATCCCTGCTTTATAGTATATTTGTATAGGTTTTATGTATGTTTAACTCCAACATAATATTTTGTGGAGCTATTGGTTATTGAAAATGTAGGAACTGGACAATTCAAGAAGAAATTCAACTTAAATGTCAAAGTGGGCACATTAATGCATGAATAGCTTACAAATATAATATGATAACACTGCCAATAGTAGCACCACTAATAAACGACCAACAAAATATGAATGGGATTAGGGGATAAACATGTATCTTCCTAATTACAGACTGGCCGATAATGGATTTTTGAGGCTGATTCTGATTACAATATTTAAGAGATAGATAGATATATAGTTAGATAGCAATTTCAACAAACAATCTAAATACAATCCCTTTGATTTGTTTTTTTTAAGAACTGTGACCAAAGATACCAAGCAGAGAACAGCAGAGAACTCAGTGGTTGCTCAACCTCTGTTCCTAATTACTACAATCATATTTGCCCCCTCAGTTTTTCATTGCACATTGAACTTTTGCCTCCATTATCCCTGATCCTGACTGTTGGGTACCTCATGTGTGTCCACATGCATGCATTCCCTCAGCAAGAAGTCATGCATCACAACCATCTCTCTAACAAGATTATTTCTAGACTGATGGCTGTGCTTGCTAAGTGTTTGTTGTTCCACGGGCTTTGCTGCCCCACAGAAAGAACTTCAATGTGAGAAGAGGAAGGCCCACAACATCTGTGACCTGCTTCATTCTCGAAACATCCGCTGGATCTCTGTCACGCTGTGGCTGGTCTGGTGAGTCCCTGCTGTCCCACCTGACCTCCACATTTAGTACAGTGACCCTGAATGCACAAATACACACACCTTAGCACACACATGTAGACTGAACACACGCTGTTACAAACACATACATGCGCACACAATTTGACCCGGCTCATGCATCACCTCCACCACATGTCAGCCCATTTAACTTACAACAAATAATGACCTGTCAGGTGCGGTGAAGCCTGCAACTAAGATCAAAATCAGGTTTATGTAACTGCACAGTATGCCTTTATTTTTCCTGTGCTCACTTCTTTGGTGAATCTGAAAACAGATTTTTGCTTGATTTAGAAACAGCTCTATTTAGTCTTGCAGAGAAAAAAGTTGGGAGCTAATCATAGCAGGTGGATAGGCTCCAAGCTGCATGCAAATCTTTCTACAGTTGAAGGAATCTAACTTTATACAGTTATACAGTTTATTCTTGTGTCTTGTTTTGTGCTAAGTTGTGTGTTGTACTTTGTTTTGTTGTTTTCTGACTCTGTGACGATTTATGCTAAGTTTTGTATTGGTTGTGTTGTTTTTTTTGTTTCTTTGTATTTTAAAAAGCCTTTTTTAACATCAATGAATATGATGAAAAATAGCCTTTTGCCTAATTCTGGCTTTTTTAACCCATGGGAAATAATGTGTTTTATTAATTTGCGCTGTCCCCTTCCATAAATAAACTAAACTAAAAAAAAAATAAAAAAAAAAAATCCAAGATGCAAAAGCCAATGCAAGTTTTTCTGATCTAATGTTTGTCATCACAAATATTTATTTTAAAAAAAACCCTGCTCGGATGGACAGTACACAATTATTGCAACGGTCATTCATTTATGCTGTTACATTTCTAAAACTATTTTTTGGCCAGTTGTTTAGAGTAGTTTCTGGCCACCTGATGAATGTAAGTCCAATGTTTACTCTCCTTTTAGCTGTTATTTTCTCCACTAACTCCTCAGGAAATATCTGGCTTTTTAGCTGCTATATGCTCTACTATGTTCAATAGCTAGTGCCTAACTTTTTCTGTCTGCTGTTTTTTTTTTTTTTTAGCTTTTTACTTGAAAACAACTGCTTTCTGCAGCTAAAAACGACTTTATAAGTGAACCATTGATCTTTCTTCACACACTTGAAATCCAGTCAGGCCCAGGTGTGAAAGTCCTATTCCTCTACAACTTTTGATCCACCCTAATTTTATATTTAGCCTACACATACATTTACCGTACATTATTAGTTTCTAGACAAAAAACACTGATAAAACTAGTTTCATTAGGTTCCTGACTACACTGTAGTGTCAGGCCATAGATTGATATTAATGCTTAACAACTATCGCCACAGGAACACCGTGACCATCGCCTACTTTGCTCTTTCCCTGAACACCGCAAACCTTCACGGTAACGCATACTTCAACTGTTTCCTGTCGGCTGTGGTAGAGATGCCAGCCTACGCTTTGTCATGGGTTCTGTTTCGCTGGTGTTCCAGACGACTGAGTCTTTCCTCAACCCTCTTCATGGGAGGATTGTTTCTACTCTTCATACAGCTCATACCAGCAAGTATGAGCAACCTTTTAACAAAGATAGCCTTGATTTCTGCCATTCTCTTATTAGTTTGTTTATGTAAGATCATTCATTATATATATAGTATGTTCAGATGCAAAATTGTGTTTACTTGCTCACATGCTAACACAGACACATGTATATACCCTTGAAGAGAATTAGTTTGAATGTTCAGCTTATTTAAATCGAATCACATGTAACAATGTATTGCCTTATCCCCTCTAGACCTGATTTATCTCGCCATAACACTGGAGATGATGGGAAAGTTTGCAGTGACGACAGCATTTTCTATTGTGTACGCATACACAGCAGAACTCTACCCAACCGTAGTGAGGAACACGGCTGTGGGCACCTGCTCCATGGCCTCCAGAATAGGCAGCATTATTGCCCCATACTTCATTTACTTAAGTAAGAATGCTCTCACCTCTGCAGTCAGTTTATCACCTGCCACCACTCACTTTTTGGTTGAAAAGAGCTGTTTTATCTGAATTTACACTACTTAAATTTTCCCATGCATGAAAGTGAATGGAATTATTTGGATGCACCTGTAAGAAAAGCTGTTTCTTTCCCAACTGACTTCCACTAACAGAAACACAAGAGAAGCTGGTGCTTCTACAGAAACAAAACAACAAGAACAAAAGCCACTAGAACAAAAACATAAAAGCCGGCTTGATTAGCACTCAGATCAGATAGATGAGTCTGCTGAAAAACCCAAAGCTTTCATTTAAAATTTAGAAGTTTCTTTTTTAGATTTGTGGATTAGATTTAAACTGATGCAGACATATCAAAGTACCTAAGTCTCTCCACCTTTTGTCTTTGTTTTTAACTGCTTTGGCCAGAGTTGTTTTTCAGTATCCTTCTTTGATGTTTTGCCGCAGGAAGCTATTCCATTTCACTGCCTTACATCCTCATGGGAAGCATTACAGCTCTCAGGGTTGCTGAGTCTCCTGCTGCCTGAGAGCTATGGAATGCCTCTGCCGGACACCATTTCTCACATGCAAAATTTCCCTGGGTAAGACTACGCCTCCCTGTCACGAAGTCTCCCAGAGACCAGCGTATAGCATTATAGATTCAGATTGGGTTATTATATTTTTTTTGTAATTTTCATTTTTTATGTTGATTTAAGCTCAGTTTCAGTAAGTCTTTAGCTCATCACAATGCCCTTTTTTCATTTTTCACAGTTATTTCACACTAGTTTTAAATTATTAGTTTTTACTTGATTGAAAACACTAGGCCATGTTCCTTATTTGTATGCTGCTTTGGACAAAGTGTCTGGCAAATGAATAAATAAATGTAAAATGGGACTAAAATACTTTTTTTTCCCTTTCTTTTTTTCCTTTCTTTTTTTTTTTTTTTACAAATACTCTCATACGGTACTTAAGTCTGGTACATTTGTTGTACAAGTGCCAGATTTAAAATGATTAACTTGACTGTACATTATGTTCACATGCAGGCACATTTGCCCTTTGACTGTTTTACAGTCCAGCTAAACTGAGCTCAACTCTACCTCATATCAGCACACATGCTTTCACCCACCATGGCCATTTCTTTCAGCTACTATGAAATATATAATCCCACCACAGCCACAATTATGTGTAACTAGTTAAGGCAAACAACACACTATAACAAACCCAATTGAACTTGCAATAGTTTGACATTTTGGAAATGTGCTTCTTCACTTTTGCGCTGAGAGTTTATTCCACCAGAAAGTGAATAAGCGTATTTCCCAAACATGTCAAACTGTTCGCTTAAACAGATATTGTAGTTATAATTATAGCACTATCAATCCTCAGTCTTGATTTGAGTACATGGCACAAGTATCAATATTGGACTCAATAGATATATTAGACATATTACTTTTTATGGAATTTGAACTTTGCAACTGTCAGTGTTGAACAGTACTTGGCTTTCCTGCACTAGCCCAGTTTCAACGACAGTCTATATCTCTGTCAGACAGCCACCCTGACTCAGTACAATTTGAACAAAACAGTTTGAACTTTGTAATGAAGGGTGAGCATAGATCTATTCATACAATGTATATACTGGGTGCCACTTTTATAGATATTTAAAAGTAGACAGGGCATGTGATCCATTGAAAAAACCGGCTGGTGGTGCTTAGGTGCCTGCCTAGTTCACTTACATTGTTTAAAATCAGGTCTGGAGAGCATTGTTCTGTATCTGTGAATCATACTGTAACAGTATTATACAACAGTATTGATATCTGGGTTGAGGTGATTAACTGGACAATCATTATGTCACTTTCCATTTTTCTGGTAAATGGACATTTGTCAGAAATAACTAAAATAAATTGTTATTTTGTCACTGGATTTGTGAAAGTATGTGACTTACACAGTACCAAGGAACATGACAGTTATTCAAACAATAGTGCTTTTAAAATATCTCCACAAAACTGGAGTAATGTTATCTCTGCAACAGCATTAAAAAAAACTGTAAAATGAAAAGTATAACAATCCTGTGCATTACACACGCTCAGTGCCAATGCAATTATTACCATACTTGCATAATACTGCTGTCAAAAAGATAAAATAATGTACTAAACAAACGTACATACGTATACATGAAACAAAGTTTCTCATATTCTGATACCAATTTAATCAGAACCAGTATCCTTGTTTAGGGTTGATGTTATAACTGTATCTTTTACTTCAAATCCAAGACATTTGCATATTTCAGTTTCTAGTGAATATTTGTATACATCTTTGTGATTTTCAGAGTGAAGGCCAAATTTTATTTACTCAAAAATGTTTTAGTACACGTGTAAATATGATTCTTTTAATTTCACTTCTTACAAAAAGGTCATGTAAAATCATTAAATCCATGTGTACTGATTGACATGTTGTTGATAGAAATGTTGAATAGTTAGAACAGCAAACATTAGGAATGATAGTAAATGGTACAACATTTATTAATAGCTTGTGTAAGTAATGTTTTAGACAATCAGAGTTGACTTTCGAAAAGCGCCACAGGTTTTGAATGATCTTTTCTTGTGATGAATGGAACCTTCATTCTGTTATTAAAAAAGGCAAACAAACAAACCATCACTTGGTTTACAGGAGACAAAATTATTAGTGATTAGTTATTATTAGTTAGTTAGTTTACAAATATTTATCCATTCCTTAAGGAACCTACCTCTGCATCTGTTGAATAGTTGGAGGAAGAGGTTGTCCAAAAGTCTCTGGCAGGAAGAAAGCAGCAAAGGCAGAAATAACAGCCAGAGTCCCCACTGTAATATAAAGCAGGTACTTAAAGTTTTCACCTGTACAAGGAGAAGGGGAAATTAGGATGAGGGAGGTCCTTGGTCCTGCATATGTATCCTGTAAACATTTACAGTATGTAATACCAAATATAAATACCAAACTACAGGTCGAATCTGCTGCTTATAAACTAAAATGTGTCAATGTGCTAAGATAAATCCAGGTTAAACAAATGTTAGTAATTGCTTTTGTTTACTCACTCAGATGTATCAAAGAAGGTGCAATGCAGCTTCCCAATCTGGAAACAGTAGAGCATGTCCCTGTCGCTGTGCTCCTGAGCACTGTTGGATAAAGCTCTGCTGTGTAGAGATACATCAGGGCCATACCGGTGGAGATACCAAATTTACCCAACATCTCCAGACCAACAGACAGATCTGATAAACCTGAAACGTAAGAAATGGTTTGTCTAAGAACATAATGGAACAAAAAAGATGTCTGTCCCTGTATGATCCCCTTCACACAGCCATTTAAGGTGTGTATATATATATATATATATATACACACACAAGATTTTTTTGGCATTTGCACATTTACTTGAGAGAGGACAGTGTAGAAATGGTGGAGAGAGAGAGAGAGAGAGGGGGGGGAATGACATGCAACAAAGGGCCGGAATTGAACCCAAGACATGCGATTATAAAGCATACGCTATAACCATGCGGCTACCAGGGCATCTAGACTTAAAAATATTTGCTTGGAAATATGACCGTCCCGTGATGCACCATGTCGTGACACAGCTTACTTTCAGGCACCAGTTGAATGAAGTACAGTGACACTCCTCCAAGGAGCAAGACACAGATGGCAGACAGTCGTCGTGGAAGGTATCTCAGAGCCAGCCAATTGGAAATGTATGCTGGTACCTCTACAGCTGCTGAGATGAAGCAGCTGAGATAGGGGTTAGCATGAAGTCGGGATGTGTTCAAGGACAGGACAAAGTATCCAGTATTCAGAGTGAACCTGGGAAGAAAGAATCACAGACAACAGAGATTTTTGAATGGAAATCCTCAAAGAAACAGCATTAACTACATTTAATGTTATTACATCACATTAATTTAGCTGACGCTTTTATCCAAAGCAATATTGGAATATATATTAATATGTGTTATGAATATCTATATATGAATTTTGTGTTGCATGGGCCAAGATCCAGTCTTAACAGGTGAGTATTTTTAGTTTGCGACGAGGATGTGTAGTGTTTCTGCTCTCCTGATCAGTCAGTATGGAGCATGTTTCATCATAGCGGATGGGGAGGAGAATGGCAGCCAAAATAGCCAGCAAGTAGCAGGCTTATACCCACTGTCTACATCCGGTGAGTCAGACTACAGTTGGCTAGACTCAAGCTAACAAGAGCCAGGAACAAAACCTGCATCACCTTCTAGGTGAAGAACGGCCTTATCCTCTTGATGTTGTGTAGCATGAATCTGCAGGAGGGGGTTGTCGCAGCCAAGGACAGCTGGTCACACCCAGGTCCTTGCGGTCCGAGCCACAGACACCACTGAGTTCTCCATTTTAAATCTCATTCTCTTTCTTAATCACATAAATGAATACTCTGAGCAATCACCTTATTACATACACCACTGCAATGTGCAATCCAGTAAAATAGTCCTGCAAATTACTAAAACAGGTACATTACTGAAATGTGTTACATAGTAATGCATTGCTGTCTAACACTCCCCAATTGCTTCTTTTCACCTACCAGTGAGGAGTTTCACTGGGACGTTTGGGACCAGTAGGAGGAGTTTGAGTGCAATGAAAAGGACAAGAACCTCACTGGCTTCCCCCCATGAACACGGCCAATTGTGTTCGTTAAAAGCATTATCATATAATTTTCATTCCTACCCTCACCTACGATCATGAAGGTGGTCAAAATGGGTTTCCCGCAGGAGGGTGGCAGCGTTTCCCTTACAGATAACTTGAGAAGTCATCTGTGAGTAACTCGGAGTAGAGCTGCTGCTCCTTTGCGTCAAAAGGAGCCAGTTGAGGTGGTTTGGGCATCTGGTAAAGATGTGCCTTGGGCGCCTCCCTAGGGAGGTGTTCCAGGCACGTCCAGCTGGGAGGAGGCCTCGGGGAAGACCCAGGACTAGGTGGAGGGATTATATTTCTACCCTGGCTTAGGAACGCCTCCGGATCCCCCAGTCAGAGCTGACTAATGTGGCTCGGGAAAGGGAAGTTTGGGGACCCCTGCTGGAGCTGCTGCCCCCGCGACCCGACCCCGGATAAGTGGTTGAAGATGGATGGATGGATGGATGAATGCGTAATCAGGCTGATTAGTTTTAGGCTGCTTTGTGTAGTGTTGTTGTACTGAAATTAATTATGCTAAGGTGTTTGAGCAACTGTAATTAATAATGTCTAATATCTAATTGTTTGTGTTGATGTCTTTGGTGATTGAAATGCTCAGACTGGAGACTCACCACACCAGGCACAGAATGACAGTCATGTTTCTGATGTTTTTTGTCCTCAGCAGGTTGAAGACATTGTGGTGTTGCCTAGGGTGTGCCTTTGTCTCATCAGCCTGCAAGATACAAATCTCAGTCTTACCAGCAGTTTGTTGTATTTTGACTGGTGGGTCTCACTGTCCACCACTTCGGCCCAGAATGAAATATCTCAACATCTGCTGAAAGAATTACCATGCAATTTGTACATCCTCCCTATGGGGTGAATTGTACTAACAATGTGTGTCCTCAAGCACACACATTGGCTCCTGTGTCTGGTCCTGCATGATTTAAGTCAAGACAGACTTACATGTACACTGTAATCGTCAAAGATGACCTGTGGAGCCTCAACCTTGTTCATCTTAGCAGCCTTTCTCACTATGGTCTCAGTCTCTTTCACTCTTCCCTGAGAGAGTAACCACAGAGGGGACTCTGGGATGAACCTGCCTCAGTATTTAAAAAGAGAAACAGAAAGGTTCAGGCTGGATCATAGGGGCTTAAAAACAAAGCAACAAACAGGGTTACTGCAAGTTAGATATTTCTAAAACAGCCAAATTATTATTTTTGTCTCCTGACACTTAAGGTTGCACGGTAAGCTAAACTTACCATTAATACATTGTCTTGTTATGAGTACAACCTACCACAAGAGAGGGAGGTAAAGCAGACCAGACAGAGAGATAGCCAACAGGAGAGATTTCCAGTCCCTTAAAAAGTAAGCCAAGAGAGGCAGTGTCATGTAGCCAACGGCATAGCCCAGACATACACCCAAAGATGAGAACATGACCCGCACATTGCCAGTCAAGATTTCAGTGCCTGCACAAAGAGAGAGATAAATGCATGACAGAAGTGCAGGTAATAAGTGAAGATATTCGAAAAATACGAAAATAACGGAGGACTTTTATTGTGAAGAACTTACAGGAAATGAAACCGTTCACAGCCGGGGCTTTGACCAGTCGAGTAGCTAGTTTTCAGCGCTAGTCCGGGACGCCGCCGTGTAACTAGCTAGCTAGCTAGCTGAGCTGAGGTACAGACGAAAGGAAAATTATCTGTTAAAAAATGTGGCGACATATCCCCGGTGTTAAGAGGCCCGCCGCGGAGTCAGCAGTAGCTATGGACGTACAAGCTGTTGAGGGCGAAGTAAAGAAAAAGAGAAGGTACTTTTCAAACAAGTGGCGCATTGACAAAACGTACAGCGAAAGACCGTGCAAAACATTTCAGACCGTCCTGCCAACCTGTTTACATTTTAACGTCAATGTAGACTGTAACGATGTTTAAGTCGCTTGAAAGCTGCTGCCGTTTTAAATCTGTTGGCTCTCTGCTGCTCAGTTCTACCCCGCGACTGACGACACACACACACACACACGGTGGATGCAGGAAAAACCGGAGATGAGACGTACAGGATGACCTAAATTGAGGACAGCTACACTTAATACATCCATGAGCTACACTCGTTATTGTAAAATCAATGATAAGTTGAAGTCCAATAAGTCCTTTATCAAACCGTATGAATGTGTGTCCCAGGCCAGGATAGGAAATTAACTTACAATGTAAAGATCAACAAGCTACTGACACATAATAAATACATTATATTAATAAAATATGTATTATTAATAAAACATAATTTAATAAAGCAATTCAAAATATGATAGTGCACTCCTTTTTATAACTTTGAATTCTGGAAAAAGTGGCTGGTAAAAAATTTAAGTGGCCCCACCCTGCTCAGAACACACTAAAGACACACTGAAGAACACACTGACAGTTTCTTTTGTAATTTATTCCGAATAAGGCTTTAGCTATATGTTAAGCTCTAAGCTGTTTAAGGTGTGTTTCTAACAGAGGAAGTGGAATGTTTCCTGTCAATAAAAGTAAACCGTTGACAATTCACAATACATTATCTTCTGTTAATTTTAATACTTATGCATTGTTGTTAAGAATATTAAAATTAATATATGATAAATATGACATGATAAATAGAAGGTTTCAAATAGACCCGGTGATCGGTCGACACGGCTCACAGCAATCGGTGATCGGCCCCAAAAATCCTGATCGGAGCACCCTTAGTATATTATTCAAAATCACTCACTACTGTATAAAAGTATTATTTGTTGTTACCAGAGCATTACATGTTCACATTTACCCAGCACAAAAGCAGCGACAGAGTTGGAGATCTGTCCCAAACCACTGGTGAAGAGGAGGATGGAGAACACCGTCCAAGAAGGTGAAAAGATTAGAACAAATAAAAAAAAATTCTGAACTGCCATGGTGGCAAAGACAACAGGCTTTCTTCCAAACCTAGAGTGAGAAGTCAAACAATGAAATAAGAGCAAATAAAAATAAGATTAAAATATCTTGAAAGAGTACAGACTGCTAAAAATTATATAAGTTTGAACTGATCATTTTAAAAATTTGCAATGTTTTCTTTAGGCAGAAGAATTAAACATTTTCTAAGAATAAAGCGTGTTTATAATTTCATTGCGAGATGTGTTTTTAGTACCTGTCTGAGAGCTGTCCTGAGATGAAGGATCCAATAAGAACTCCAAGGAAGTAAACTGTGGAAGTGAACGGCTGCTTCCACTGATCACTGCACACCAGGTCAAACTGAAGTATCAATGCATGGACAAAGAAAAACAACCTAAGATCCATTTTCAATTAAGAATCACTCAAACCCTTTCTTCCTGAGTAGAATACTGGAAAAGTTGCATACATTCAGTTGGACAATTATTTTTCTTGTGTACAGTGTGTTCTAGTCAAGGTTAATGACTAATTATAGATCTCTTACTATTACTACCTCTATACTACGGCTTAAACTACACCAACAAATACTTAAATTTTAGTAGATGTGGCATATTAGATGACGCACAACGGGTGCCGGGGCCTTCTCCCACACTGCACCTCAACTTTGGAATTCACTACCCCCTTACATCTGCATACAGGACTCCATGAAAGAATTCAAAACTGCTCTTAATCTTTTTAAACTAAAATGTAGCTTATGTTAACTGCAACAACTGCAGCTTATTTTATATCAACCTTAACTCTCTGCTTTGCTGCTTGTAAGGTGGCTAAGATGTAAGGTGAACTTGTGTTTTTTGAAAGGCGCCATTAAATAAAATGCATCATCATCATCATGTACACACTCACCTCAGAGACTATGGTAGATTGGTAGATGTCTCTGCTGTAGCTCCACCCATTTACACAGCTCTCCTGCTCCAGGTCAGTGAGGTTGACATCCCTGTCAGGAAACAATCCCTGAGCAGAGAGATTTCTGACCACATCCAGCCTGTATCTGCTGCATCTCTTCAACCTCTGTTTCCCATGCACCACCTAACAGTCACAATGACACAGACTTTATTAGTGTTATTAGTAACATTTCTTTTCCAATTAACCTATGCCTTGTGTATGGTTCCGTACTGTGTAAAGAAATCTTGCCGTTGGGTACGTATCAGGTATGGGTCTGTATCTTCCCGTACCTACATACGTACCTACGGCGTAGATTCAATGCATAATTATAAATGGCACTTTAACAATTTGACACTGAGGCCAAGATATTGAATAACAACTTCTGGAGACAGACGTCTGTAAATCAGTAAACATATATATTTTTTTGCGTCGCAACCCCCAAGAAATGACTCCTTTCACTATCAGAATTTAAGAACTTCATTACCTCTATCGGTATGATAGCATTGCGCCAATCTTGTGTCAGGTTAACCTCAGGAACCAGGCAGTGGTGACTGGGAATGTCAGTCAAGAAGACAAAAGAGAAAGCAGCAAATCCATTGGGCACGCTGCTGGCACAGAGCAGGAAGAAGACAATCTGCTGGAAGCGTCCCCACTGACCAAGAAAAGCAGTAATTTTATCATAATCATTCATATTAGAATCACAACTGTCCCCTCCACCGTCAAAATCATACAGACTTCTTTTTAAACTGCAACGGAATAAAAGAGAGCGGTCTGGCACCTCACCAAGCCACACCCTGTACAAGATAAAACATTAATCAGTAATCAGTTTACCAATAACACACTCAAGGCTTTACTGGTTTCAAGAGTTTTCATTACAACAATTATTCAAATACTCTAAACCACTGGTTCTCAAACTCTGGTACAAGTACCACTGGGGGTACACGAGCTCTCTCTTGTGGTGCGCGGATGGAATCTGATTTATTTTTGAAAAAGTGAAATCAATTTCAAAACATAATACTATACAAATACTACAACATTTACAATAATAATATTTAATATTTTCTGAAGTGGTACGCAGTGTTAAAGGTTTGAGAACCACTGCTCTAAACTCTTCCCTGCTGAAAGACAAAAAAAGCCTGAATTGTATGGTTATTTGTGGTATGCTTCCTTGTAGTGAGTGCAACCTAACATCAGAGGGGGGAGGTACGCCAGCCCAAGCAAAGACAAATCCAAAAGGAGAGATCTCTAGTCCCTTAAAAAGAAAACAAAAGGGAGGTAGCATCATGTAGCCAATGGCAAAGCCTAAAAATGTTCCCACAGATGAGTAAAGGACATTGCCAGTTAATATCTTAGTGCCTGCACACAGAGATAAAGAAACACAGGGGACAGAGAGAGGGACATGTGCTGAAGGAGTGCAAGTCAAGTAGATATGTACAGATTTTTTCTCTCTTTCTATCTACATTTTTTCAAAATCTGAAAAATGTGTAAAACTACTGTGGCAGTATTTATAGAATGCGGTATTCATATGTACCAAGCACTAAAGCAGCTACAAAGTTGGACATCTTTCCTAAACCATTGATTATAAAATGAATCAATCAGTCAAAAATGGGTTATAAAATCTGAGAGTATAAATTCCTATTTTCTGAAACAGTCCATGTGTGCGAGTCATATTGTTTAGTCTTATTTTTATTAAAATTGACTTTTTAGCTTCAAACCAACAATCTTAAAATGTTATTTTTAAATTACATAAATGAAATTTAAATAGAAATACAAATAAAATGTAACACTAAAAATAACATTTGATTTGTGTGTTACAACAGAAAACCAATGATTTCCATCTGCGTGATCTTCACGGCTCTGGCAACAACAGCTCTGGCAACAACAGCTCTGGCAAAAGGTACATTTGAGTGAAAAAATGTTAGTGCAGTTAACTGTATGGTGTATAGACAATATTTCAGTAAAAAATATAATATTTAATAGAAGTAATTCAGAGAGTTTACAATCACTGACTTTAGAAATGCAGCAAAAAATCGACTTAACAGAAAAATAATGATTTGGCAGAAAAATATAATGTAAAAAATTATGTTAAAATGTGTAAATGATCTTGCATTATTTCCTCTTTCATACTAAAAATGAAATGCTTGTTTTGTTTCATCGCTTTTTCTTTTTTAGGTTCTATTGAATACAATTTCTCTGAACCTACTGGAGGTCCACAGTGTTTTGGTGCAGTGGGACAGCGGGGGAATTTTTATCTGCCAATTGCAACTACAGCAAATACAGATACTAGATATAATAGTGACTTTTAAACTTAGCTAACATATATGTAAACTACTTTAAAGACACTTTATTCCTTCATCTTAGACATTTCTATGTAAAATAGGTGTACATCTTTAATTTAATAAGGTGGCTGGTTATTATGAGCCTTGATTTTATTGATATATCCAACTTAACGAGAAATATATGTTCATACGGTAACACTTTATTTGAAGGGGTGTGGATAAGACTGACAGGACACATGTCATGAACATTTTCTTTATGAATGTTTATGACGGTTGTCATTAAAGGTCCAATGTGTAGGAATTTCTCCCATCTAGCGTTGAGATCATATATCGCAATCAACTCTCTCGCACCACGCAGTTCAAAGTACGTATTACAGCTACGGTAGCATTCACACTTCAAAAAGCCAGTCTCTTGCTCTTTTCAATATCCTTTTTCTTTTTCTGGGCGAGGAAGAAGACTCCTGTTACTGAAAATTGGATTTTGAATACGTGTGGTCCTCCATATTTCCTTCTTCAAACTTGCCGGGCCGGGAAGCTACGATACCCATTAGCAGCATTAGCAGCACCTGTGAGTTTATCATGTGACAGCTAGGGCTGGGACGGTTACCACATTACCGCAATACCGCGGTCACGTGACGCCTACTGCGGTTCTGGGCTCGTCACCGTCATCACCGCAAAAAAAACATTGGCCTGCACATTGTGTCTAATGACATGAATTAATTGATTCTAATGACATAGATTGTGTCTGATGACATTGTGTCTTACATGGATTCCAGATTTTCTAAACAAAACTTATCAAAAGATGGAGCACGTTGAATTTCAGCCTGCATGCACGTTTCGTAGCCTAAAACAGAGCGGCTTATATTGGTAGAGAGAGCAACTTGGACTGCAACATATGTTGTAAGGTTAAAGCCGATGTTTTTTGGGGATAACTCCATTCACTTTACTTTGACAATAGATAAAGCCACCGTGTCTTGAGAAGCTCTAGCTTGTTGTTTTCTTGTTTACTTTTAACTCACTTTACATCATTTTTGCTATCTCTTTTTCCTCTCTCTTTTCCTCACAACGGCACTCTACTCTCCGTTACTGCTTGCTCTCCTTGCACGACCACACGGGCACTGACGTCACTCACTTAAGGCACCCTGCCATTCTCGCTCTACTTACTCTCGTAAGGGGGTTGCAGTATACCGCAGTAGAAAAAAATCCATACCGCCCCAGCCCTAGTGACAGCGAAAACGCGAAAGGCGGAGCAGTATGTCCTGTATGTCCCTTACTGGCTAACGCATTTCAAGATGGCGCATGAATATGGAGCATCTACCCCAGTTCATGCGAATGCAAATGTAACGTTTCAAGCCAAAAGGAATACTTGGAATTGATGGTGGTGGTAAATATGCATGAAAAGGACAAGTTTGTGAACAGGCAACACAGATTTTGATAATGAACAACTAAACACATTACACACTGGACCTTTAAGTGTCATTCAGTAAATTATGACACTGTGAATGCAAAGTTACCATTGTTTGAGATGTTTGTATTATGAAAACTTGACATTAACCATAACAACAATTTCTGTTATGACAACTCAACATCAATTAAGACAATTTAACCCTTGTGTTGACTTCGGGTCACACTGACCTGTTTTAAATTTTAGTTGGGACGTAGAAATAAGCGCTGAAAATGTGTAGAAGAAAAATTTTAAAATTTAAAACTTTGGAAAAAGCAAAAACAAACTGAAAAAAAAGGCGCCAAAAAACGTCGAAAAAAAAGTGTTTTTTTCAAGGTTGAAGGGAAGACAACACAAGGGTTAACCTGTCATAAATATGTCATAGCAGGCCTAATTATCAAACTTGAAGAAACTATTTAGCTATATGTGTTAACATTACATTAAACTGTCGTAAGTGGTTGGTTTTTACATTGGCTGTCATGAGACCATTATAATTGTGTTATGAATATTTTCCTTGACCTCAAGTAAAGTGAAACAAGTGGACTTGTAATAAAGATATAAAGTTTGATAACCCTGTCAATTTCTAACTGTGTCATAAATAATTCCCTTGACCTCAAATAAAGTGGAACCATTTGGACTTCTCATTAAGATGTCATGAAAGTTATAAGACCAGTTTGACGATAGTAAATACAGTACCGTGGTGATTTAGGAGTTTTGGACGGATAACATTAGCTTTAGGCTAATGTTAATTGTTGCTAAATTAACAGCTTATTGTAGTTAGCTGCCGTTAACTATTTAGCTCGGTTAGCTGTACAGCTGACTCAGCCCTGGGGTGCAAGAAGCCAAACTGTCTCTGTACTGTATTCCCTGTTGTAAAACTGGCCTCTTCAGTAAGTCTCGGAGCCTTTTCCATTAAGTTCAGACACAAACTGTTAGAAAGCCCTCTTTCTGATGCAAAAGTTTGAGTAGTTACTAATTTGTTTTATTCAAAATGGAATTGGAATAGAAAATGTCTCCATAGTTAACAGCTGGTAGTTGATTTTACTGTGTATTACTGTGCATTATTCTACAACTGTAGAGACTGTATGTGTATGTTTGTCTTCCAGTTCCAGTGTCAAAGCCAGCTGTTTCTCAGATGTGTTTGTCACCAGAACAGATGAACATCAGCTGCTGCTCAGAGGGAGATGAAGTAGAGTTCAATGTAACCTTAAACAGTCTCTTACTGGTGCAGAGCAGAGGCCACAGCCAGTCCCCGAGCAACAGGACAGCTAACATCAAGTCACCGGCTGGGAGTAAAGCTGAACATGAAAAACCCAGTGTTTCAAATGTTACCATCAGCATACACAGTCAGCAGACTGGAAACTTGACGTGTCATGTTTGGAACCCTTTTAGCAGAAGCGAAACAGTGATTAACCTCAAAAGCTGCAAAGGTACTGTGTTTAAAGGATGCTTGCTTTCCTTTCTTAATTTCAGCTCTTCACTATTTCACATTTGGTATTCATTTATGAAAAAACAAAATCATTAATCAATTAAATGAATGAATTAAATCACTTTTTGGCTGCATGGGGCACCTTGGGTAATTAATATTAGAATGAAGGATTAAAATGAGCAGCCTCAGATTTGTTACTATCTGACATTATACATCATTAAAGTTGTGTAGGTGGGAAGTATCCACCTGGAACCCCAAACCATCTTTTGTCTTATGGTTTTTAATACTAATTTCACATTCACTGCTAATGTACTGTAGTTACTGTCTGTCGAATACCTGATGGAAGACAAGCAAATGTACGAGAAATAGTTAAGAAAGATAGCTTGGAAATTGACATGTCAATGTAATCATAATATGTAATTGGTTTAATATTTGTTTGTGTTTTCTAGATTTAGTTCCTTCCCCTACCCATTTTGTCACTCTCCTTCTCCTGTGGTATAATAAGACTTCATAACAAGAACAAACCAAGCCCCACAACCTGTTAATGAGGGTAAATGAAATATGTTCTCCCATGTTTTCTTCTGTCTCAATAAGGACCCTACCGATTACCATAATTTTATAAATTCTTAATGTCTTTTTTCCATGTTTCAGAGAGCTATTGCATAATTTATGTAATACCATGAACATTATTTTGTAAAGCATTGGCTACTTTTTCCAGGTAACTCTGAAGATGAAATTGTCTACACAGATGTTAGAATAATAAAGAATACAAGGAAAACCAGACCCAACTCACATCCAAATGCAACATCATTTTCTCCTAAAACCTTATTAAGAACCGGCCTTATTTTGAACCCTTAAGTTTCCCCTGCTGGGAACCTTACCTAACCTTGAGATAAATAAAATGATCAGGTACCATTGTCTTTGTGGTTTGAAAAAAAAAAAAAAGATGAAAATAATTTCCATGTGAAGACTTTTTTTTTGCGAGATTAGGATACTTGTTAGCATATCTAAATTGCTCTATAGGCTATAGTTGTATTTTCCTTGATTTGTGAGCTACCTTATTAAAATTGTGGAGTTGTTTTTTAAGCATTAATGCATTTGTTAAAGTGTTTTGTGTTTTGCACTTGTATTTTTTAAAATAAACACATATTGATAAAATAGATGATTTCATCTGGATTATTCAAACCATCAAATAGTATGAAAAAAAGATGATGGGTATGTCCCAAGTCCTAAATGGCATCCCCGTTTCCCTCACTTGATTGCTTTCCCCACATCTCTCCCACTGAGGAAACATGGTAGAGACACGAGGAAATCATGCGAGAAGAGAGGAAACGAGAAATGTTTTAAGAGGGATGAGACATCCTTTCACGTAAAGCAATGTCCGTTTGTGATGATGGCAGCGCAGCTGGATGTGCCGACAGCAGCCAGCCTCTGTCACATACCGTTATATTCACACACAAGCAATAGCCCCCACCACCTGCCCACTCTGTTTAGACACTTTTGCTTGTATTTACATTACAGTAATTTTTCCTGGTTTACCACACTGATAGGCTAACGTGACCTGCTTATTTAATTTGTTCATTTTATACTGTCTGCTTGTTTCTTTGGCTATTTGTATGTTTTATTTTGCTTTGAACTTTATTTTTAGTTTGTGCTTCATGTACTTCGTTTACAACATTATGAATTTTTTCATTTTCAGTTTTCATTTTCAGTTAGACTAGTTTCTTTGTAATTATGTGGAATTGTAAAGATTTTTAAAATAAACATATTGATATACTTCATACCAGAGGGGAAGCTCATTTTCGGCGTACATCTTCAAAAATTTCCATATTATATATATATATATATATTGTGACGTCATGAGAGGCTACACCGCTCTCAGGGGGACAGCTCAAGTAGTGCGAGGACACAAAGTTCAAACAAAACAAGGATTTTATTATAGTTCTTGGGAATTAACAAAAAAAAAGCAGCATTCCAACTTCAAAAGTGTAACTAAGGATCCGGTTGATCTTCAAGGGTCAAAACTTCAATAATGTCTCTTCTGGTTATTAAATCATAAGCTTGATTCCCTCAGGTAAAAAAAACAATCCTTTCAGCGTTACTTCAATCCAAGCTGCAGCCCGTGGCCAATCCAGCATGTAAGTCCTTCAAACGTCAGGTAAGTATTTCCAACCTTTCGTATTCCTCTTGGAAACAATACTGGAGCGGTCTGGTCCTCTGCAGAGAGCACAGCTTGGAGTTTGTCTCTCCAAAGCCCACACACACACTAAGTGTGTCTCTAAGCCTTAAAAAGCTCTTCAGCTCATCAGATCCTGATCAGTCTCAGCTGTGTGGGAATGTAGTGTATTGAGGGGTGGAGTTCCCGACTACACCAGCAGATGGAGCCACAGCCGTTTGTGATTGCAGCCATCTCAGAGGAATGTAACGTCCCTCCAGGACACAGCCTCTCGTGACATCACTATATATATATATATATATATATATATATATATATATATATATAAAATAATAATTAGGACTGTCAAACAATATTTTTTTTTTTAATCGCGATTAATCGCATGTTTTATCACATGATTAAAATTCTATTATTTTGCATTTCAGAACTGTTTTTAAGTACATATTAACAATGGAAAGCAATTATTACCAGTGTAAATTGATTGGGAATCAAAAGTTCATAAAGTGACTTTATGAACTTGATTTTAAGATTTGTATTTGTTTATTATTCATTTATTTACTGTAAACAAAAGAAAAATGTGTGAATCTAGTCACACATTTGAGTCTAGAGTCAATATAGTGTGCAGTAACTCCTAAATAATTTTGATTAATCACTGACGTCCAGTGATCACCTTGCATCACTTTGCAGCAGTTCCAGTTTGGCTGCTTTCTCCGGGTCGTACAGGCTGTGTATGCGTGAAACTACTGTCCCCCTCGACGACAATGTATAAGACGGGTCAGAACATGCCAACCATAGTACGTCTTTAAGACCCGAGACTTCTACAATGCTGACAGGTCTGCAGTTAGTTGCCACCCATTTTGCAAGAGCTGTAGTAATTCTTTTTGATTTGGTTTCATCCACAGGTCGGCAAGTAGCACTCTCCACAATAGTGCTTTGCCTGAGCCCACTAGCATCAACCTGAGTCACGTTAACTGTACTACTACGCTTAGCTTGTAGGTGGTAGCTCAAGCTTGACGTGCTTCGTGATATTTTAATTCGGCTTTACACAATGTGCATATGGCTTTCGACCCGTCCGGGAGTTTTGGAAAATAAAAAGTGCCATTCAGAATTGCGTTGCTGCTGTCTTTCTCCATCATGCCTGCAGCAGCAGGATGTGTTACGAGGAAGCATGGCGAAGTGCGGCAAAGGTTTAAAATAGTAGCTGGTTAGGCACGACGCAAAGTCGAGTGAAGTGAAAATAAATTAATAAATAGCGGCATGTGATTAATGCGATTAAAAAAAATTAACGCGTTATGCTCGGCTCTTAATCGCATTAATGCTGACAGCCCTAATAATAATATAATGTAATAATTATTATAATAATAATTTATAATATCCGTGAGATGGTTTCATCAAGAGGCATGGCCAGCAGTACATTTTCTTTGTCACAGCACCTCCAGTCAGCCAGCTAACGTTGTCATACCAGGAGAGCTGAAAAGACCTGGGGTCTCATTTATAAAACTCTGCTAGGATCCTTACTAAAAGTGTACGTACGCCCAAAAGCCAATAATGCCGTATGTCAAAAAAAAAAATCTGATTTATAAAACCGTGCGTACGTGTGTAGCAATGTTCCCTTTATAAATCAGTTTACCCACAATGCGTACGTGAATCAGCCTCTTATCCCGCCCTCTACATACCCATTTTTAACCATAAATAGTCAATGCAAAGCACCTCATGAATGCTGATCAGTATGTTAATGACCCTGGCAGTTGTTCTTCACGGCGAATCATGTCGACTGGCGGGTGGGGAAAAAGCAAAAAACTTCTCAGACGTTCAGGAATTGCTGCAAATTAAATTATAATTTCGGCCCGTTCTCGCACTGTAGGGAAACCTGATCTATAGACTACCTATATTCAAGTGGCCCTATTATGCTCATTTTCAGGTTCATAATTGTAATTTGAGATTGTATCAGAATAGGTTTACATGGTTTAATTTTCAAAAAACACAATATTTTATATTTTCTAACTGTGTGGAATACCTGCAGAACAGGAACATGTAAGTAGTTCTATACAATTTATTTTGTAGATTAGGGTGAATTTGTGTGTTGTAGCAGTGTTTTGCCATTGAGAACGAGCTAGCATGCTAGCGCTAGCATGCTAACGGTTAGCCCCCCAGGCCCCTCGTCTCGGCTAGTTACGTAGAAAGCCGTGCAGATTTTGAACAGCTCACCCGGAAAAAACTGCTCAAAGCAGCCCCATTGAAGTCAATGGACACCAGACTTCAACAGGGAAATGCATTGTGACGCTACAGGAATGTATGCGAAGGAAATCGAGTCAGCTGATTCTGAACGAACTCGTCATCGAGATGAACGTATTCTAACACATTTTTAGTCAATAAAATGTTAACACAATAGTACATGTTTGACCATTAATTTTTTTACATTTTAGGGGAAGCCGAGCTTCCCTTGCAGTCTTATGGGAATTATCAGTATCCTTCTTTGATGTTTTGCCGCAGGAAGCTATTCCATTTCACTGCCTTACATCCTCATGGGAAGCATTACAGCTCTGTCAGGGTTGCTGAGTCTCCTGCTGCCTGAGAGCTATGGAATGCCTCTGCCGGACACCATTTCTCACATGCAAAATTTCCCTGGGTAAGACTACGCCTCCCTGTCACGAAGTCTCCCAGAGACCAGCGTATAGCATTATAGATTCAGATTGGGTTATTATATTTTTTTTGTAATTTTCATTTTTTATGTTGATTTAAGCTCAGTTTCAGTAAGTCTTTAGCTCATCACAATGCCCTTTTTTCATTTTTCACAGTTATTTCACACTAGTTTTAAATTATTAGTTTTTACTTGATTGAAAACACTAGGCCATGTTCCTTATTTGTATGCTGCTTTGGACAAAGTGTCTGGCAAATAAATAAATAAATGTAAAATGGGACTAAAATGCTTTTTTTTTATTTTTATTTTATTTTATTTTTTACAAATACTCTCATACGGTACTTAAGTCTGGTTCATTTGTTGTACAAGTGCCAGATTTAAAATGATTAACTTGACTGTACATTATGTTCACATGCAGGCACATTTGCCCTTTGACTGTTTTACAGTCCAGCTAAACTGAGCTCAACTCTACCTCATATCAGCACACATGCTTTCACCCACCATGGCCATTTCTTTCAGCTACTATGAAATATATAATTCCACCACAGCCACAATTATGTGTAACTAGTTAAGGCAAACAACACACTATAACAAACCCAATTGAACTTGCAATAGTTTGACATTTTGGAAATGTGCTTCTTCACTTTTGCGCTGAGAGTTTATTCCACCAGAAAGTGAATAAGCGTATTTCCCAAACATGTCAAACTGTTCGCTTAAACAGATATTGTAGTTATAATTATAGCACTATCAATCCTCAGTCTTGATTTGAGTACATGGCACAAGTATCAATATTGGACTCAATAGATATATTAGACATATTACTTTTTATGGAATTTGAACTTTGCAACTGTCAGTGTTGAACAGTACTTGGCTTTCCTGCACTAGCCCAGTTTCAACGACAATCTATATCTCTGTCAGACAGCCACCCTGACTCAGTACAATTTGAACAAAACAGTTTGAACTTTGTAATGAAGGGTGAGCATAGATCTATTCATACAATGTATATACTGGGTGCCACTTTTATAGATATTTAAAAGTAGACAGGGCATGTGATCCATTGAAAAAACCTGCTGGTGGTGCTTAGGTGCCTGCCTAGTTCACTTACATTGTTTAAAATCAGGTCTGGAGAGCATTGTTCTGTATCTGTGAATCATACTGTAACAGTATTATACAACAGTATTGATATCTGGGTTGAGGCGATTAACTGGACAATCATTATGTCACTTTCCATTTTTCTGGTAAATGGACATTTGTCAGAAATAACTAAAATAAATTGTTATTTTGTCACTGGATTTGTGAAAGTATGTGACTTACACAGTACCAAGGAACATGACAGTTATTCAAACAATAGTGCTTTTAAAATATCTCCACAAAACTGGAGTAATGTTATCTCTGCAACAGCATTAAAAAAAACTGTAAAATGAAAAGTATAACAATCCTGTGCATTACACACGCTCAGTGCCAATGCAATTATTACCATACTTGCATAATACTGCTGTCAAAAAGATAAAATAATGTACTAAACAAACGTACATACGTATACATGAAACAAAGTTTCTAATATTCTGATACCAATTTAATCAGAACCAGTATCCTTGTTTAGGGTTGATGTTATAACTGTATCTTTTACTTCAAATCCAACACATTTGCATATTTCAGTTTCTAGTGAATATTTGTATACATCTTTGTGATTTTCACAAAGTGAAGGGCAAATTTTATTTACTCAAAAATGTTTTAGTACACGTGTAAATATGATTCTTTTAATTTCACTTCTTACAAAAAGGTCATGTAAAATCATTAAATCCATGTGTACTGATTGACATGTTGTTGATAGAAATGTTGAATAGTTAGAACAGCAAACATTAGGAATGATAGTAAATGGTACAACATTTATTAATAGCTTGTGTAAGTAATGTTTTAGACAATCAGAGTTGACTTTCGAAAAGCACCACAGGTTTTGAATGATCTTTTCTTGTGATGAATGGAACCTTCATGCTGTTATTAAAAAAGGCAAACAAACAAACCATCACTTGGTTTACAGGAGACAAAATTATTAGTGATTAGTTATTATTAGTTAGTTTACAAATATTTATCCATTCCTTAAGGAACCTACCTCTGCATCTGTTGAATAGTTGGAGGAAGAGGTTGTCCAAAAGTCTCTGGCAGGAAGAAAGCAGCAAAGGCAGAAATAACAGCCAGAGTCCCCACTGTAATATAAGGCAGGTACTTAAAGTTTTCACCTGTACAAGGAGAAGGGGAAATTAGGATGAGGGAGGTCCTTGGTCCTGCATATGTATCCTGTAAACATTTACAGTATGTAATACCAAATATAAATACCAAACTACAGGTCGAATCTGCTGCTTATAAACTAAAATGTGTCAATGTGCTAAGATAAATCCAGGTTAAACAAATGTTAGTAATTGCTTTTGTTTACTCACTCAGATGTATCAAAGAAGGTGCAATGCAGCTTCCCAATCTGGAAACAGTAGAGCATGTCCCTGTCGCTGTGCTCCTGAGCACTGTTGGATAAAGCTCTGCTGTGTAGAGATACATCAGGGCCATACCGGTGGAGATACCAAATTTACCCAACATCTCCAGACCAACAGACAGATCTGATAAACCTGAAACGTAAGAAATGGTTTGTCTAAGAACATAATGGAACAAAAAAGATGTCTGTCCCTGTATGATCCCCTTCACACAGCCATTTAAGGTGTGTATATATATATATATATATATATATATAATATATACATACACACAAGATTTTTTTGGCATTTGCACATTTACTTGAGAGAGGACAGTGTAGAAATGGTGTATAGAGAGAGAGAGAGAATGACATGCAACAAAGGGCCGGAATTGAACCCAAGACATGCGATTATAAAGCATACGCTATAACCATGCGGCTACCAGGGCATCTAGACTTAAAAATATTTGCTTGGAAATATGACCGTCCCGTGATGCACCATGTCGTGACACAGCTTACTTTCAGGCACCAGTTGAATGAAGTACAGTGACACTCCTCCAAGGAGCAAGACACAGATGGCAGACAGTCGTCGTGGAAGGTATCTCAGAGCCAGCCAATTGGAAATGTATGCTGGTACCTCTACAGCTGCTGAGATGAAGCAGCTGAGATAGGGGTTAGCATGAAGTCGGGATGTGTTCAAGGACAGGACAAAGTATCCAGTATTCAGAGTGAACCTGGGAAGAAAGAATCACAGACAACAGAGATTTTTGAATGGAAATCCTCAAAGAAACAGCATTAACTACATTTAATGTTATTACATCACATTAATTTAGCTGACGCTTTTATCCAAAGCAATATTGGAATATATATTAATATGTGTTATGAATATCTATATATGAATTTTGTGTTGCATGGGCCAAGATCCAGTCTTAACAGGTGAGTATTTTTAGTCTGCGACGAGGATGTGTAGTGTTTCTGCTCTCCTGATCAGTCAGTATGGAGCATGTTTCATCATAGCGGATGGGGAGGAGAATGGCAGCCAAAATAGCCAGCAAGTAGCAGGCTTATACCCACTGTCTACATCCGGTGAGTCAGACTACAGTTGGCTAGACTCAAGCTAACAAGAGCCAGGAACAAAACCTGCATCACCTTCTAGGTGAAGAACGGCCTTATCCTCTTGATGTTGTGTAGCATGAATCTGCAGGAGGGGGTTGTCGCAGCCAAGGACAGCTGGTCACACCCAGGTCCTTGCGGTCCGAGCCACAGACACCACTGAGTTCTCCATTTTAAATCTCATTCTCTTTCTTAATCACATAAATGAATACTCTGAGCAATCACCTTATTACATACACCACTGCAATGTGCAATCCAGTAAAATAGTCCTGCAAATTACTAAAACAGGTACATTACTGAAATGTGTTACATAGTAATGCATTGCTGTCTAACACTCCCCAATTGCTTCTTTTCACCTACCAGTGAGGAGTTTCACTGGGACGTTTGGGACCAGTAGGAGGAGTTTGAGTGCAATGAAAAGGACAAGAACCTCACTGGCTTCCCCCCATGAACACGGCCAATTGTGTTCGTTAAAAGCATTATCATATAATTTTCATTCCTACCCTCACCTACGATCATGAAGGTGGTCAAAATGGGTTTCCCGCAGGAGGGTGGCAGCGTTTCCCTTACAGATAACTTGAGAAGTCATCTGTGAGTAACTCGGAGTAGAGCTGCTGCTCCTTTGCGTCAAAAGGAGCCAGTTGAGGTGGTTTGGGCATCTGGTAAAGATGTGCCTTGGGCGCCTCCCTAGGGAGGTGTTCCAGGCACGTCCAGCTGGGAGGAGGCCTCGGGGAAGACCCAGGACTAGGTGGAGGGATTATATTTCTACCCTGGCTTAGGAACGCCTCCGGATCCCCCAGTCAGAGCTGACTAATGTGGCTCGGGAAAGGGAAGTTTGGGGACCCCTGCTGGAGCTGCTGCCCCCGCGACCCGACCCCGGATAAGTGGTTGAAGATGGATGGATGGATGGATGAATGCGTAATCAGGCTGATTAGTTTTAGGCTGCTTTGTGTAGTGTTGTTGTACTGAAATTAATTATGCTAAGGTGTTTGAGCAACTGTAATTAATAATGCCTAATATCTAATTGTTTGTGTTGATGTCTTTGGTGATTGAAATGCTCAGACTGGAGACTCACCACACCAGGCACAGAATGACAGTCATGTTTCTGATGTTTTTTGTCCTCAGCAGGTCGAAGACATTGTGGTGTTGCCTAGGGTGTGCCTTTGTCTCATCAGCCTGCAACATACAAATCTCAGTCTTACCAGCAGTTTGTTGTATTTTGACTGGTGGGTCTCACTGTCCACCACTTCGGCCCAGAATGAAATATCTCAACATCTGCTGAAAGAATTACCATGCAATTTGTACATCCTCCCTATGGGGTGAATTGTACTAACAATGTGTGTCCTCAAGCACACACATTGGCTCCTGTGTCTGGTCCTGCATGATTTAAGTCAAGACAGACTTACATGTACACTGTAATCGTCAAAGATGACCTGTGGAGCCTCAACCTTGTTCATCTTAGCAGCCTTTCTCACTATGGTCTCAGTCTCTTTCACTCTTCCCTGAGAGAGTAACCACAGAGGGGACTCTGGGATGAACCTGCCTCAGTATTTAAAAAGAGAAACAGAAAGGTTCAGGCTGGATCATAGGGGCTTAAAAACAAAGCAACAAACAGGGTTACTGCAAGTTAGATATTTCTAAAACAGCCAAATTATTATTTTTGTCTCCTGACACTTAAGGTTGCACGGTAAGCTAAACTTACCATTAATACATTGTCTTGTTATGAGTACAACCTACCACAAGAGAGGGAGGTAAAGCAGACCAGACAGAGAGATAGCCAACAGGAGAGATTTCCAGTCCCTTAAAAAGTAAGCCAAGAGAGGCAGTGTCATGTAGCCAACGGCATAGCCCAGACATACACCCAAAGATGAGAACATGACCCGCACATTGCCAGTCAAGATTTCAGTGCCTGCACAAAGAGAGAGATAAATGCATGACAGAAGTGCAGGTAATAAGTGAAGATATCCATGATACACAGTAAATAAACAGGACATGTACAGTACACACAATATATGTATATTATTCAAAATCACTCACTACTGTATAAAAGTATTATTTGTTGTTACCAGAGCATTACATGTTCACATTTACCCAGCACAAAAGCAGCGACATAGTTGGAGATCTGTCCCAAACCACTGGTGAAGAGGAGGATGGAGAACACCGTCCAAGAAGGTGAAAAGATTAGAACAAATAAAAAAAAATTCTGAACTGCCATGGTGGCAAAGACAACAGGCTTTCTTCCAAACCTAGAGTGAGAAGTCAAACAATGAAATAAGAGCAAATAAAAATAAGATTAAAATATCTTGAAAGAGTACAGACTGCTAAAAATTATATTAGTTTGAACTGATCATTTTAAAAATTTGCAATGTTTTCTTTAGGCAGAAGAATTAAACATTTTCTAAGAATAAAGCGTGTTTATAATTTCATTGCGAGATGTGTTTTTAGTACCTGTCTGAGAGCTGTCCTGAGATGAAGGATCCAATAAGAACTCCAAGGAAGTAAACTGTGGAAGTGAACGGCTGCTTCCACTGATCACTGCACACCAGGTCAAACTGAAGTATCAATGCATGGACAAAGAAAAACAACCTAAGATCCATTTTCAATTAAGAATCACTCAAACCCTTTCTTCCTGAGTAGAATACTGGAAAAGTTGCATACATTCAGTTGGACAATTATTTTTCTTGTGTACAGTGTGTTCTAGTCAAGGTTAATGACTAATTATAGATCTCTTACTATTACTACCTCTATACTACGGCTTAAACTACACCAACAAAGACTTAAATTTTAGTAGATGTGGCATATTAGATGACGCACAACGAGTGCCGGGGCCTTCTCCCACACTGCACCTCAACTTTGGAATTCACTACCCCCTTACATCTGCATACAGGACTCCATGAAAGAATTCAAAACTGCTCTTAATCTTTTTAAACTAAAATGTAGCTTATGTTAACTGCAACAACTGCAGCTTATTTTATATCAACCTTAACTCTCTGCTTTGCTGCTTATTACTGATATAATTTGATGTAAGGTGAACTTGTGTTTTTTGAAAGGCGCCATTAAATAAAATACATCATCATCATCATCATCATCATCATGTACACACTCACCTCAGAGACTATGGTAGATTGGTAGATGTCTCTGCTGTAGCTCCACCCATTTACACAGCTCTCATGCTCCAGGTCAGTGAGGTTGACATCCCTGTCAGGAAACAATCCCTGAGCAGAGAGATTTCTGACCACATCCAGCCTGTATCTGCTGCATCTCTTCAACCTCTGTTTCCCATGCACCACCTAACAGTCACAATAACACAAACTTTATTAGTGTTATTAGTAACATTTATTTTCCAATTAACCTATGCCTTGTGTATGGTTCCGTACTGTGTAAAGAAATCTTGCCGTTGGGTACGTATCAGGTATGGGTCAGGAGAAGGGGACAGACCGCAGCAGCTGTAAAACAGACTTTTTTTCTTTATTCCTTTCCCGTTTTCGGACTTGTTGAAGCTAAACTGTTATGGGTTTTACTGCCTCGTTATCTGTGTAAATGTTAAAACTACGTTTATTCATATTTCAAGAAGTGTTCTGCTACAATGTGGATAACTTTCGTCTGCATTACGACGTGACATTTATTTGGAGAGAGATATATTATCGCCTTGATAATATTGCTGTTGCTGTGTTTCTTATTGCATAGCTGATAGATGTGCAGTTGTTTAATATTATTTGTGCAGCCACAAATATGTTAATTATTACAGAGAAATGAATGTAATTCTTAGTATTGTTTCTTGTTACATGCTGGTGGCTATAACATTTAGTTTTGGTAAATAATGTTCATAGTAAGTCAGATACTTATTAATGTGCGTTATTATTTGCTTATATTTCAGAACCACATCCAACTTCACATGTAAACGCTTCATAGTTAACTTCATGTTCAAGTCATAAATAAATCTTCCTGGATCTCAAAGTCAGACATCTCTGGTTCAAGTTCTTAGTTCAAGTTCAAGACATAACGCTCGTTCCTACGAGTATAGCCGTCCGCCGGAGCGATATCATGTCCACTCCTCAGTATGCCACGACTCACCGGATCGACGTCACGCTCGTTCCTACGAGTACAGCCGTCCGCTGGAGGGACATCCTGTCCACTCCTCAGAACGCCATGACTCAACAGATCGACGTCACGCTCACTCCTACGAGTATAGCCGTACACCAGAGAGACATTGTGCCCGCTCCCCAGTGATTTGCTGCTCATCGGAAAGACGTTATGCTCACCCTTATGAGTACAGCAGGAGGCCAGAGAGACATCATGCCACCTCTCCTGAGTACGGATACCAGCTAGAAGGATATGGTGCCCCCCAGCACCGTCACTCCAGACACTGATCTCAGAGCCCAGTCGGTGGGCAGGAGCGGTCATACAGGGGACCAAACCCTACAATCCCGGACTTCATTCATTCAATCTTCCAAACCCAAGGGAATTCTTAAGGTTGAAGATGGCACTGGACAACATCCTCCCTGCGGATTCACAGAGAGGTTTAAATTCCAAATCTTGTGTGACCATCTCAAACTTGAGGAAGCCTTGTTAATAGCTGACTCATACATGAATTCACCATACCCATTCTCAGACACCATGGCATCCCTCAACCAGCAGTTCGGACAAACTCACCAGTTGGCACTCCAGCGCGTTGTCGAACTGATGGATGGACCCAATATTGTCAGTGGGGATGTGAAGTCATTTCGGACCTTTGCCCTGAAAGTCCGTTCCCTTGTTAGCATGTTGGAGCAGCTAGGGACAAAGGGTCTAGTGGAGCTGCAGTGTGGATCCCATGTTTCTAGACTCCCTGGGAAGCTACTACATGACTTAAGGTCTAGCTTTCGCAGGTTCATCCATTCTCATCGTGTCCCAATCCCTACCCTCCTCGACCTGTCCGACTGGCTGGAGTTTGAGATCCAGGTGCAGGTTGACACAACAAGGTTCAGCTCCCGCAAAGAGGTCAGCCCCAAGAAGGAACCAAGCAGACCGACCAAGCCCTCAGGGAAATCGGCTACCATTCTATTGGGTACTGAACACCCACTGCCTGAAGTCAAGCCCACAGCTCCTGCTAGTCAGGAGAAAGGGAAGAAGTACTGCCCATACTGTGACCATGGGAAGCACTCCCTCAACAACTGCCCCAATTTCAAGCAGCTAACTACAGTCCAGAAACAGAGCTAGATTTAAGATAATAACAGGTGCTGGCGCTGTGGGCAAGCCCACAGAGCAGCAGATCTCAAGATGACCTGCAAGAGCTGCAACAAGAGACACTTGCTTGTCCTCCACGAGCTCAACAGCATGGCCCCAGAGAAGGCAGACAAGAGCCAAGGTAGAGTCCCACTAGCAGACTCCTGTCTCCTGAATACAGCACAGGAGGTACTGTATGTTGACCGGCCACCTGGAGGACGAAAGGTGCTATTAAAGGTCAGCAAAGTTTTACTACGCAATGGAGATCGTACTTTGGAGTCGTATGCTATCCTGGACGACGGCTCAGAGAGGTCAATTCTGTTGCACTCTGCTGCCCAAGAACTTGGACTTGAAGGCCGACCTGAGGACTTGCCCCTCAGAACCGTGCACCAGGATCTCCAGGTCCTTCATGGGGAGGCAGTGTCCTTTACGCTGTCTCCTGCATCCCAGCCACGCAGAGTCTACGAGATCAAGAGAGCTTTCACGGCCAAAGAACTAGGACTGGCTGAACACACGCATTCTGTCAGTGTACTGCAGAAGAAGTACCGCCACCTCCGAGGGTTTCCTCTACAGAATATAGAACAAGCGCAGCCAGTCCTGCTCATCGGTTCTGACTACCACCATCTTATTACCCCAATCGAACCTGTCCGACTTGGTCCACCTGGCGGGCCGGCAGCCATAAAGACCAGGGGCCTCATGTACAAATGTTGCGTACGCACGAAAAGCTTGCGTATGCTGGTTTTCACAGACACTTTGCGATGTATAAAAAATGAACTTGACATGAGAATGTGCGGGCCGTCACGCAAACTGTTGAGCAGTTGTGAGAATGTGCGGGCCGTCCGCAAAGTCTTTTCTGGCTCTGTAATGTGGCGAATTCTAACTGAAAAGTGCTGAAAACATTTGTAAAACATTACAAAATAAAGTTTCCACTACAATTACTGTCATTCGTCTATGACGTTGACTATTCAAAAACATAATTCAATTCAATTTTATTTATAGTATCAAATCATAACAAGAGTTATCTCGAGACACTTTACAGATAGAGTAGGTCTAGACCACACTCCGTAGTTTACGAAGCCCCAACTATTACAGTGGTTGGCACAGTGGCAAGGAAAAACTCCCTTTTTTTGTTAGGAAAAAAACCTGGGACAGACCCAGACTCTTGGTAGGCGGTGTCTGACGGCACCGGTTGGGGATGTGATGAGTGGTGGCAATAATAGTCATAATAAAGATTACCACCACTAATAAAAGTTTGATCATTGATGTGGATCATTCACATCAGAATGCCAAAACCCAAACGGGAAATTCTATTAACTGTTTAATCCGCCACCACTTAATAACTTCTGTTAAACTTGAGGGTGTCAAACGAACGACAAAATCACTCAGGAAATGCATGTCACCCTCTGTATATGGTTAATATTGCACGCAGCATGGATTATTTACCACATATGAAATATATACTCGCTGTGCAACTACAAGACTGGCATGGGAAAATGCAATTGTCTCTGTGAGCCTGACTTGGTAATTGTTAACCAAGAGAAGGTTAGATTGGTATCTGACTTTAAATATCTGGGAATCATCCTAGACTCACAACTCTCATTTAAAAAGCATATAAAAAAGGTGGCCAATACTGTTAAATTTAACCTGGCAAATTTTAAGCATATAAAACCATACCTACCAATGAAGGCAGCAAAGCTCTTCTTGCATGCAATGATCTTCTCACATTTTTCTTACTGTTTAACTAGCTGGTCGCAAGCCAATAAAACAACATTGCAACCATTGGAGTCACTTTATAAACAGGCATTAAAGACATTGGACCGTAAGGGTAATAGCTATCATCATTGTCACATAATTAAAAAATACAATATGTTTAGCTTTGAAAACTTCAGAAACTTCAACATCAGAGGGGACTGCATAGTTCAATTTAGAAAAAGTAGGATTGGAAGCACAGCTTTTTCTATCAGAGCCACATTTTTTTGGAATAGTCTGCCCAATGAGTTAAGGGAGTGTAATAGTCTCTCTTTTAAAAAAACATCTTAAATCTTGGATTAGGGCCAATTACACACCACACACTTAAGCCCATGACCATATTTTGCTTTTATTTTTCATTTTATTTTTTTATACTGTATTTTATATTGCAATTATGTTGAAGGTTAGATGAGTTGAGCAATATATTGTCTGTTTGAGGGTATATTCATATTGTTTTAAAATTGTGCTATAATAAATGCTGCTGTATTTATTATATTGCTACTGTATTTCTTAAATTTATAGTGTATTTGTATTGACTTTTGTATTTTAGGGTGCCTGTTAAGACCTGGCTAGGGACTAGCACTTGTGGCTAACTCTGGCTTGTTTACAGCAAGTAATTTGTCTGTTGATCAATGAGCATTGTCCCTATCAAATAAATAAATAAAAATAAATTGGGCTCATCCATTGGGGCACATGTGATGCTCAATTGTTCCGTGGATTATGTGTAAATAACTGAACAAGGTGTGGGAAATTAGGTGTAGCCTATAAAAGGACGTGTAAAAGATATTGCTATACGGCTGCTCTGGCACTGCTTGAAGACATCGCAAATTGTAGAATCCAGAGAGAGCGTGTATTCAGAGACCAAACGGATTTGCTGGCCCACGATGATGACTAATGAGTCGATTCAAGTTGCCAAGGGCTATCTTGTTGGAACTCTGTGCTGAGCTTGGGCCGGCTTTAGACTGTGAGACAGTAAGGAACCATGCGTTACCTGGGGTAACGGGGGCTTTCCAGAGAGAGCTGGCTGACCAGTCAGGCATTTCCCAACCAGAATGAGCAAGAGCGCCAATACTCAAGCTCGGTCAGTGGTGGAGCGGACCATAGGGCAGCTGAAAGGCCATTAGCGCTGCCTGGATAAAACTGGTGGCATGCTGCTTTACAGCCCACAGAAGGTGTGTCGCATTGTGCTGGCATGCAGTGTGCTGCACAATGTGACATACAAATGTGGTGTGCCTCCGCCACAGCCAGAAGCAGAGATGGACGAACCCGACCCGGGGCCACCAAACATTAAGCCCAATGCAGCAGCCTTACAGCTTCGGTCGGAGGTCATACAAAGAATGTGAAAAGGCAAGACAAGATGCATTTACTTTTTGAGGTCTTTTATTGCCTCAGCAGCAGAGGCACACGGTGCAGCCGATCCAGTGCACGCTCTATCTTCTGCCGTGGAGGTGCTGGCCACACAATCACCAGTAAACGGACTAGCGCTGTGGAGCCACGGGCTTAGCTATTAAAGGTGTATTACACTGTTTGCTCCGTCATGGATATGTGTGCTGTAATAGATGTGGCTTATTCTTAGTTTGTGTTACTGAGCAATATGTCACAATTATGTTAATTATTACAGAGAAATTAATGTAATCCTTAGTATTGTTTCTTGTTATATGCTGGTGGCTATAACATTTAGTTTTGGTAAATAATGTTCACAGTAAGTCAGATGCTTATTAATGTGCGTTATTTGCTTATATTTCAGAACCACATCCAACTTCACATGTAACACTTCATAGTTAACTTCATGTTCAAGTCATAAATAAATCTTCCTGGATCTCAAAGTCAGACATCTCTGGTTCACGTTCTTACCGGACACCCTACAGCGGGCCAGTGTTTCAGTAGCCAGTTTTCAGTAGTTTTTACAGACGCCAATTTTGACATTGAGGCCAACTTCTGGAGAGAGACGTCTGTAAATACATTTTTTTTTTTGCGTCGCAACCCCCAAAAAATGACTCCTTTCACTATCAGAATTGAAGAACTTCATTACCTCTATCGGTATGATAGCATTGCGCCAATCTTGGGTCAGGTTAACCTCAGGAACCAGGCAGTGGTGATTGGGAATGTCAGTCAAGAAGACAACAGAGAAAGCAGCAAATCCATTGGGCACGCTGCTGGCACAGAGCAGGAAGAAGACAATCTGCTGGAAGCGTCCCCACTGACCAAGAAAAGCAGTAATTTTATCATAATCATTCATATTAGAATCACAACTGTCCCCTCCACCGTCAAAATCATACAGACTTCTTTTTAAACTGCAACGGAATAAAAGAGAGCGGTCTGGCACCTCACCAAGCCACACCCTGTACAAGATAAAACATTAATCAGTAATCAGTTTACCAATAACACACTCAAGGCTTTACTGGTTTCAAGAGTTTTCATTACAACAATTATTCAAATACTCTAAACCACTGGTTCTCAAACTCTGGTACAAGTACCACTGGGGGTACACGAGCTCTCTCTTGTGGTGCGCGGATGGAATCTGATTTATTTTTGAAAAAGTGAAATCAATTTCAAAACATAATACTATACAAATACTACAACATTCACAATAATAATATTTAATATTTTCTGAAGTGGTACGCAGTGTTAAAGGTTTGAGAACCACTGCTCTAAACTCTTCCCTGGTGAAAGATAAAAAAAGCCTGAATTGTATGGTTATTCGTGGTATGCTTCCTTGTAGTGAGTGCAACCTAACATCAGAGGGGGGAGGTACGCCAGCCCAAGCAAAGACAAATCCAAAAGGAGAGATCTCTAGTCCCTTAAAAAGAAAACAAAAGGGAGGTAGCATCATGTAGCCAATGGCAAAGCCTAAAAATGTTCCCACAGATGAGTAAAGGACATTGCCAATCAATATCTTAGCGCCTGCACACAGAGATAAAGAAACACATGGGACAGAGAGAGGGACATGTGCTGAAGGAGTGCAAGTCAAGTAGATATGTACAGATTTTTTGTGTAAAACTACTGTGGCAGTATTTATAGATAGCGGTATGCATATGTACCAAGCACTAAAGCTACGAAGTTGGACATCTTTCCTAAACCATTGATTATAAAATCAATCAAAAAATGGGTTATAAAATCTAAGAGTGTATAAATTCCTATTTTCTGAAACAGTCCATGTGTGCGAGTCATATTGTTTAGTCTTATTTTTATTAAAATTGACTTTTTAGCTTCAAACTGACACTTAACATTTTGTAATTATACATTACATAAATGGAATTTAAATAGAAATACAAATAAAATGTAACACTAAAAATAACCTTTGATTTGTGTGTTACAACAGAAAAACAATGATTTCCATCTGCGTGATCTTCACGGCTCTGGCAACAACAGCTCTGGCAAAAGGTACATTTGAGTGAAAAAATGTTAGTGCATTTAACTGTATGGTGTATAGACAATATTTCAGTAAAAAATATATTTAATAGAAGTAATTCAGAAAGTTTACAATCACTGACTTTAGAAATGCAGCTAAAAATCAACTTAAAATAATGATTTGGCAGAAGAATATAATGTATATAATATAATAAGTATATAATATAAATGTGTAAATGATCTTGCATTATTTCCTTTTGCATACTAAAAATGAAATGCTTTTGTTTCATCGCTTTTCTTTTTTAGGTTCTATTGAATACAATTTCTCTGAACCTACTGGAGGTCCGCAGTGTTTTGGTGCAGTGGGACAGCGGGGGAATTTTTATCTGCCAATTGCAACTACAGCAAATACAGATACTAGATATAATAGTGACTCAGGATGAAGAATATGTGACTCAGTCTGAACTCTTTACCACTGGTACAATCAAAACCGGTAACGTAATGAAGAGACACTCTAGATTACCTTCTGGAAGAATAAGCACCTAATGGTGTTTTACTGAATAAAGTGAATGTGCATCTAGAAATAAAAAGTAGGTAAATAAATTAGATTGTGTTTAATACCAATTGTGGATAAAAGAAAAATCAATCCTACATCTAAAACAGGAATTACAGAAGACATTTTAAACTTAACATATATGTAAAATATTTGTAAAATATATATATAATACACTTTATTCCTTCATCTTTTCTATGTAAAATAGGTGTACATGTTTAATTTCATAAGGTGGCTGCTTATTATGAGCCTTGATTTTATTGATATATCCAACTTAACGAGAAATATATGTTCATACGGTAACACTTTATTTGAAGGGGTGTGGATAAGACTGACAGGACACGTCATGAACATGAGTCTTTATGAATGTTTATGATGGTTGTCATTAAGTGTCATTTGGTAAATTATGACATTTTGAATGCAAAGTTACCATTGTTTGAGATGTTTGTATTATGAAAACTTAACATTACCCATAACAACAATCTCTGTTATGACAACTCAACATAAATGTCATAGCAGGCCTAATTATCAAACTTTAAGAAACTATTTAGCTATATGTGTTAACATTACATTAAACTGTCGTAAGTGGTTGGTTTTTACATTGGCTGTCATGAGACCATTATAATTGTGTTATGAATATTTTCCTTGACCTCAAGTACAGTGAAACAAGTGGACTTGTAATAAAGATATAAAGTTTGATAACCCTGTCAATTTCTAACTGTGTCATAAATAATTCCCTTGACCTCAAATAAAGTGGAACCATTTGGACTTCTCATTAAGATGTCATGAAAGTTATAAGACCAGTTTGACGATAGTAAATACAGTACCGTGGTGATTTAGGAGTTTTGGATGGATAACATTAGCTTTAGGCTAATGTTAATTGTTGCTAAATTAACAGCTTATTGTAGTTAGCTGCCGTTAACTATTTAGCTTGGTTAGCTGTACAGCTGACTCAGCCCTGGGGTGCAAGAAGCCAAACTGTCTCTGTACTGTATTCCCTGTTGTAAAACTGGCCTCTTCAGTAAGTCTCGGAGCCTTTTCCATTAAATTCAGACACAAACTGTTAGAAATCCCTCTTTCTGATGCAAACATTTGAGTAGTTACAAATTTTTAATTCAAATGGAATTGGAATAGAAAATGTCTCCATAGTTAACAGCTGGTAGTTGATTTTACTGTGTATTACTGTGCATTATTCTACAACTGTAGAGACTGTATGTGTATGTTTGTCTTCCAGTTCCAGTGTCAAAGCCAGCCGTTTCTCATGGTAGTATTTATTTAATACCATGAACATTATTTTGTAAAGCATATTTCACATCTGTTACTTTTTCCAGGTAACTCTGAAGATGAAATTGTCTACACAGATGTTAGAATAATAAAGAATACAAGTAGTTATATACTGCAGCAAACATGGCGGACGGAAGTGGGCGTGTCTATGAAACCGGAAGCGGAAATAGTAAACCGGAAGTCAGAAAATCGTCATATCCGGAAAATGTAAATTATTGACCGGAAGAGGTATGTCTATGAAGCCGGAAATCAGAAAATCGTCATATCCGGAAAATGTAAATTATTGACCGGAAGAGGTGTGTCTATGAAGCCGGAAATCAGAAAATAGTTATATATGGAAAATGTAAATTATTGACCGGAAGAGGTGTGTCTATGAAGCCGGAAACAGGGGTAGGGTTAAAAAAAACTAGTTAAACTTGTTACACTCTACTACAGGGTGTGTCTTAAAAGGGATTTTGGTTTTTGGGGAAGCAATTCACTTTTTTGGCACTCTGCCAGTACTAGTTAGCTTGCTTGCATACTTTAATTCCTGGACCTGCAAATATATATACAGATGTACAACCCAGTACCAGTAATGCAGCTAACACATATGTACATACACCAGATAACACGCATGTAAATACACAGTCTGGGGATGGTAGTTCCTCTAGGGTGTCAACTGAAATTGTTACCAGAGAGATTCCTAACTTTAATGCATCTGTATTGCGTCAGAGGTTAGATTTGCGAAACATTGATCTGAATGACATAGGTAGTGTCCCCCGCCAGGTGCATAATACGTTAACAGGTATCATCGATAGAGCATTAGAGAACGCCAGTCAAGATAGTATCTTAAATGTCTCCCTAAGGGGGGCATCGCTACTTGATGATATTCATGCCGTTTTGCATTCAAATGATCAGTATAATGCAGACTTATTTTTGGAGCATATTTCCCAAGTTTTACAAAGTAACGATACTTCAATGACAGATGACTCACTAGAATTCATTGTAACAGTAGCTAGAAACATGAGTGGAGGAGTAGGAGGTAAGCGTCTAAAATTAGGCAGTGTAGCTTATGATGACATATTATGCAAAAAGGGGAATCATTTGTACAATCTCAAGAACACCGAGGACGATGATCACAATCTGTGTTTCGCAATCTGTCTGGCACATTATGTTGATCCATGCATGTCTCAAAGTGACAAAATAAACTTTGCTAAAAAACTTCATAGTGATCTGGGGTATGAATATTCACACAACGTATCATTCTCAGATGTTGACAAATTTCAGAACCACTTGAATGTGAAAATTGTAATATTTCATCACGGATCCGGTCGTAAAAAGCTACACATTTTCAAAACACACAACGAACTGCATGTGAAAACGGTATGGTTATACGTACATCATGATCATTACTGTCTTATTAAAAACAAAACAGGGTTTTTTGGTGCTGCATATGTGTGTGATGCTTGTTACATGACGTACGATAAACCGTTGTCTCACCTATGCAGTCAACGCTGTAATGTGTGTTTTACAGCATGTCATGTTTTTCCTGGTAATACTATAAAGTGTCCCGATTGTAAACGCATATGCAAATCCAAACATTGTTTTGATCAGCATAAACTAGTGGGTACAACACACAAAGTCATCCCATGCGATATGATGAAATTTTGTGAGGACTGTAAATTGACATACCATACGGTAAAAAATCAAACACATGTCTGTAGACCACCCGTATGCAAACATTGTGGTGAACAGTCAACTGATGAATTACATGAATGCTTTATCCAACCCATTGAAAAAAAAAAAAGATAGTACAAAATACATATTCTATGATTTTGAAACACGTTATCACAATGGTAAACATGAGGCTAATTATGTTTGCGCTATGGATATTAATGGAAATCAAAATTGTTTCCACACCGCTAACTGTGTCGCCGCTTTGTTGATCACTACCAAAAACCGCGATTTACTGATTATACATTCACTGCTCACAATGCATCAGGGTTTGACAGTTATATTATGCTAGAGTATTTTGCTAAACAACACATTTGTCCAAAACTGACCATGCACGGTAGCAGAGTTCTTATGATGTACAATACAGAACTACGACAGCGCTGGATAGATTCATTCAGTTTCATGCCTATGGCATTAGCCAAAACACCTGCTGCTATGGGTTTCAGTGATTTGATGAAGGGATTTTTCCCACATGCATTTAACACACTACAGAACGAGAAATACGTTGGTCCTTATCCTGAACCCGTACACTATGGCTATGAGGAGATGTCTGACGATGCTAAAAAAACATTCATGGAATGGTATGACACGGTTCGCAATGACACATTTGATTTTCAAAATGAGATACGCCGTTATTGTATTAATGATGTGTCCGTCTTGCGTAAAGCATGCACAACATACCGCGATGCATTCAAAGAAAGTACAGGTCTTGACCCCTTCGTATTTGCAACGCTTGCATCCAGCTGTATGGGGGTTTTTAAAACATTATTTATCCCCAAAGACACCGTAGCTCTAACCTATGACGGGGCGTAAGACAGAAAGTGGTGTAAGACAGAAAGTCAGGATTACAATACAAAAGATGTAAATGTCTTCATAGGTGCTATGACTACTGCATATGCCCGACTCGAACTTTATGATTTGCTAGATAAACTGCAAGAGCGTGTTTTGTATTGTGATACAGATAGTGTCGTTTTCACAACCAAAGAGGGAGAGTGGATTCCCAAGCTAGGGCCATATCTAGGTGCTTTAACGGATGAGCTTAACACAGAACAAGTCTGTGGTCTCCTTTCGGAAGACTACATCACCGAGTTCGTTTCGGGCGGGCCAAAGTGTTATGCATATCGAACAGCTCACGGCAAAACAACGGTTAAATGCAAAGGTGTAACACTGAATTCAAAAAATGCGCAAGTGGTCACCCATGAGTCATTAATATGTCTGGTAAAGGCATTTGTGGCCAATCAGCATTCCACAGATCATTTGACTACTGTAACACACACCATCAGACGCGATAAAAAGAAGTTTCATCTAAAAAACGCTACAGTTCACAAGAATGTGAAGGTGGTGTACAATAAGCGACAGATTATTCCCGACTATAACACATTGCCATATGGATTCTAATAATCAATGCGTTGCAGGATTTGATGGCAGGTTTCAACACCCTTTTAGTGTTGTTATTAGCGGTCCGTCGAATTGTGGAAAAACATATTTTGTCAAAGACATTATTGAAAATTTATCATCTGTTATTTCACACACAATTGATAACATTGTATACATCTATTCGTGTTGGCAACCTTTATATGATCAACTACTTAAGACTGTGAATATCAATTTTGTGAATGGCATACCTGAATCGCTTTGCGACAACACCCTTCTTCCAACAGATAAGAATAATCTACTTATTATAGATGATTTGATGAATGATGCCAGTGGTAATATTGAGGTTCAAAACGTATTTACCAAATATGTTCACCATAGAAACCTCAGCTGTGTATATTTAGTGCAGAATCTGTTTATTCAAGGTAAAACTAGTCGTACAATTAGTTTGAATACAAATTACATGGTATTATTCAAAAATCCTCGGGACAAGAACCAGATAAGTTTATTGGGTAGACAGATGTTTCCTGGAAACAGCAAATATTTTTTAGAGGCCTTTAATGATGCCACTAGTTCAGCATATGGTTATCTCCTGATAGATTATAAATCCAAGACGCCAGATTTGTTAAGACTCAGAACATCCCTGATCTCAGATCAACAGGTTGTGTACATACCGAGAAAACAGAAGGTGTGATAATGTCATCACGCATGCAGAGAAATCTCATATTGCTACAGCATCTTCATAAGGCAGCACCCCGATCGCGCAGTGTTATTGTAAGCAATGCTACCCCAGACTTTATTAATGCGCTGTGTGAAATAGCCCTTAACGTGTTAAGAGGTAACATACCATTGTCTAACCAACAGTACACATTGTTAAAAAAGAAGAAAAAAGTTATTAGACTAATAGCTGATAAAAATGTCAAACATTTAAAAAAGAAGAAGACAATCAATCAAACAGGTGGCTTTTTATTGCCTTTACTCGGAGCAGCTATACCGTTTATAGCAAGTCTTATTAACCGGAACTGAGATGGAGCATACTCAGAAAATGTATTTGGTTCCTCAACATCAAATTGAGTCCCTAAAGCAATTACATCAGCAACCGCATCAACCCTCACATACACCAAATGTGTCATTGAGGCAGTCATCGTTAAACGCTTTGGACCAAGCCATGAGTGACATATTGAAACAGCCAGACATTAATGTTTATGAGAAAGCCAAAAAATATTCAAGTATTTTACAACGTTACCTAGCCATGGTGAAACAGGATGAGCGTGAAAAAACTGTAATTACATTATCCCTACCAGAGAATGATTCAAAGGACGAAATCGCAGAAAATGATATAATAAGGACAGAGGTGTTAAAACATATGCCTAAAAGAAATAAGAGAAATGCTGAATATATCATGGATGCTTTAGCCCGTAATAATAATCAGATATCGTGGACGGATCAGGGGGAAATTGTTGTTGAAAATAAGAATGTGACAGGATCTCATTTGTACGACTTATTGAAAAGTGTCACAACACATAATAATGTTTTAGACAGTTCTAGACCTACAGGATGGAATGTATTTTTAAAAACACTAGCCAACCTAAATGTTCCACTATCAGCAATTCCTAACACATCAGTGCATCGTGCTATTGCAGCATTTAAAACAGGTGTCCCAGTTGTAAATATTAGACAACCCTCATTGACTGATTCACATTCATCTCTAACTCCTAGGTCATTAAGGTTTGCTTCCCCCATTACTACGTCTAAGTGGGCTAGTTTTTGATTTTCTTTTTTTTTTATTGCTGTGTTGCACAGACATCATGAATGTCTTTTTTTTTCTAATTTCTAATTTCTAATGTTATATTATTTGTCATTATTTCTTTTATTTTTACTATTTTCTATTTTTGATGTTGATAATTATACATCATATACAGGTATTGTGACATAAGAAATAAAATAAATGTTTATCTCTAATGTGATATCAAAAGACAGTATTGAATGTAGCTCAGAGTTAAAGAATGTTACATGATTTTTACTACTTTATATTTATTGTTTTAATACTAATTTTCTATTTTTTCTATTTTCATGTATTTTCTATTTTCATGCATGCAAGAAAATTTTTATCTCTAATGTGATATCAAAGACAGTATTGAATGTAAAACTGCGACAGAAAAAAGGGTGTATGTATCCTATTGAATGTATCTTTTTATCCTTATTTTTGACTGATAATTGAATAAAATAACAAAAAACTGATAAAATCATTGTGATCACATTTATTTATTAGTGAAAAAAAGGCCATCATTACACAAAACTTTAACGGTATGCACCACATGCACACTGTACACATTTAAACTTCTGATCATGAAGTACATCTGGGTGTATGGTCTTAACAAAATGACATACCATTGTGTCATTACATACAAGATTAGAACCATACATTTTCATCAATTTTTTATAAGACATGTTTTTCAGAATATTACATAAAAAGAATATACAATGTTGGCCACAGGTTGTGGAATAATTATTTTGCACTTGTCTTCCAGAATGCTGTATATCCAAGCAATTTGTTAAGAGGAAATTGTTTATCTCCAGAGGAAAACTGGTAGGTGGGTTACCAAAGTTGTCAAAGAAAGTTTGTTTTTTGTAATATAAATAGCTAGCCAGTGTTCACCGGGCATATTACTAGTGTGGGTATTTACAACCAACATAGATGGTAGTTTACAGACTCTGTATTTTGGGAGTTGATCGCATGCCATGACGCCTAGAAAATTTGTATCACTAGTTATTATTTTTCTAAGAATACTAGTTAGTTCTATGGTATTCATCTTTAGTAGTGATCCAGAAGGACTTGTCTACGGTTAGATATCTCTATTACAGAATCAAAAACAGAATAACAGATCAGGGTCACCGTCCGAGGCAAGGGGTTTCTGAAACGAGTCTCCAATCTGACGTTGCCTGTTTTTATCAGTGAAACATTTCCTGAACAACCACCGTCAGGTTCCAAGTTGAAACAAAACATTGTATAACCCCCATCTGATCTGGTTATGGCCAGTGGTCTGTCTTTTAAGTGACGCCCTGTTGATTCAATCAGCTGGTAATATTCTCTTGTGTATTGCCCTCTCTGGAAATGTGGTTGAAAAGGTCTAGCTGGGTACGGCTGACCATCTGCGTACAGACAGATAAACTCTGTATTATAGTGTCCAAAATTAAAGGGGTTGCGGGCGTAGCTGGCCGTATATGCTTCATTATCAACAAAAACAACTACAAATTTCGGTATCTGCCCAATGAATACATTTTCTTGATTGCACACGCGGGTCCCCGCTGGTATGGAAAATGTTTTTAGGGTCACTCTGTCAATTGCATATTTTGCATTGGTGTGCTGCAGTGCTCGACTGTGAGCCAACCTAATAGTGGGTGCAACAGATACTTTCTTTACAAACAGACTGGCAGACATTATTTTCACAGTGAATTGGACATTTCCGGGGGTCATTAGAACAAAGTCATCTTTTGACCTGGTCCAAGGTATCCTTTCCATAGTTGAGCAAACATTCAATGATTGCTCAACTATGGAAAGGATACCTTGGACACACAGTTTAGCAGAGGACTTTTTTGTAAGGATACCGGCGGTAAAATGGATGCTACATCAATTACAGGGGATAATTTGGGTTTAGAGAAACGTGGTGAATACACTGTTGAAAGCAAGGTGGTGGAGTTAATATCTCCAGTACATGCGGATCTGTTTTTTCAAGAAAAACTATTGCTAAACGGAGTAGATATTTCTCTGAAATTTATCAGGTCTGTATGAATGTATAATCAGTAAATCGCGGTTTTTGGTAGTTATCAACAAAGCGGCGACACAGTTAGCGGTGTGGAAACAATTTTGATTTCCATTAATATCCATAGCGCAAACATAATTAGCCTCATGTTTACCATTGTGATAACGTGTTTCAAAATCATAGAATATGTATTTTGTACTATCTTTTTTTTTTTTTCAATGGGTTGGATAAAGCATTCATGTAATTCATCAGTTGACTGTTCACCACAATGTTTGCATACGGGTGGTCTACAGACATGTGTTTGATTTTTTACCGTATGGTATGTCAATTTACAGTCCTCACAAAATTTCATCATATCGCATGGGATGACTTTGTGTGTTGTACCCACTAGTTTATGCTGATCAAAACAATGTTTGGATTTGCATATGCGTTTACAATCGGGACACTTTATAGTATTACCAGGAAAAACATGACATGCTGTAAAACACACATTACAGCGTTGACTGCATAGGTGAGACAACGGTTTATCGTACGTCATGTAACGAGCATCACACACATATGCAGCACCAAAAAACCCTGTTTTGTTTTTAATAAGACAGTAATGATCATGATGTACGTATAACCATACCGTTTTCACATGCAGTTCGTTGTGTGTTTTGAAAATGTGTAGCTTTTTACGACCGGATCCGTGATGAAATATTACAATTTTCACATTCAAGTGGTTCTGAAATTTGTCAACATCTGAGAATGATACGTTGTGTGAATATTCATACCCCAGATCACTATGAAGTTTTTTAGCAAAGTTTATTTTGTCACTTTGAGACATGCATGGATCAACATAATGTGCCAGACAGATTGCGAAACACAGATTGTGATCATCGTCCTCGGTGTTCTTGAGATTGTACAAATGATTCCCCTTTTTGCATAATATGTCATCATAAGCTACACTGCCTAATTTTAGACGCTTACCTCCTACTCCTCCACTCATGTTTCTAGCTACTGTTACAATGAATTCTAGTGAGTCATCTGTCATTGAAGTATCGTTACTTTGTAAAACTTGGGAAATACGCCCCAAAAATAAGTCTGCATTATACTGATCATTTGAATGCAAAATGGCATGAATATCACCAAGTAGCGATGCCCCCCTTAGGGAGACATTTAAGATACTATCTTGACTGGCGTTCTCTAATGCTCTATCGATGATACCTGTTAACGTTCAAATCAATGTTTTGCAAATCTAACCTCTGACGCAATACAGATGCATTAAAGTTAGGAATCTCTCTGGTAACAATTTCAGTTGACACCCTAGAGGAACTACCATCCCCAGACTGTGTATTTACATGCGTGTTATCTGGTGTATGTACATATGTGTTAGCTGCATTACTGGTACTGGGTTGTACATCTGTATATATATTTGCAGGTCCAGGAATTAAAGTATGCAAGCAAGCTAACTAGTACTGGCAGAGTGCCAAAAAAGTGAATTGCTTCCCCAAAAACCAAAATCCCTTTTAAGACACACCCTGTAGTAGAGTGTAACAAGTTTAACTAGTTTTTTAACCCTACCCCTGTTTCCGGCTTCATAGACACACCTCTTCCGGTCAATAATTTACATTTTCCGGATATGACGATTTTCTGATTTCCGGCTTCATAGACACACCTCTTCCGGTCAATAATTTACATTTTCCGGATATGACGATTTTCTGATTTCCGGCTTCATAGACATACCTCTTCCGGTCAATAATTTACATTTTCCGGATATGACGATTTTCTGACTTCCGGTTTCATAGATACGCCCACTTCCGGTTTACCGCCATGTTTGCTGCAGTATATAACTACTAATACAAGGAAAACCAGACCCAACTCACATCCAAATGCAACATCATTTTCTCCTAAAACCTTATTAAGCACCGGCCTTATTTTGAACCCTTAAGTTTCCCCTGCTGGGAACCTTACCTAACCTTGAGATAAATAAAATGATCAGGTACCATTGTCTTTGTGGTTTGAAAAAAAAGAAAGAAAATAATTAGACATAATAATTTTTTTTTTTCCGAGATTAGGATACTTGTTACCATATCTATATTGCTCTATAGGCTATAGTTGTATTTAGGGCTGCAACTAACGATTATTTTAATAATCGATTAATCTGTCGATTATTTTTTCGATTAATTGGATAAAAAAAACAAAATCATTAATTTACATCAACTCAATACATACTTACATGTATGTTGTTTTAGTTAATAGTTGTGTAAAGGTTAGTAACCCAAAGAGCAGATACAGACCACACACACACACACACACACACACACACACACACACAAAGCTTATTCATTAAATTATTACCATCATTGTAGTAAGTGCAAGTTAAGTTCATTTGTACACCACATTTAAACACAGCTTAAGATGACCAAGTGCTATAAAAAGAACTTTAAAATGAAATTAAAAAGTACAACACACACAAATATACAATAACTGATATGGGACAAAGCACAGAATATATACATGACAATAGATTGAAAAATGAATGGGCCAAAAAAGGCGAGTGAATAAAAACGTGTCTTTAGTCCTGCTTTACTACTGTTATTAACGAGCTAACCCTAGCTTGTCATTCTAGTCAGCTGGATAACGAGTAAACACCACACCAGCACCAGAAGAGGGACGTTACGTTCCTCACTTCAAAACAGAACAAAAGCAGGATTCTGTAGTGACTTTACCCTGCTGTTGAACTCCCTCCTCATCAAGGACTCCACCATGTTTACATTTTAGGTGCTGAATCGTCACCGTGGTGCGCCTGTGCCGTGCCGCTTTTGCTTATCTTGCAATTAACACGTTTTTGATTTATTTAGTGTGAATGCTCCCACATCTTGGATGACTTAGGTCGTACTGATTTCTCTGCCTCTGCCATGTGTTTCAGAACGACGTTAAGGGTCTCTCTCCGTATTTCCTCTACCCCCGCTCTGCTCTTTTTTCTTTTCTTTCGCTCCGCACGGCACTCAACTCAATTGCTTTTATCTCCGCGACTGAGTGGCGTGTCGCGCGACACAACAAATCGATAATGAAATTCGTTGCCAACTTTTTTAATAATCAAATTTTATCGATTCGTTGTTGCAGCCCTAGTTGTATTTTCCTTGATACCTTATTAAAATTGTGGAGTTGGTTTTTTTAAGCATTAATGCATTTGTTAAAGTGTTTTGCACTTGTATTTTTTAACACATATTGATAAAATAGATGAACACAGGAAAGGGCAGCAGTTTCTGAACAATAGGGACCAAGTGACACAGAAAAACTTCTATCTGAAAGATAGGAGGTGAACCAATCCAGGGAGCTCCCTGAGATACCAACCCAGTGCTTAAGTCTATCAGATGTTATGATCCACTGTATCAAAAGCTGCGCTTAGGTCCAGCAGCATCAATACCGAGCATTCACCCATGTCAGAGGACATTAATAAATCATTGGACACTCTAATAAGAGTGGTTTCGGTTGAGTGTTTCTGACGGAAGCCAGATTGAAATTTGTCTAAAATGTTGTGTGTATTCAAGACAGCAGTGAGCTGTTTAGCAACAACTTTTTCTAAAATTTTGGAGATAAAAGGCATCTTGGAAATGGGCCTATAATTTGCGGGAATTGATGTATTCAGGTTGGTTCTCTTTAGTAGTGGCTGAACAACTGCATGTTTAAAATATGAAGGGACACAACCAGATTGCAGAGAGCTGTTGAGTATAGAGAGAACCCAAGTACTCACAGACCCAAGAACATTTTAAAAAAAAGGAAGTTGGTATAATATCTACTGGGCTCGAGGAAGATTTCATACTGCTAACCAGATCAGTGAGTTCTTGTAGCGAAATCGGAGCAAAACAGTTCAAGATTGGAGGCCGGATTAAGTGAACCAAATAGGGAGTAGAAAAGGGGATAATGCCATTTCTGACATCACTCATTTTATTTACAAAGAAATAGAGAAAGTCACTGCAGTCCTTATTTGAAAACACTCAGGTACTTCAGGAGGAGCAGGATTGACAATATTGTTGATGGTTTCAAAAAGGACTTTAGGGTTACGATTACTGGAAGAAATGAGGTTAGCAAAGTAAGATGTCCTCGCCTCCTTAACCTTGTTGTTGTATTCCAGCCCAGTCTCATGGCAGTTCGTGAAATGGTCACGTTATTGAATCTACCGATTTGTGTAAAGGACACGTTCATGTCGTTATTTTCGTATGGTGATCACGAATTTTAAAGTAATGTATTTCAATGGGAAGCATATGTCGTGATCACAGAACGATTGCGGTAACGAGTAGTATTGAGAAGCCAAAAATCCATGCAGGGAGGTTGGTTGGGGTGGTGGATGGGTCGAACAACACAGGACTTTCACCCCAGAGAGCGGGGATCACGCCCCGCGTGTTGCAGTTCCTTTCCGCGTTATTCTCTTCCTAACCACAACCGTCCCGTTGTTGTCGGCGTCTCCTGCGTGTGATGGTTCCTTTCCCCGTTCTTCTTTTCCTAACCACAACCGTCCCGTTGTTGTGGCCAGCGTGTGGAGTTTCATTTCCCCGTTGTTGCGTACCCAAGAGACCGCGGCTCGTGTCCCGGCGCCCGTTGTTGTCACCATCCCACGTGTGGCGTTTCATTTCCCCGTTGTTGCGTCCACCAGAGCAGCCCAGTGTTATGACAGTTCGTGAAATGGTCACGTTCGAAAATCATGATACAGCCGGTGAACATGAAGCTTGGAGGATTTCCACTGTCGTTCCGCCCTCCAACATGTACGCCGGAAACAGCGAATTACGTCATTTAGCCATGGGGATGAGTTGACGGAGGAAACACGTTGCATTTTACTTGGAGCCACTTTATCAAAAATTGATAAGGAATGTGTGTTGAATGAGTGGACCAGACAATTAATATCAGCATGAGAAGGCAGCATTGCACTTTGGTCAAAAGCTGCAGAAAACTTCTCAGCTGAGAAGCGATTTAAAATGCGAGAACATCTTACATGTTTACTGGGCAGTAAATCTAAAGGAAAAGACAGTTTGAACAAAATGCAGTCATGGTAAGTAATATGCAGCTGCTAGCAAACAGAGTCAAGATTAAGACCAAGAGTAAAAACAAGGTCCAAAGTATGACCCCTGACGTGTGTGGGCCCAGACACATGTTGGATACAATTAAAAGACTCAGTGACATTAAGAAAATCAGCAGCAAAAGTGCAAGACATGTCATCAACGTGAATGTTAAAATCTCTGACCATAACCACTTTATCCAACCTAATAATAGATGATAAAAAAAAAAATAGATGTCCTCATCACAGAATTCAGACAAAATAACTGTTTGAACCAGGAGGTTGGTAGATTAAAATACAATAAAACGGATTAGAACTACCAACTTTGGTCAACTGCAGTTCAAATGAGGAAAAAACCCCAACTGTTGCTGCTGGGTACTGTCCGACTTTGAAAGCAGTTTTTAAACACAACCGCGAGCCCTCCACCCCGACCTGAGGACCTGGGAGTACTGGTGAAACAACAGTCTGGTGGACAAAGTTCAATTAGCGGGCCATATTCCAAGTTTCTCTGCCAAGTCTCCATCAGGAACAAGAAATCAAGGCATTTATCAATAAATAAATCATTCAGAATAGAAGACTTAGTCATGGAACGAGCATTTATCAGTGCCATCCTGAGAGGCGCAGACCCACTGCTAGGCACAGCAGAGGCCCAGGCCAGGGGACGCAGATACCTGGAAACTGATCCCCCTGAACGTTTCCCCGGGGGGGACGGCCTAACTATTAAAATAGTCTGTATAGGAGAATAGAGCAGAGAATGTGTAATTACCAATGCCGGGCTGTAGGGGGGGTTAACACTGTTAACATTGTTCTGAGAGAAAGAGGTGGTAGTGAAAGAAGAAGACTCTGCGGAGAGGGTGTGTGGTGTAAACAGTCAATCACATGGGGCTGACTGTACTGTGTGCTGCATGTTAGCCGCTTGCATTGAGCTACCCAGCTTGTTTGGGTGGACACCATCGTTCCTGTAAAACGAGGAGCGGTTCCAAAACAGGTTAAAATTGTCAATGAATCTGAAGTTATGGGCACAGCAGGTGGACTGGAGCCAAGTGTTTAGGCTGAGTAGTCAGCTGAAGGGCTCTGCACCGCGGGAGACCATTGACAGGGGGCCACTGATAAACACAGATTTCCTGCAGTGCTCTAAATAGCAAAAAAGGTCGATAAAATCCTTCTTTGTCAGCTCAGATTCCCGGCGTGCCATGTCGTTGTTGCCCACATGGATTATCACCCGAGTTATGGAGGAGGAGAGAGACTGCAGTAGACCGGGCAGTTTGTCCAGGAGGACTGGGAATGTTGCTCCCAGAAAACGTGTTATGGCATTGAAAAAGCGTATGTTCCTGGTAATGCTATCGCCCACTATTAGAGTTGTGGGGGCGAAAAGGGGGCGAGGAAAGTGAGAGCCGGACGGCTCCTGGCAGGAAGGTGTACGGACTAAACTGCATGACAGGACAGGAGAGTTCTGTGAGCCAGCTACATCGGTACCGGGTGGAGGATTACCTGCAAGGTCCGGTTGAGGAAGCCCCCCAGAGTGACGAAGTCCGGCCTCTTTAAGAATCCTGCGCCGAGCGGAGGAGGTCGAGGTCTCGGAGGAAAGCCGCCGAGCTGACTTTCCACTGGGTCCATCGGCATTTTCCGCTACCAGCGTGGCCTACAAACCTGTAGGCCACTCTCGGCTGGTAGTGGAAAAAGGCGTTGTGGATGCAACCTGGTCCCCTACTGGTCTACATACCTGTAGGCGGACTGAAGCAGGAAAAGTTCTCTAGTGTTGCTTTAACAGATTTTGGTAGATTGGTCAGACTCTGGTAGAAAGTAATCAGCATACGTGTACTAACCCACATAATGACAGAACATCTCACATAGTGTATGATGATTCAAAAATGTTACAATAAGGACAGAAGAGAATACACACTTTCGGAGGAACTGTATTCGAGTTTATGTCAATCTTTTTATCAGAATAGTGCAAGATACTCAAAGTTTATAAATATATGTAAGGCCACGTTTCTTAGTGCCTCTTTCCTTGAAGCGATAGTCAACTTGGACTGAAAGAAAAACAGAAGGTGATGGGGAAAACTCTGGCAATAGGTACATTACAGAACTAATAACGGATATATTCTTTTCCTAACAGTCAGTGAGTTACCCTACACAAGTGATATGTAAACCAGTCTCAATTTCGATTTTTTTTTTTTTTTTTTTTTAACAAAATAGTGACACCCCTAGTATGTACGCATTTTCCTTTAGTGTTGTTTCCTCTCTGCATTTTACCATACAAACCATCAAAACAAGGTCACATATTAAAGTGGGAAAAAAACAGACAACACTGTTTTAAGGTTATCATACAACTGGGAACAGGAAGTTTAAAGTGTTTTGCTTTACATTTACAGTATCTGGAACTTCTGGTAGTTCTGCAGTATCTGAGAGCTTTAAGTCTGAGTTGCAAGTTATGTATATCATGCACCACACGATGGAGCCAAAGGCCATAACAAGATTATGGAAAGGATGTCACTATAATCAGTGTATGTTTGGTAACCTCTTGATTGTTTAAGTATGGCTAAATCCCAAATGTATGAAGCGCATAGAGAGACAAATATAAATGCTGAAGGGGACTTGTCATTGTTGTTGTTTCGTTAGATAATTAATAATTTGCACCGTGATTACATTTACCATTTAGTTTACCTGCAAAAATAAAAATGCTAAAATTGATTACAATGTTTCAGCATTTGTTTCATGCCTTTTAGGTTCAGATAGAACCAAAAAGATGTTTTTTCATGAAAACTACAACGGTTTTGTTTGGTTTCAAGATGTTAAATAAGCTATCTGGGGGGCGACCTCTAGCTCACCCAGTAAGAGTGTGCACCCCATGTAGGCTGAGTCCTTTGCAGCGGCCTGGGTTCCAGTCCGACCCTTTTTTGCGTGTCATCCCCCATCTCTCTCCCACCTTTCCTGTCTATCCACTGTCACTAATAAAAAGGGAAAAAATGCCCCAAAAAATTATCTTTAAATAAGGTATCTGGCTGTGAATAGTGTATGCGGGTTGCGTGGGTCCTTGCTGCTATAGACATCAACACAGCGCTATAGAGATGGAGAGGGATGATGCATTAAAAGCCCATCAGCGCTAACAAAAGGATACAGACACTCTTTGGTGTCAGACTTGGCGGTTATATTAACCCTAAAATGCCTCGCGGTGCTAGTGTTACAACGGCCAGCTATGTGACACATGTCACTATAATCGATGAGGACTGGCGGGTTAAATCGGCCATCCTACACACAGAGCTTGCCAGGAAGACATCCAACTCACAGCCTCGCAGGTGGATGCAGCGGAGACGCAGAATGTTGAAAGTATGTCTGAGCCTCCCGGACAGTTGAACTGGGACTCAGTTGCCTGCTTGTCGGTTGACTGTTAATGATCAATTAACGAGGATCGACTATCGGTCAGAAAATAAAAAAAATCTAGCACTTGTAGTTGCTTAACCTTAAGGATTATAAGAGGTTTTTTTTGTTTTTTGTTTTTAAACCGTCATATTGGGCATTTTAGGCACTGACAAGCAACCTACTGTGTGACTGTCAATGCAGTGCTATTTTGAGGAAATGTAGTAGAGTTAGTACCCATAACTCTAATTTTGACAGTTCAGATTTATTAAACCTGTTGCGTCAACATTTTGCAAAGACAGGTTTCCTGCATCCCATCCTCGGTCAGCATCCTTTATCATGTCAGACCACAATGACATGTCATCATTTCACTTAGTTATCACAAGAATAAACAACTCACCACATTCGCACTGTCAAGAAATCCCTTATTCCTTCAGCTTCCTGGAGGAAAGTGTCTTTCCCTCTTTGGACAGATGGAGTAGCTGAGGAATAGAGCAGGAGAGGATGAGGGAAGTTCAACAGAGTGTAAAGGGTGAGGTTTGTTAACTCTGTGCCTGGTTCCCTGTAACGACAACTCACTCTCACATCATTAATTACTCCTTCCAATACATAATAAACCACATCCTTCTACTCTTCTGGAGATGTGGTTCCTCTGGAGCTGCATTGCCTGTGTTGAGCCGGCAATCTCTTTGACTTGTTCCTTGACATGTTTTCTTTTGCACTGTCTCTCCAAATTGGCTTTTTAATATCTTACGGTCCATTACAATTACACAGAATTTGCTAAGTGGGCTGCCCTTTTGCAAATTTAACATGACAACCTACTTTTACATGGACTTACCTTATATATTTATGAAAGTGTGTTACTAATGTTTTAAAATGATTGTAACAGTATTCAAATTCATGAAATCAAATATAGTAAAATAAACAACATACACATGGACTTGACATCCATACCACCTTATTCCCCATCATCCCTCTCTATCTTAAAGCTTTGCTGTCATATCTGTGGTTGCGTGTTTCCAAAGGGGGATTCCCATTGCATACTACAATCTTCAGTTGACCATCTGTCTTTCCATAAATACCATACTACAATATATGCCAAACCACAGCCACACAACATTTGAAACTGACTTTACACTTAGGTCATATGGAATAACACTTATGACTTTCCCTACTTTCTATCCCTTCCACCCACCCTCTCTACCCACTGGTGTTTTTATGGGGTGACTGCAGGAGAAAGAAGGAGGGCTTCCCCCTCTGCCTGACACCCCTGCTTTGAGAACATGTGGCCTGGGAATAATTGGGTTACAACTGCAGCAGTCCAATGAGTTGGCCTTGATTTGGAGAATGACTCCATTTACTTTTGTCTGACTGCCTGCTGCTTCCACAGCTGCAGCTTTTATCCTCCATTCAGGCTCAGGATTTTACTGTATAGGTCTGGCAGCCAGCCAGATGAAAGAGTGGAACACAATCTGAGCATTAATATACTAACTAACCCACATTCAGTGGGTAAGACAAGCAAATAGAATGATCCCCTTTCTTATAGTAGGATACCCCTTAGTTTTAAGAATGTATGTCAAGGTAAAATCTTTGAATTTCTAAAAATGTTATTATTTAACTAAAAGACACTACAATGAGATGTTTTCACTCTGGCAGCTGTTGTAGACAAAGGCCATATCATGTGTCTCAATTTCGTAATATAGGGCCTATACAAAACATGTAGAAAGGACAATACTTTGACAAGTACAATGGCGCTGATGTATGAAAACACTGCAAGCTTGTGTATATTGTCAACTGTTTGTTGTGTATGTGAGAGCACTAGGAGTACTAGTTTTTCGAACGTTTTAAAATGCAAAATCTTAAATGCACAACACAGCTAAGTTTGTCATCCTTGTAAGAACAACCTTGCAATAAGAAGAAAACTTTACAGTACAGGGAAAATAATCAGTCATACTGCAAACGGAAAACCAAGCTGATTTGAAATTTTAAACACTTGATACAAAGCTTTCCTGAGCTGTAGCACTAGTCAGGCTAGTCTAGCACTAGTCTACTGTGAGTAACGTTAACATCTTAATTTTAATTGTGGGAATGTATTTTTTAAAACACATTTAGATTTGTTATAAACGCACAGGTGTATTCAATAGCGTTAATAGTGGTCAGTAAGCCATGCCAGTAAATCATGCACAATACAGGACCTTACCGTATTGAATCGCATACTTAGCTAGCTAGCTAATTCATGTAAATGACACAAAATATATCAACACTATATATTTGACCATTTTAAAAGGAGGTCCATTTTTCAGTTTGAACACCACATGCACATTGCACTCACACATGGTTATAGCGTTAGTTAGTAACATAGGCCTATGTAATTAGTTTTGAAAGCAAATATAAGTAAGTAATTTACAATTTTAAATTCAGTTGTTTAAACGTTACAGTTACTAATCCAGTTAACGTTACTTCACTATCTATGTCTTACCGGGAGTTAGGACAAGCTTGCATTGGCAGGGAGAGGAGGAGGCGGTTGCCGTCTGCCAAGAAATATGCCTTTGAGTAACTCCATAATTCTCGTATTTAACTATATATGAATCCTTAGCTGCGTGCGGTTACCGCGGCTAAGCTAGCCGTTGATGGATTAGCGTTAGCCCCAAAGACTCACGTTATGGAAAATAGTCTAATAATGTAACATACATTATTAGACTATTTCCTCCAGCTAATCACCAATAAACTTTTTTTTTTAGTATTGATAGTCGGAAAGGTGAACAGACTCAGTAAATACAGAACTTATAGAACACACACTGAGGACAGGTGAATTTAATCAGAAGACCAATCCTAGAAAACTCGCGAGAATATGAAATATCGCGTGACGCATTTGCTAATTTATTGGCCTACTGCAGTTAAAATGATGATACTAATCACCATTATGCAACAGTTTGCACGGAAAAGGCAAAAAATGAAAGGAAACCCCTACATTTAAATAAGATAGTTGGATGGAGAGATTTGAAGTGAACTGCATCTGAGCTGTGACTCTGCACTAAAACCTGATGAACTGGCTTATAAAATAATTCTCACTCACTTATGCCACACATCATCATTTGTTCAGACATGTCATTATACTATTTCTAGTATGATTGTCCTGGAAAGATCAAATCTATTGTACTGAACTCATAAAAGAGTGGAACTCTTGTAGATAACAGAGGGAGAAATGTTCACCAACAGCATATTTTCATGCTGCTGTTGAAACAATAGTGGATGCACTGGTTAACCTCCTATGGTACTGGTTCTAAACCGTCTCTGGTACTTCTCAGGGTCATCCTTGTTGTTTTGTTTCAATGGCAACCTCTCAACAATCCCTGGCTGTTGATTGGCCGAATGACATCAGAGGTCAGGGTGCAGCAATTGGTCAGCAGATACCATCGGATTCTTTCCGCACAAATCTCTTCCAACAATGTGTACTTCATCAGCCAAGGTTGTGGCAAAAAGTTTCCTCTCTATCTTCCTTATCGGAAACTTCTTCATCAATGAAAACAGCCCAAACCTCTCCCAACCCTTCTCCTGCTTTCCACTTGGAACACAGTAGCTGTTAGTTTCTTCTCAGCTGGAAATAAGATAAAAAAGGGGTCAAGGTCTGTGAACATTCTTATTAATGTGGCGTTATTCACTTTTGGACTGAGCCAGCCTGGTCCCAGTCAAATTCTCAGGGTCACTCAGACAATGAAGGCTCTTATCTCCCGACAAAAGCTCCATAGTCAGTGAAGTAGGTGAACACCCTGACACACCCAGCTAAGAGGCACTTAGAGGGGGAAATGCCTGTAATTTAATAAAATTGAATGATTGAAAAAAAGCCTTGGAGTCACCACTGCCCATGAATGAATTAAACAGAAACTAATCCTGAAATTAAACAGATAATTTAATTAGTCAAAAACACTGCTTTATAACCTAATTTACTTTTTAAATGTTTCCACAACTAGCCTCAAAGCTTTGCCACCCATTATAACGTTTTTACGGTCATTACCCAGCCTGAATCGCAAATGAATAAAATGGTCAAGTAAGCATCCATGTCAGTGCAGAATACAATAGGTCCAGTGTAGTCTCTATCCAAAATGGGAACCACTTTGATGTACAAACAGAACCTGCCGGAAAGTATTATGTAATTTGGATTTCAGAGTAAAGAGCCAGTGAATAAATTCCCGTCCCAAATGGTCTCTTAGTGCACTACAGGAATGAGACATTATGTAGCTTAGTAGGCCAAATGGGATAGCCATTTCGACAAGCCCACACAAGTTTGAACGTGCATGCACAAACAAACGTGCATGCACAAACACACATGTACTTAGAATTTTTAAAGTGCCCATATTATGAAAAAATCACTTTTTCTGGGATTTGGGGTGTTATGTTGTGTCTCTGGTGCTTCCACACACATACAAACTTTGAAAAAAATCCATCCATGCTGTTTAGAGTGAGATACGGTTTCTGAATGTGTCCTGCCTTCAGTCTCTGGGTGAGCTGTTCAAAATCGGCACGGCTTGTGACGTCACAAGCCGAAACGAGCAGGCTAACCGCAACCATTAGCTCGTAGCGTTAGCATGCTAACGCTATGGCTAACGCTAGCATGCTAACGCTAGCATGCTACCTCGTTCTCAATAGCAAAGCACTGCTACAACACACACAAGTTCACCATAATCTACAAAAGAACTACTTACATGTGCGCCCTCATTTAGAAGTCTCCCAGCTAATCCTGCCTTGTAACTGACCAAAGTTGTAGAAACAGCCTTTCTTTTACTGTCTATGGAGCTAGCTAGCTGACATGATCTACATCTGAGCTACTGGGCATGTGCAGTGCAATCAAAGATAGTACAGAAGAAGAAGAAAAGAGGTCTCACTCTGTAGCTAAAACAGAGACCAGCTGAAAAGAGGATCTGCAGCAGTGAGAGAGAGCACTGCAGTACAACAAAAATATGTTTTTTTTTGAAAATTAAACCATGTAAACCTATTCTGGTACAACCTTAAAATACAATTATGAACCTGAAAATGAGCATAATATGGCTGCTTTAAGAAAAACTCTTATATGCAATTACACTCTCACCCACACATACACAATCCTCTTTTTAAGCCTTTGCCCCTTCCCATGAAAACCATGGAAATGCCAAGCAAACAAGTGCTCTCATTTGGCAGGCAGGCTGCTCGCTGGCTAATGTCTATGGGAACTGCTGTACCAAGCTGCTGTGTCAGATGTATGATGGGACACCAAAAAGGCCTGACTCAAAATGTGTGACCTGTGATGAAAATCGGTTTTGTATTTTGGTCATGATAAGCTGATAAATAAAGTCAAGAATAGAATTTAAGGATTTTGGGGCTGTAACTTGGAGGAGCTACATTATCATTTTTCTAGAATCCATTATAAATGCAGGCCAGCAATATCACACGGGGATGTCTAGGCTTAGCATTAGAGGCTAGCAAAATATCTGTTTTGGATGGATTTCATTGCTTATACCATGCACCACTGTGTTGCTTCCAACAGCCACAGGCTTTAATAGAGCTATTTTCATGCTCTGTTGTCTAATTTTAGCTAACAATATACAATTACACTTACATATATAATAGAGCAAAAAACTTGGCTAAGGAATGGTAGCATCCATTTTTTGGTTTTCTGCCCTATTATCTGCCTCAAGTTGTCTGGTTTTAGCTGTGCGGAATGCTTTGCTTTTTTCGATAGCCAAACCAACACAGAGGACTGTTTTTATCTTCCTGTTTGACTTATTTTGTCATAGTTGAGGTAGCTTGACTTGGTAATTGAGGATGAAAATGGGATTATATAACAATTACGCTCTAATTTTCTGTAATTTGACCAATGTTCGGTGGCTTTAGTAAATTGCATGGTCTCAGTACTTCGGAGAACTGAGAACCTCCACAATTGATGTTATGTCTTTCTTTTAGTATTGTAAGCAACTCTTATTTATCAGTTTTTATTCTTATCTAATCACATTTTCCTAACAATTTTATACATATTCATATTTTAGTTGTTTTTTGACATTCATTTTAAATTCTACTTTCAGGAACAGATCACAGTTACATCATCATCATCATGCCTATAGTCCTGAGAGATGTAGATTGGTATAGCAGTTACAGTATGTCAATGTTGTAGAGCAGTGTGCTGAAAGAAAGCAGAATTTATAAACCTGAGCTATCAATAGCTTCAGTGAGGAGAGTTAAACACCTGCACCAGCCGATGAACGGAGGCCTCTTTCAGGTCCAACACAAACCTTAAATCAGTTTATATCCATGCATGTGAAAACGCCACAAGGCATTATGTGGCATTGGAAGTATTAACATAGATCTGTATTATTTACATGAGTGTGTGTCAAAGAATGGAGAGTGAGCTTAACTACTGTAATTTTACTACTTTGTCAAAAGTTTTTTTATTTTTACAACTTACACATCAGACTTCTCGTGCTTTATCGTTCCGATGTCTTACAACTGCTTCTCTGCCTGCCTGGTGGTCGGAGACCTATAAATTGTCACTCATATCTGAGATTTGATTAAAGTGATTTAAATACCATGCATATCAGCTTCACGTTGGTTTCGTAAAGTGCTGTATTTTACCAATAAATCTCCTTTTGAAGTGAATAGGACTTGAGGGAGAAAGACAGGAACACACTGAGTCTTTCTGTTCTTCTTCTCCAGGGCATCAATCAGCAGCAGAGTGAGTCGATGCATCTGGACCACAGATCCTGCTTCCATTCATCTACATTTATTGCCAAGGATCTGACTAGTTGGGTAAAATTGAAAGTTCAAACCGGGGCTATGTGCATTCTGTATTGTGTAAATATGATCACGTAAATTATGTCCAATTTACTACTGCTGAAGCAATTGCACCAAAAAACAATCTTATAATGCTTTTTTTCACAACAAAAATCTTTTAGAGTCCCTGTGTGAGTTTTCTTTTAGTGTTTTTATTTCCTGAAAGGTATTTCACATAAAGATGAAGTAGCATTGACTACTGACCACATAACTTGTAGGCTCATGTCCCTGTACCTTAGCAAAGCAACCTGTTATAGTTGTCTTTATTTGATCATTTATCTTTGACACATAGTTTGACATTTGAAGTAATTTCTCATCATTACAAACCTCCTTTTTGAATGATTTTGACATTGAACCTGACACCTTTGAGCAATTTCACCAGAGAAACAAGACACAACATTACATTTTACAAGTGTTGTTCTTCCTCTAAGATATTTTTCTTGGTGGGGTGGGATGGCCTCTGAAATAACATTAGGATGAGGTAACATTAAACTCGTGCCCTGAAAGTAATCAATATTAATGACATTCTGTTGGCTGGTTGGCTGCCAGATCCTCAGGGCAGGGTCTACAATGGCAACACAATGATAGTGAAGCAACATAATTGTTAGCCATACCCTCAGATAATCTGTGACGTTTGATACATTTGATACACTTCTTTGACAACCAATGCGACACAATAAGGGCCTTCATGGTGCAGTGAGCCTACCTTTTTCTCCAAGTAGGTAATGGATTTTCCTAGCTGCAAATCTCAGAAGAATATTAAATCTTCACTCTTGAATGAACATGAACCAACTTTTAAGATCGAAGTTTGAGTCATGAGTCTGAATGTGGAGATGAGCTCATCTCTCTCTTAGTGACATGGTGAAGCTGCATACTTTCATCTGGGCGGGCTGTTGAAAACCCCCCCACATCTGTGGGTGGATTGAACATTATGTCATATTAACACAACTATAATTACACAATCCCTATCATTTACACAGGGTTGGATTACTGCAAACTCAGTGTGTGTGAGCGTATGGTTTTGGTGTTCTCAGTGCACTTCTTTTTATGAACTGTTCACATTATGGTCTGTGACTTTGAAAACCATGATTTTCATCAGGTTTATGTACTTATTTTGCACAACCTGTTGCCTCTGGTGTAAATCCATTCAGTAGAAATAAAGTCAATCAAACCTTAGAGAAAGCATAGTTGATGAATTTTTATCAGCAAAGACATTTAGTACTGTACCTTCTTCATTTTTAAAAACTTGCAATACAATTTAATTTTGGCCACAAGTTGTAAACACAACTTTTTAGGTTGTTATGGTGAACAATGTAATGTAATGTAATGAATGTAATATATAAACATTCTCTTTGAGCTCAGTTTTAGGGCTCTACCAAAGTTTTTATACTGAAGCTGCCAATGGGTTGTACAACCTGTCTAAACATTATGGGAAGCAAACTTTTAAATGAAGTCTGGGATGAAAAACAGAATGACAAAAAACCTGAGAATAAAACCTGTAATTTTTAAAAAACCTCAAAAGATGTGAAGAATGCAAACATGTACTGTACATTATACATTACATACGTACATTTAACATTATTCAAACGAGCATAATGGATGTCAGACTATAATATATAAGAGTTGAGGCCTGTATTTCTGTGTGTTGTGAAGCTAATTTAACTGTGACGTAAATGTAGAACCTCTGCTAGTCTGGCCAAATAATTAGCCTACCAATCCACTAATGGCTCTAAAATATTAAAATGTATTCTTGCAAGGTTGAACACATGACATTGTGTTCTTCTGTTGATACTGTATTCTTTCTAGTTTAATATGGTCTGTTCCTGTTTACATACTGTAGGCGCCTTGTTGAAGCCGTACAGCCGGAGGCCAGCTTTTTTACAAACACTCTCAATCTTCAGCAGTGGTGTTACATTCTGACAAAAGAATATATCCACCTTTCCACCTGTAGAGTAAATTGCTGCCTGACTGTCTGTTCTTGGAATCAAAAGATACATGTAACTGCATCTGAAGCGTGCCCTGCTCAAACCATAAGATGTAGGAGGGAGTGCAGCACAAACAAAGTAAAGTATTATAAGGTTCAGATACAATTAATGTGGCATGATATTTATGTTTTTATAAAAAAAAATGACCACAGCGTTTTATTTGGTCATAAAACCTGTTTTGATTTTGGCTGAATGTTAGTTGGAGACACCGATCCATAATACAGTGGTCTTAGGGTCCTGGTTGCCCTTTTGTTCTGACCTCTTGCTGAAAACTGTTTATGTTTGTGTGCCTCCGAGGGATATGAAGAGAATTTATTTTGCAGTGACACTGTAAGATGGCAGGGGAATTGGTCAACACATTGGAAAAAAGGGTTTTTAACAACTAAGCAGGAGTTGACTATGTATTGTTACTTTTAAAGTAACTGTCTTAGCTATCAGTATTTGTGAGATTTACCATAAGGCCAAAGCAAAATAACCCCAGTAGACACGCTGGACCCACCTCTCTCTGATAGAATTATGACTCTCTTTGCTCTATACTTAGACTCTCAGACAATTGTATCTCCGCTCTGTCTGCTTCATGAGGTCCAGACTGAGCTGTTTAGAGAAATAAAGGCCTTTTTCACTTAGTTAAAGATGTCTGGGAAGGACAAAAGACACAAAGGGGAAAGAGAAAGCTAAATAAAGAGAAAGAAAGACAGAGCTGGCACTTGTATCTTGCAGTTTTTGTCCTATGGTGCCAACCGCTGTAGAACTTTTCATACAATCACAGTGGTATCTGTCGAAACACGTAGCTACTTCTTGTTAGGGTATTGTCGGGGTACAGAGGGGGTATGTAAAGAAAAGTGTGTGAATGTGGGTGCTTCAGTTGTGTGATTAAATAGAATGTTAAAAAGTGCACACAGGAAGAAATGAAGAGAAGCAAAGAAGGTATAAAGGAGTCCAAAGGGTAGAAGAGAAAGACAGACGGACAGATAGACAGGGAGACCGAAAAAAATGAGGGGAGAACTTGTAGACATCTGTATATATTCTACTGTTTTGGTTGGCTTATTGTGATTGGTTCAGCTCAATTGGGCTTTCCAGTTTTCTGTCATTATCCATTTAACTTTGCCTAAATGTCCCAAATGAAAAGCCCTGCCCCTGACCAGGACTGTTTTTTTTATTCTATTTTTTTTTATAAGTGTTTTTCTGACTCACTGGAGGGGGCTCATAGTCCATAATTTAATTTGAGGTACTGTTGAAGGTTAAAATGCCCAGTATACCCACAGTTCAGTAGTTGACAACCTTCAATATTTGATGCAAAATTAAGAAAGTTGCTCTGAAAGAGCAGCCGCTGGCAAACCGTATTGTCAATGGAAACAGTTAATGTGGAAGTTGTTGTCCATCATCTCCATGCCAAACTCCTCTGAGAGTATAGGATCTAATGATTTATTGAATCATTATACCATCATTTCCTTTTAAATTTTGTAAGAGTACAATTTTTCTAAAAAGAAAAACTTTCATTCACCTATTTAATGTGTCTGTTAATTTCTAATTTTGTATTGAATTGTATTCATGCATATTCACAAGTTCGGTTTCAGAAAGGATGCTTGCAAAATATAGAAACAAAGCTCAGAAAACCATTTATAACTTCAGATAGACAAGGACATTTTGATATTTCATTTAAAATAAAATTAGCTAAAAGAGCAAAGTGTCTTTTAAGGAAGACCTGTTATTGTAGTTTATATCCATATCCAAAAATCCATTTCTTTAATCTGTCATTACTTATAGTTCCATACACCTCATCCAGAGGCAGGTCTTGGTGACAGGAGACATGCCTCTAAAACATGAACCACATATTTGCTTTTTACATCCACTTTTATATAAACAGACTTGAGATGGTAGAGATGTGTTGTTTATGTATGAAACTAAAAGTTACTGTTGCAAGCTCTCTTCGATGACCGGATGGTTTGGCCATTTGTACTCTTTAGAGTAAACAAAAGACCTCTAAGGGGATTACTTTGCTGAATTACATTGAATGTGTGTTTTGTACATCTTTAACAATGTCACCATGAGTAAATATTGACTGTAAAATAAAATGTGTCTTCTGTCAGACTGACTTTGTAAATCGTTTACAACAACAGCTTACATCAAGTTTTTATTTATGCATTTTTAGCAATGTGGATTATGTCTGAATTGGCACACATGTTGCAACGCATTTCCAAGCACATTATATTTCTTCTCAGCATAATGGACTTACCATTTTGTACTGTTTTCATGTGTAACTGTCAGCTAAGTTCAGGGAGAGGCAGCTAACCTAAACTAGAAATGATTTAGAGAGTGCAGTACATACAGCCCCAGAGACAGTGATCCCCACATTGTGGCAGCATCAGTGCATCAGCAAGTCTGAGGTCATCCTGTGGGTGTCTTAAGATTAGTCTTTCTAAATCCACTTTTAATGAGAATCAAAGCAAAGCTCAATCAAAGAGTCATCCCTTCACAAGGCCAAACAAAACATTAGGAGGATCAAGAGGCTTTCAGTGATATACACATCAAACCACAAGGGCACTTTATATACACAAACTGTGCACCTTTTCATTTAGATTTTGTCCTCATTGAAGATATACGAGAATACACACACACATGCATCCAGTAATAAAGACAAAACACAACCCCCTTCAGACTTAAGTCCATGATAGCTCTGGCTATCATGGTCGGGGCCTAGTTACATTTCACCTACATTTTCTACATAGTTCATGGGGTGAGTAAAAGCAGCCACGTTCCATCAACTTTACAAGGTTATTTAATGTGATGAATTGGCGTATAGTGTGCGGACCAACCAATCACAAGAGGCAAGGAAATTAAGCTCTAAATGCTGCTTTTTAATCCCAAAAAATATTTGGAAGCAGCAGATTTCACGCCGAAGAAACACTTGCAGGCTATACACAAACACAGTACATGTATTAAAACGTACAGAAATTGGTCAACCATCAAAATAAGACAAATGTTCTAATGTGTAGCCTAGTCTTGTGGCTCAGTCTGTGTCTTGTCACACATGAAGGGAGTCAACATTAACCTTTTCCATAACAATGTGGAAACTGACCGTCTTTAATAAGAGATAAACAAACCTAGCAATGTTACACACTCCATATCTAAGAGGAGCTACACTCACAGGCTCTCCATGGTTCATATTATGCAGCCGGGTTATAGTTTCTCCCTCCTGCTGTGCACTACATGCACAACAACATTTTGTAACATGGGAGGTCATCAAAACAAAATTGCTTGCATTACTGCTTCAGTTACACCGCGGCCACTATAATGGAACTTGGTTACAAAGCTGTCATCCCTTTAATATACACTACATTGCCAGTGTTATTGTAAATCTAAACAAGACGGTTATCTCCAGACCCTTTCAATCACTGACCAAACACTCCATAGTATACCCTCTAAGAACCTTTACTGTGATAAATTCAGGTTATGTGTGTTGCTTCTGTGTATGGGTCTTTTGAGTTATAGTATATGTCTTCAATTTACATCTGAGCAGGAATGGCTAGAATGCTGCTCTGCTGTATGTAAAGTCTCTTATAGCAAGGCATGCCGGCACTCTTCTAGTGAAACTCTACAAATCATGACTGTCACATACAACAGGTTGGTACCGCATGGGCCCACAGATCAGGAATGAACAGCATGCTCCATAAAGATAAGAGGAGCACATTAAAAACAGAGAAAATAGAGAGATCAGGTATGGTTGTCATTAAAGGAGGTAATGCATTATTATAGTTTTTTGATTTTCAAATATTGTTAATTGCAAGAAAGATGTAGGAAAGTACAATAAGACAGGAGAAAGATAAATGACAGATAAGGAAAGTGTGAAAGAAAGTGATGAGAATAAAAAATTATAAGCAGTATATCCCCCATGTGTTATGGTTGTGTTTGTTTCTGTTTTATTTTAATAGTCTGGTTTTCTGTCTTGTCTTGTCTGGCTTTACTTCCTGTCTTGTGTTTTCCCGCCTTTTTTGAGTGTTCTGCCCAGCCCTAATGTTTTTCACCTGTTTCCCAGTCCTTGTGTCACCTGTCTCGTGTTACCTTGTTACCCTGTGTATTTAGTGTTTGTGTTTCCCCTTGTCCTGTGTCAGATCATTGTGTTTCGTCTCTAGTTTGTATTTCAGTTTGTTTGTCTTCCAGGTTCATGTTAGAGTTCCTGCGCTTTCTGTTTTACTTGGACTTTATTTTTGGATTCCCATTTTGCCTACTTGTTTCCAGGACTCCTTAGGTTTTTGTGCATTTTTTGAGTTATTATTAAATCATCAAAACTATCCTCAGTTTCCGCCTCTGCATTTTGGGTCTGCATTTCTCCAGCCTTCCATGACACCATGATGGTTAGCTATATCAGCAGAAAGAGCTGTCAGACACCTAGGAAGTCCTGGAGCAGCATACACAGTGTCAGCATTCTCACCAAAGAGAATGCAGAAGTAGCAAGCAAATAACCAGACAGCTGGTGCTGCAAGGTGACTCAATTTTGTTTTAAAGTGCCCATATTATGAAAAAATCACTTTTTCTGGGATTTGGGGTGTTATGTTGTGTCTCTGGTGCTTCCACACACATACAAACTTTGAAAAAAATCCACCCATGCTGTTTAGAGTGAGATCCGGTTTCTGAATGTGTCCTGCCTTCAGTCTCTGGGTGAGCTGTTCCAAATCGGCACGGCTTGTGACGTCACAAGCCGAAACGAGCAGGCTAACCGCAACCATTAGCTCGTAGCGTTAGCATGCTAACGCTAGCATGCTAACGCTAGCATGCTACCTCGTTCTCAGTAGCAAAGCACTGCTACAACACACACAAGTTCACCATAATCTACAAAAGAACTACTTACATGTGTGCCCTCATTTAGAAGTCTCCCAGCTAATCCTGCCTTGTAACTGACCGAAGTTGTAGAAACAGCCTTTCTTTTACTGTCTATGGAGCTAGCTAGCTGACATGATCTACATCTGAGCTACTGGGCAGAGGATCTGCAGCAGTGAGAGAGAGCACTGCAGTACAACAAAAATATGGTGTTTTTTGAAAATTAAACCATGTAAACCTATTCTGGTACAACCTTAAAATACAATTATGAACCTGAAAATGAGCATAATATGGCTGCTTTAAATGTTTTTTTTTTGTGGAAATGGACTTAATAACAACTATGTGTGAAGTATAAAGTAATATTGAATACAACTGACTTGATTAAATAAAAATAAGTCATATTTATTAGGATTCCTTATCTATTTTTTTCACAAGGTATTTTTGCACTTAGACTCATAAAACCATTGAGTCTGATCTAATGTGTCTGCAAAATGATTGTTTTCTTTAGTTGCAGGCCTGGCCAAGTGATGTTTGTGCATCATGATTTGTTTATACTCTAGTCAAATTAGAATACCGTTTTGTTATTGACATGCATGTATGACAAAAACGGATGGTTGTTTGTGTGTGTATATGCTGAGATAAATCAAAGAGAGCATGTGAGACAGTTAACCTATGCATTTCTCCATACAGGCCTAGGTGAAGAATTTGAGTTAGCTTGGTTAGTGGATTTGGAAGTAAGTTGAAGGAACCTGCTTTGTCATTGCTCATAGATGCAATGGACACTGCACTAGTCACTGTAGTCTGCTGAGCAAAGCGATCTCTGTTTCTGAACAACTTGAAGTGTTTATCTTTAAAGTGGACTGAATGTTTATAGATGTGACAGAAGCAGAATTCTTTCCATGCAGCCAAGTATCGCTTTCCCTCTGTATCTCTCATTTGCCTGGACTGCTAAGCGAAGTTCCTCCACACCAGATTTTTTAGGTCATTTCATATTTACTTTAAAGACTGTAAAGGAAGAATGCAGACTACCATTTTTTTCATGAAGGAAATGTGAATAAAACTCCTCGCCGTAAACTAATCCAAACCATAGCACTGACACCAATAATGATTCACTTTTGTAATTTTGTAATTTCTAGATTTTGCCTGTAGCACAATTATAAAGATTGCACACATGTCACATGGGTTTAAAATTTCAATAATCCTCACAAGGATTGTCTCACCACATTACGTTAAGTTTGGGACTGACAGCACAATACGAATGCACATGGGAAACATTAGCAAATGTGAGTAATGCTGATTACACAAAACACTTCTGAGAAGAACCTGTCTGCCGAGACACCAGCACTTTGTTTACTTAAAATCTGCAGGCATACACAACAGTTCTTGAATGAGTTATTACTGAAGGTGCAAAGTCATTTAATGAGGTATGAGGTGGCCTCTCGCCTCGGGTTTTGGTTACAAGAATTCCCTTGAATCCATGCCACGTTCTGCAACTGCATGTCTCACAGATTTGACATTCTGCTATGGTGCTGATACACATACAGCAACATGAGAAGCCACAAATGTGATGAAATTCAACACATTTACAGTGCCATAAAGCATCGCTACAAAGTATGAGATTACATAAGCACCATTGGCCCATTTCCCAGACAGGCATTAAGCCTACTGCTTGGTTAAAGTGCCCCTTTTAAACCATAAGCTCAAATTGTCTTTTTCTGATATGGCTTGTAATCGTATCACATCAAATTGGGTCTATAATAAATTAATGTTCCTGAGGGAAGACTTTAGGTACTCCAGGACTAAATGAGGGCTTAATCAAACATCCAATAATGCAGTTTAACTTCCATTCAAGACCTACAAGAACTCCTTACTGTACAAGTACTTATTGATGGGAGCAATCCACTTCATTTAGATTTAAGGTAGTTTGCATGACTTCTTTTTACAAAGAAAATGCAGTAATCATTTCACAACTGTAGCTCAGACACGCACTGTTGTCATACGTGCAAAGCCTACTGACACTGTTTTCTCCAAGTCACTATAAAGATTCTGGTGTTCGTAAAAAAATCTTTTAAATTCCACTTTTACTATTACTATTACTTATGTCTTGGGCTTTTTATGATGCCATCCAGATTTTCTGAGCTTCATTAGGCCAGTGTTGTCTGCACATACTCTCACAAATGAGCACTAAAATAGATGGTTGAAATCAATCGCATTTAACTTAGTCCAGGACTCCACAATAAAGAAGTTACTACTCGTAAAACAATGGGTTTCAGATGTGTTGTTCTCGTGGGCAATAAAGTTGTATGAAATGCAACACTATGAAAACATGAGAGCAGCTTTTGTATCCAGACAATTTTTTGCTCAGATTTAAGGGCACTGTGAAGTGGATGTCTTAGGGTTTTAGGTTGCAAGACACGCATATTGCAGCCTGGTGGTCTTACAATGTTATGTTATGGAAAAACTGCCATTACAAAATAAACTGAATCCTTTGTGTTTATCAGTGAAGCTCATGACATTTTTGTGGATAATCCTGCAGTTAAGACCAGTGAAGAATGTAAACGATCATGTCATGGTAATGCACTTCTCATTTTATTTAGATCCTTGAAAAGAAGAGAAGAGAAGCTCCAGAACAAAAACCATGTGTTGGTAAAACAATAAGTTAAACACAAGAAGAGGATTTGTGTCAAAGAAATCACTTAAAGACACTGGGTATGCAAAAGGCATGTGAGTGACATGTTAAAGCAATTACAATAAAACAAATATGTACAATACCAAAGAAACAATGTGGTAGCAATATAATTTTCACATAATGTACAAGATAACTAGTATTGATGGCATACCAGCAGCTACGCATCACTGTTGACATCTAGAAAAAATAAAGAGACATAGACATGAGCACTGCAAAATTCATTTTTCTCATTTCAAATTAAAAAAAAGTAGTTTTGTTAGAAACATTTCTAAAATTAAGAATAAGTACACTCTTCCCCACCCAGTTTACTTCACTATTCACAATAAGCCAAGACTGATGGCCCCATATTGAAGTCATAATGACACGCTTCTTTCCTCTTGCAGAGAGAACTTCTGTCAATAAAAGAAAATCCATGCTGACCTCTCATTTCTCTTTCTCATCTCCGTCCCTCCCTTGTTTCCCCTCTCAGAGGAAATGTTGGAGTATATTTCATTTGCATTGGCTGTGAGTAGAAATTTGAGTTCATAGTAGGAAGGGAATACAAGTATGCATATTTCAAACTTTCCAACTGTGTTTTTCTCTCTTCCGAAGAGGAACTGTCATGTATCTATTATGTCGTGGGTCCAAAAACTAAACAAGGTGAATTTTACTCCCACATGTTGTAGGTCGTGGACAGTTTTCTATGGCCGTGTCTCCCTTCTCAAACATGACTATTTAAAAAAGTTGTCACGAGAGGCGGAGAGCATCTTGGTGTCAAAATGGAGTGTTTTTAATAAACAGACCCAGTGAACTGTGAGTTGAAATTCAGTGAGTTGAAATTCCTCTCTCAGCCAGTTGCTTAACAGCACTTAAGTTACAATCTTCTGTGAATGTGTGTCATGCTTGCTCAAAATGTCATCAATGCAGGCATGCAAGCACTACATTAGGCTAAGTTACTTCATCATTAAAGTCTAATTTCTTGCAATTTGATGTTTATAAATTGAGGTTGCTGTAATCCCATCTGGGAGAAATTCTTTCAACTTCCTCACAGACCTCTGAGGATGTCTCCTGCAGGGTTTTATTTACATGTTAGATGGTAGTGGTGCTTGGATAGCTGAATATTGAGGCATTTAGTATAACTACCAAATTATAACGATAGATCATAGTTTATAGTTTGGTAAACTCCTTCATCAAAGCATACTGAAACACATTCCAGACACTCACAATTTTACTTGTAAATATTTGCTTCTAATGAATTATTGCTCATTGTTTCACATAACTGAAAAGTAAGCAGAAAAAAAGTGACCATCAGATTCCCAGTTCCCCAGTTTTGTAACATAGAAAGTCTGAAAAATAAACTGCATAGATGTATGTTACAAAATGCAAAAGTACATTCTCAACAGGAGTATAATAAAATAAAGACAATGAAACCTTTAAACACCTTAACCGAAGCTCAATATATCTTAAATGACTTTGCAAAACACAGACTGACATTTTGTAGTGTGCTGTGCAGCATGGGAAACTGTCATTATAAAACCTAAATCCAAAATTAGTCAGAAGGCAGAAAAACCACCAACTCCTCTGCACATTTCATCTCAGCAAAGGCTTCAATCAACTCAAAATTCATATGTGATAACCCATATCACACACACACACTAGTGTAGATATTTTAAGGCTATTTTATAAGTGAGTTAATATTTTGCTGGTAATAAACTCGTGCTGATTGTTAGAGTATACTGGTCTAGAAATTTCAAACTGCATAAACATCTCATTATCTGCAGACTTCTGCCCTCTTTGCATTTGTTGTTTCTGGGTTATTACTTGGAATGTTCTGGTAATATGGTGTGCTTGTGATGTGGATATGAACATCTTTTCTGAATATGACCTTTAGTGGTTCAATATTTTTCTTGCATGTAGATTTTAATGTAAACACCGACAACTTTTTTTTAATGGGTTTGAGTTTTGGGATTCTCATCAGATCTAAGGCTTATTCTGTCAACATATTTCAATATGCTCAATAATACATAGCATTTATCAAGAGTGTCAGTGTAGAAATGCTGATCTTGGATCACTGAAACATACATTTTATAGGACTCTCCCAAAGGCAAAACTGAATCCAAGATCGGCATTCCTGCTTGACAGAGCCTGATAAATGTAGGCTCTGATACTCAGTAGCCCCATTCTCTCAGATTTTAGTTTCCCAGTTATTTTACAGTTTAGCCAGCTCCATCTCCATCTCAGACTAGTTCCACCTTGGAGTTGGGGTAAACGGCAACAACGTCGTAGCCTTCTGGGGGCTGGACGCGTGCCTTGGCGTGGGTCTCACAGTACAGACTGTCCTCGATGAAGAAGTAGCCTCTCTGCTTAAGGTTGACACTGCAGTCATCGCAAATGAAGCATTCAGGGTGGTAGAGCTTGTCCCGGGCCTTCACAATGGTGCCACTGGATGGAGAGATGAAGGGAGATAGAGAGTGTTACGACTTATGAAGGTTTTAAAGGTGTAGTAAGTAAGACTTATAAAACTAACTTTCTGTCATATTTGCTGAAACTGACCCTATGTTCGAGTAGAACTACATGAAACAGGTCATTTAAAAAAGAATCCGGCTCCTCTGGCACCACCTACAGCCTGTAGTGTGATTTGCAAAAATCCACCGCTCCCTGTTCAGATGCACCAATCAGGGCCAGGGGGGGTGTCTAACTGCGTGTCAATCACTGCTCATGCACACGCATTCATTCTCCCTTGTGGGGGGAGGGGCTTAGGAGACCGTTTTGGGCTTTAGCAGAAAGGGGGGAGGGACTGAGAAGTTGTCGATGTTCAAATTTTTTGGCTAAGTCCTGGATCTTCGCAATCCTACCTACAGCACCTTTAACACATTAAGAAAAGACAGAGATGCAGCAGAGGATGACTGTAACATGAAAAATAATCCAGTGAGATAAACAGAGACACATGAAACAGACTGGTTTGGCGCTAGTGTAGGTTAGTCCAGTAATGTTATATATGTATTTAGCCTTTCCCAGACACTGCTTAGCCTAAAGAGTTTTGCTTGCCATTGACCGTGATCTAAAGACTTAAAGATTTAACTAGGTTGCTCAATGTGCTGTACGACACTTTTCCAATTATTATTTCACATAGCTTAATCAAGTATAATGCTTTTGACAGATAAGCATATATTGCCTGAGTTATTTACGTTTCAAATTTCAAAGATTTAAGTGAGGCTTATCAATCTCTTTTTGACAATGATACTTTAGCTTAAAATAAATACATTTTAAGCCATATCATGGTTTTGAATAATCCTTTTAATGCTATTGAGTGACAGTGTTCCTGTTCTTAATCCCATGTCTAGCCTAAGGATGCTGAAAGTAAAACAGAGCCTGAGTCAAAATCAGGAATTTGTTTTTTATTGACATTGTACAGGAAGAACACAGCCTTATATATAGTGTAAGGGGGAAAAAAGACCAAAGATAGTTGACTCTAAATGTTTCCTGTATGCATAAAAGCAGAGTGGCAGAAGCCTTACAATGGAACACTATAGGGTTGTACTGCTGAGAAGGATGGAAATGCATGATTGGAAAAATCGCAATCGAAGCGCAAACTGCCTTAAAAGGATAACTGCAAGCAGTTTTTAGGGAGGTGCCATTATTGCAGAGGACAAAACATTCAGCAGAACACTTTTTAAGGAAGTAAGTGTGATACAGTACATTGCTAATGAGTGACTCACAGTTGTTTATCGAACCTCCCATTATCTATGCTAATCAGCAATTAGCATAGGTTATAACGACTGTAACCATGCAGGTATTTGAATATATTTAATCATATGTCATATTTCAGGGAGGCTTTCTGAGAGGAGTTATAGGTGGAAGGTCTCACACACACACGCACATGCGCGCACACACACACACACACACACACACACACACACACACACACACACACACACACCATACTGTATGTAAGGGACCTGAATAGTACATGTATATACTGCTGACATGTGTGCATTTGGAAGTTCACTGCTTCACTCAGTCACACAGGGACGGCAGTTGTTCAGGGCGTTGTTCATTCACTGTTCCCAATAAGATTTTCCTTTCTGGACTGGGGATTCGGGCCAACGACCAGTCATAAGGCTGTTTCTTTTTTTAACCGCCTTCCCATCAAACCACATGACATGCAGGATAAACTCTTGACACAGTGTTCTACACTCATTTGAAACGCTGTAAAATGCTCCCAGGTCATAACAGCCTTATTGTGGCCTGCAAGCTCCTACAATACCCTCTTTTTTTCTTCTTCTTTTTCCTACAATGCCCTCTTGTTAATGAGGAAAGTAAGCTGATGACATCACTGCTTACCTGCAGCTGCTTTTATAGAGGGGGGGGGGGGATTACCGGTGCATGTGGTTACTTTGGCAGAAAGGTGTGTGTGTGTGTGTGTGTCTGTGTATGCGCATGTTCTTGCGCTTAATGTTTAGTTTAGGTTTGTGTATATGCACCTATGTGCATGTGTGTGGGATAGGGTGTGGAGGATGGTTTAATCATTAAAATGATAAATGGGAATAGGCTTTCCTGAGGACTTGTGAAAGGCATGCTGGTGCAGGTAGACTTGCACGAGTTAACCTCTTTGTTTCAGAGTCAGGGAAGAACCTTCACTCACCTCACATTCAACTTTTAAACTTTATGACCACAGGAGGCGGGATAAAACCAGACAGAGACATGTAATTTCCAGATGGTAATTAAAATAGTTTTAACAGGAAATCTGATAATAAATCATTCATATTTGTATGTACTTATTCACTGCATCTTCAGTAGTCTGTAATTGTAGACCACAGTAACTATAATTTTAAAACCATTACATTTTATGCTGTGATATGTAATACCTCAAATTGAAAAAAAACTATACCTTGGTGTTGAAATAAAAAGCAAATTCAAGCGTTTATACAAGGTAAAATAAACATTTTGGATGTATTGAGTGGTTTTTACACTTAAAAGCCAAAAAATGCCAAGATATAATCACATACTATTTATATGTACTATGATTTTACATGGTCCACTACTTTGTTTTTATTAAAAAAGGAAACCAGGCTCTGTACAATACTTACACAATGCCATTACAGCAGCGTGTGCACTGGGGTAGCTTCTGAAGACCAGACATGGGGCTGGGGATGGGGCTTCCCAGTTTGGGGATTGGAGACCTGACTGGAGACTTTAAGTTTCTCATTCTGTCTGTTGGGGACACACCTAAAAAAAAACAACAAACCATAAACCATTCATAGGGCAGATCTTACAAATACTGTAAGCATACTATAAAAATGTACAACAGAATTCCAGGTGCTGACATTATTTGAACATCTCCAATGTTGACCTCTGGTAACCCAGAGAACCCTGTTTATATACAGCATATATATATATATATATATATATATATATATATATATATATACACACACACGTGTGTGTGTGGGTGTGTGTGTGTTTGCGTATGCGTTTAGGGGCCACTAGATTCCAGGTAGTGCCAATCTGTATTTGTGTTTGCACTCTGCAGGAAATTCCCTTTGAGTTCCAGGTAGGAAGACAAAAGCATGGGGGTTGTATATACTATATACTGTATTAAGATCTTAATATATATATATCTTAATATATATATATATATATATATATATATATATATATATATATATATACATAATCACCATCTAGCAACAACATACAGTAGTAACACTCTAGCAACCTATCAGAACACAAGGACAGTATCTAGAAACATCCTAGCAGCCACACAGAGAACACCCTAGCAACCACTTAATCCCACCTTAGTGACCTTGCAGAACATCCTAGTAAACACCTGAAAATGCCTTCACAATCATAGCCGCACTAGCAACTATGAACACCCTGCCAAACACTGTGATAACCATGGTCACCTAGTAACACTCTAGCAACCTAATGGGACACAATGAGATAAGTAGTTATCAAGTAACACCCTAACAGCCACACATAAATCATTTACAAAATGTCCTAGCAACCACTTGAGGCTATACAGTAACCTTCAAGCATGTTCAAGCTGGTTTTGGTTCAGCAGTAAACACTGTACTTCACACAACTTCTATTGTTGTTTTTATTACTATTACTTTGCTTACAATTCTGTATCATGCTCAAGAAAAATGATAGTCCATCTCCTGCCAACCATCATGGCATGGTTAGCGGGAGTGTTTCTGTAAGTGAAGATCCCATTTCCCTTGTTGACTGCTTTCACAAACAGGATGTTGCCACTTGTCCTCTTCCTCAGCCCCTCTAATAGGTTTGTCTACAAGTGATTTATGCTTTCACTTTCAGATATCATTAAATACAACCCAGTGGAATGCTATGTAAAATCCAAGGGCAAAATACTGTAGGCCATCAAAACTAATGGTGGTCTCCAAATGAATGTAATAATGATTCATTGAAGTTACACTTCTTTGTTAACTCATAAGAAGGTACTCCCTGTCCTCAACTTTCTTCGTCTGTGCTTACTCTCACACAGCCACTGCATTTCTTTTTGTTGTTCTCTCTTTTGTACGCCTCCCCCTGTCTTTGACCTCTTGTGTCTCTCGCTCCATCCTGTGTGCTCCATTCAAGAGTCTGGAGAGAGGCATTTCCTTGTAGGAATTCATCAGTCAACCTGGTTAGACACCCGGCAGAGAAAACATCCAATATTACAGAGTCAATCTTTAACCATCACACCAATATGCTACAATCACACAAAATCTGTGAACGACACAGGAGTTACGATGACGTCAACTTAATAGAAAGAACGGTTAGACGCATCGTCTTTGTTAAATGTAAATATCTGCTAAAATGAAAATTACAACACCTCGAGGGGATTTTCTTTCAAATTGAACACATATCTTTCAAATATATTTAGCTACAATAAGCTGTTGAGAATAAAGTTCTACACAGAACACATGTACTAAAAACACCAACTCAGCCAGCTACACCAACAGTATATATAATGCTCATTTATGTTACAATAATGCTACAGTTCCACCAACAAAAGGCTATTTTAAAAAGACCCTATAATAAGTGATTGAGGCTGGTAAGTCTGGTGGTAGATAAGGGTTGCCTCCTTCCCACAGATAACATTTTTTAAATCAAAGTGATCAAATCCAATCATTAGAGTTTTAGTTATGCCTGACTGGAATGCATGAAAGGGGCATACTTAATACTGGATATCTGGAGCCACTCCAGTGGTTACAAGTGCACCATTGTAGATCAGTGGGGCACAGCCGTGAACTGCACTATGAAGTCCATTTACTGATGATGTGCCAGCAGAGGCCACCTATCGCTGCCACTAACCACAGTATAATTACCTCGCAACTGGCACCTGACTCAGAGCACTTTCCATCCCTCAGTAACAGTTAGCCTCTGACTGCTCCATGGTGTGTTTAAGAGCTGACATGAGCTGGGTATGTTATTCCTGGGATTAATGTCTCTATTACCTAATGATGAACTTTAATGGAAAACCTTTTATGTGCAGCACTCTCATGACTTTCTCACAAAGGGGAAGGTTGACATATAAAAGTCTTCAGACCACAGTCAGGAATAGATACGAATGAATGAGTGCTTGTTTAGTCTTGCTTCTATATTTTTAAATAGCCAGACTACTTAGGCCCCATATTATTTGTTGCCAAAAGCAGACAGACACCATTTTTTATTTGACAGACAGTGACAAGTTGGCCGATCACATATCTCACCCCATGTAACATTCACGGCACAATGTGTGTATTACACTGTGACTAATATCAACCACACATACTGTAAAACAGCCCCCATCCTAACTCAAACCTGTCAGGTGCAGAGTGTGAAACCTCAGGGAACTTTAGGCAAAAGGGAATCACAGTGTCGGAAGATAAATAAACAACTGTAATAATATAATTTTAGACAGCAAGTAAAAAAAAAACTAAAATAACAACCTTGATTTTTTTCCTGACTATAACATGAGATCATTGAAAAATGGGCACAATGTTCAGCTTAAATGTGTCGGAAAGACAAACACTTTATCTCTGGGGCCTCTCTGACTGCATCAGAGAGGGGGAAAAAAAGTTGGAAAACATGCTGACATTGTGCTGACAAAGTGCTGACATTGACAAGAAAAAATGATTCAATGACAAATCTGATAAGTCATTTAAGACTAATTATGAAGTAAAACTAAGGATTTCTTTTTAGGTTTTTTGTTTATTGCTACCACTGTCAAACTTTAAAGTTTTTCCACTGTAGTTCAGACAAATAAAACAATGACTTCACTTTGGGCACTGGGAGCTAATAATGGGCGTATTTTGTAGAGTAAGCAAATGAAAGAATATTCAACAAAAACTATAATGGTTGCTAGTCTATAGTGCTGTCAAAAGAGCAATGCTCCTGTTCCAACAGTCAGTCAAAGGGTTAAGCCCCTCACCACTGGCATCACATGTTTACCCCCACTGGACTCCAAATCTTGGTCGGGCTTTAAATCTTGATCTTGATCCCTGTGGAATAACAATCTGACTGGAATGCTCCCTCTCCTTTTCCTTGAAACCCATCCATAATTGAATTGCTCTGCAGTGTGTTTGATGGGGGATGTGACTGATGTGATGTGTGATCTTTACCAATCTGAGTTAATGGTCACAAATACAGATAATTCTAATCACGATGTTCAAATCAAATCCAAGTTGGTCCACTGGGATAGATTCATTTAACATCTCATACAACTTTTGAGGCAAAGGAAATGACAAATATTACTGGATGTGAACATTCCAAGTTTACATGGCAATGTATAATCCAGGAGGCAATCAATAATTGGATTTAGAAAGTAAATAATGTCCTTCTCTGCACAGCAGTGATGCTGATGGATGTCTTAGTATGCCAATGTCTTATTCTGAGAAAGAACACAGCCTGCTTCCCACCTGAGCACTTTCCATGTACTAAAACTGGGTTTTGCAGCCATCATTCATCACTGTTATGACGAAATATCCGCTGAAAAAATAACCCCAGCAGAAAATGTGATATATTTTTTAGGATTTTCCAAACAAATAACCTTGGAGTTCAAGGAATGGATGAGGTTTCAGAGAGTTCATTGGAATTTTGTTTATTTCTTTTTCTGTTAGAGAAACATTCCCCCATAAAGTCGTCCCCTTAAATTCACCTCATTAATAAGTTTGGGAATAATAAAATCTCATCGGAAACGAGCAATCCCAAGTCTTCACATTCAATAGTAAACTATTTAAATGTCTCTGCATTTATTTTAAACATACAAAAACTGTTCTGCTTAAAAAACATTTAACTGAGTAATACTTTAAAATGTTTCTGGAAAAAAGTTAAAAAAGACCCTCATATTGGTACAATATCAACCTTATGTAATATTGCTTCAAACACCCCAACTTAACAACAGTATTTTGACTTTCACCCCCCCCCCCCCCCTTTTCCATCCACATTCTCCAATCATGGCAGAGTCCGAGGAATTCTGGGTAAACTGACACTCTTGTTTGCTTTAACTTTAAAAGCCCCTGAAAGTCAACATGGCCTCTGCAAGGGCTTTCACCATCAAAAAGGGACCAACTACTGTGATTTAAAAGCCTGACAGCTAGGCATGCATTCGAAAACAGGATGATTTGACTTTAGCCTGACTGTCAAATGTGTTTAATTGTTAATTTGACTTGTTTCTTCTTTATTGGGCTTATAAAAACAATAACAGACAGGGACAGACAGCAACACATGTGGCAGGATTTCATACTCTCACACAGATTAAATGACACCACCAAACATCAACAGAGAGACAGGTCGCTTTTAAAATGATCCCAATGTCAACCTGAGGTGTCTCCCTGTTTCATCGAGGTCTTAGCCTGTCAATCAACCTGTCAGTCTCCCAAGCTGAAAGACCACTGACAGCAGACAAAAAGAGAAGACAAAAAGAGTCCCCTTTAAATCTCTTTAATCCATCAGCAGTGTCTCTCTGCCTCCAACCCCCTTTGTCTGTCATTACAATCTCTCTCTTTCCTTTTCTCTCCCTCTCTCTAATTGCTTTGAGTGTAATGTTAAGTGCAAAAATAAAGGAAACCGTATATTCCGGCTATGCTTCCGGCCTCAATGCAGGCGCCGTCAGCGTTGTTGCTTGTGCTGTGGATTATCAGGTCAGCTCTTACATCAAAGGTAGACCCAGAGATGTGATAAGTGAGTGGAAAGTTTCTACTCTTGCCGTGAGATAATAATACATATATTATTAATGAAAACAGTGATTGATTTATTCTAAAATATGAGGCTTTTCCATCTGAATGGGTTTGTTTTGGCCGAAGATAATGATATAGTTTACCAATAGTAGTTCATCATTCCAGTCCAGTGTTCATTATATATTGACTTTTGATGAAAACAATGTTATCAATTTTCGAAAAAGTCTTGGTTATATCACCAATATCAAGGATGTAATACACCATTGTGGGTTTCAGAGGAGCGGTTTAGGTTCATTTTCTAAATAATGTTTCAAACTACTGTACAGTATTTATGAAGAGACAGTCAGAGAGAGAAGGGGCCGTCTTGTATTCACATAACAATATGTTCTATATATTCTCCACTGTAAAAAGTAAATATCAGGAGGACACATTAACTACAAGTTGCTGTTGCTTTATTACATCAAAAATTATCAAAGAATTAGCCATGATTAGGTTCTCTAACACGAAACATCTGTATCAGTATTGGCATCCAACCAACATAGGATGGTCACTCAGTGTAAATCTTTAGAGGGGGGGGTTCTCTAGTTTAACTGAGAATTAAGAGCTACATTAAGACTGTATGACACAATACATATTAAAACCAGTATTTACCTACGGAAATGTTTACTGACCATACATGCTGACTCTGACACTGCAGGACATTCATACATTCACAGCTGGTAACACTCCACTAAGTAATAAGGATTAAGGGACTTTTCTCAAGAACGCCTCAGTGTTAGTTGCTAAGACTGAGAAAAACATTCATCAATCCGTGCTAACAGGTCACAAGCCCACTTCTCCGAGGTCCAGGCTATTTCCGCTTTACCATACCAACACTTGGCTTATAACTACGACTTTCACAACTTTTGCCCTGCTTTAGTGGCAAACACAGAAGCTGATTTTTTTCTTTTTCTTTTTTCAGTTCAGAGAATTAGCCCTCCTCTGCTGCTGTCAGCATCACATGAGTCCTCAAAGCTGGAATGCTGAGCGGTCAGAAGGCAAACAGGAAAACCATATTTCTCACTTTATTGTCCTTTGTGGAGTTGTTTTTGCAGTAAATTGCCAAACCAAAACATTTCTCCCCTGTTCATCCATGTGTGAGCTATTTAAAGCACTTCATCTGTCTCGTGCTCCCTCCGTCTCTTGTTTTTTCTTTCGTTTTGTCTCTCTCTCTCTCTCTCTCTCTCTCTCTCGTATTCTTCCTCTCTGTCCCGTAACCTCGCTGTCTGTGTCTTTCTATAAAAGGAAAACTATGCCAGTAAGACAGAGCAGCTACAAACAGTGAGAGAGGAGCTGCCTGAGCAAGGCAAGATGTTCCTCCGGCTGGAATCATAGGAGGATTTACAATATTTACTCAGAAACATCCACCGTATTTGTAAAATATTACAGAAAGTTTAGAAAATGTTTTTGTGAGAATTGCATAGATGCACACAGGCATACCCAGATGAATCAGTAACAAGATGCAGCCTTGCCCATCCCTCTGAATCTCATCAAAAAGAATATGGTGGTATAGCTATGTGTTGAGAAAAAACTAATATTTTCAAAATCGAGTAACTCATTTTAAAGTAATTCTATGAGCAAAAATGCTAATGATTAACAGCTTCCAGCTTCTAAAACGTGAGTATTTGCTGTTTTTTATGTCTTCTATTTAAAGAAACATTTAGCGTTTGGACTGTTGGTTGGCCAATAGAGCAATTTGTATTTTCAGCCTGGACTTTGGGAAATTGTGTTAGTCATTTTGACATTCTGACATTTCATAGATGAAATGTTTAATTGATTAACTGAGAAAATAACTGGCAGATGAAGTGAATGAAAGTAATCGTTATTTGCAGCTCTAAAGCTAATGTATGTCCTTGTAATCTTCTGCTTTCACAATCAGGTCAATTAGTTTAATATTGTCAACTCTTCCTTCTGGCAAAAGTAGCACAACACTAAAAATGTAGGTTGCAGTGCACATGCTTTTTTTCCTCTCCACACATTTAAACATGTGTTCCTACCTCCATCCTCAGCCTCCAGTATTCCCTGGAGGTATTTGAAGGAGCCGGACTGTTTGGGTGCAGAGACGGGCTCCTCGTAGTCCTGCAGCATCTTGTAGACATCTGACTGGGGGTCGAAACCATTACGGCCCGTAGGGGATGGTGTGGGAGGCTCTGGGCTGAAGGAGACAAGGGAGGGCAGATACAGTATTATTCTACTGCAATCTAATTTAATAAGGATTAGGTGACAGATGACAGATGACAAAAACATCATCAAACATCAAGACAACGAAGGAGCTAATGTTCTGAATACAAGTAAATGTGCTAACGTGGTCATTTGGTTTTGTCCTTTTTTTGGTATCAAATATGGCCACTGTGTTTTTGTCTTTTATCAGGTGCTGTCCTAAAGTGATGTTTGACCAAGGGAGGAATGAAAGGAGCTGAAGTAGCCTAAACAAATAAGACAAAAGAACAGACAGTTGCCAGACCACCAAAGGAAAAAAAAGATTTAAACTTGACAAACTGAGACAGCAGAAATGGACGTCTACATGTGATTCCACAAGCATGATGTCTTAATCACAACAGCTTTGTGTTATGGATCTGCATGTTCATTCATCCATCAAGTTATTCCCAAAGCTAACAGGATGGATCCCGTTCATTTGATACATTCACTCAAACCTCTGGGAGATGAGCAGGGCTGCTGACAGATGTGTTCAAATCCTGACACACTTTACTGCATGTTTGTCTCCAGACTCTCTTCCAGGCGACTGAAGGAAGCGCTTCACTGCAGTCTGAGTGTACGTGTGTGTGTGTGTGTGCGTGCGTCTGTGTTTTTGTGTGAGTGTCTGTGAGAGAGAAAGCCTGAGCTGGTGAAAGTTAGACTGAGCAAGAGACAGGAAGAAAGAAAGACAGGAGAGTATGAAGAAATTGTGTAATGAAGGAATTAGGGAAAGTGACTGACAGTGGGCATTGAGCTGTGTTAAAATGGTGTTTAACTATGTGTGTGTGTGTGGGCCAAGTCAAAATTAACAGACCAGTAATGGGGAACTCTGGGAGTGTTGGAGAGGATGTTAACTGGGAGACTAAACACACACATGTATTGCCCGCTCGAGGGAATGCACCACAACAAATTGGTTCTCCAGTCAACATGGCCATCTGTGCACATGTGTCAAGAGACAAGTGTGTCTACTGTATGTGTCTGTGTTTACATCTGTAAGGGGAGTCAGCACATAAACACATGCATCTGTGAAGTATCAAAATACACTGTCATTTTTACAAAATGAGGAAAGGTGAATCATTTCCTTTCCTTCCTTCCATTTTTACAGATTTTCACAGAAGAAAATATGAAGATTTTTTAAAAGTTACTAATTGTAAAGTTAATAAGACAGTCGTCACCAGAGTAAATGAGATCTTTTTGTGATGTTGACAGCTCAGAAAAATGTCATAAAACAAGCCCAGAAAACAAGCCAAATTGTATTTTGTAAATTTTCATCTGTAGTTTGATACTATTTTTTAAATACAATTCAATGGCGTTTTTAATAATCAGTTTAAACGCACACATTTCCAGATTTTCTACAGTAAATATAAACTACTGATCTACTAATACTGTCAAAACTGTAAAGTGTACTGTTTATATTTTACTCTCTCTGCACTCCATTGCAGCACACACTTTGATAACCTCACCTATGTGTGGCGCTGAGGCTAAGGCCTCCCATCTTGCTTGGCAGAGATCTGTCTCCATTGCTGCCATTATGATAAAGTCCTGCTGGGTTGTTGTACTGAGCGTGCCCGGTTCCGTTCCCGTATCCATAGCTGTGGCCGTTGTTGGGTCTGGAGTGTCCGTTATTCAGGTGAGTGGGCTGGGGTGCCTGTGGGGACTGAAGAGCCTGCGGGTACTGCGGAGCCTGCGGGTACTGCGGAGCCTGCGGGTACTGCGGAGCCTGTGGGTACTGTGGGTACTGGGGAGCCTGCGGGTACTGGGGTTCAGGGGTATACGAAGGTTTGCGACTGGAACCGCCATATCCGCTGGTGATGGGACGGAAATTCTACAAAGAAAAAAAACAACAACACACATTTAAACACATCTAAAAATAACGAAAAAAGCAAAAGAAAACATCACAAGATATTAATTGTTAATAGTCTGGAAAATCTGTAAAGCCAGACAAACATGTATACAACGGTAAAGGAGAAAGAGCATGTTACATCAGAGAAATAATTAATAATGTTAGGAGGAAGAAAAAAGTGTAATGGACCCATTACAGTATGCACCATTATGTTTTCGTTCAGGAAATGAGAGTAAAAAGAGAAAACAAGCCCAGTGGTGCCCTGAGTAGAAAACCATAATTCTTCAAAGGCAAAACGAGTGGTTGTTCCCAAATGAGGCTTTGCAGCGGTGAGGATTAAGGAAAAACAGCTTTTCCCTCTTAAATAGCAATGCTTATTGAGAAGAAGCTTGCATTAGATTTCCTGCAGATGTTTCTGTCAAAACAAATTAACTTGTGTGGTGTAAATATTTCAAAAAAAAAAAAAGTTTTTTTTTTCCTGGCTGCTTCTTCTATGGATTGAGGAGTTTATAAAAGCTGACAGAGCTGAGATACTGTAGAAGATTAAGTTATTAGTTTTGACATGCTGTAGCAGACTTTCTACACTCTTGCCACATATATGCTCTGCTGGAGCTGTTTGCAAGAATCTTTTGGACTAAATGCAGGACAGATGCACAGACACCTACACTCACATCACTGTATACTCTGTGTGTTTATGCTGAGGTCAACGCCCTTTTCATGCCTTTGCACACACTCCACAGTGACATCACTGAGCCTCTCAGTGTTTACCACAGCTATCAGCGATAACGCTTACTGCCAGCATGGCTCGTCCGTCTCAGAGACTGAACTTTACAGATAAAGTTTTATTGCACTGCTTGCAATGATGTCACCACCTCTAGAAGTGCTTTGCATTTCAGAGATAGCCAGCAGTTTTGAAAGACTAAAGAGGGTTGCAAATTGTCATAACTTCAGACTATAAACATTATAGCTGAAACAAAGTGACTTGTTTACAAGTTAAGCAATGCAGTAGGATGGGAGACAGTCAGACTGTTGTAACTATGAGCCACTGGAAGGAGTGTGTGTGACTGTGTGAGTTTTGGGCTAGTTTAAAGTGCCTTAGCCACAGGAGGTAGAGGTTCACAGCTTCTCCAGACTGGACCCCTGTCATTTCAACAGATGGGTCTGCTGGATGTCATCCTGTCCTCGGCCCCCACCTGGACCACACACACACACACACACACACACACACTGACACACAAAAACACACAGGTCTTCTGTAAACAGCCCTTTTTTAGTCCTCCTCTCCTCTACACCAACAAGCCCACAAATTGGTAAAGCGGCTCTGTCATTGTACCGCCTCCTGTAGTTAAGACAGATGGCTTTCGAGAAATTTAAAACCACCTCTTCCTACTCTCCCCCAAAACCTCGGACAGTGAAGATGGATGTATCCAGAAACCCTCTGAACATAATGCTAGCAGATAGCCATTCATGGTTAAAGTTCGGAGAAGCAGGCAGGGGAGTCAGAGCTTAATGCAGTTTCTCTCCCAGAGCCAAACCCTGTTTGGGCAGGATGTCAGAAACACCCAGCTTTCTGTGGCTCCCTCTCCAAGTAAACCAGACACTCTGAAGCCTGGTGCTCACCGCAGGGCCAAACAAGCCAAACCAGATCCTACTCGTTATCTTTAGCCCTATTTGCACAGATGGTGGACCTCATGTGATTTTAATCAAAGGTTCCCTCAACCCCTTCCCTCAACCTCAACCACGTTTTGTGAATATGGAAGGAATAATGACATTTGATAAAATCACTGATGCCTCAAATCCATTTTTATAGAGCCACATTGATATTACTGAGCATTTCCTGATGTAGCATTGACAGCGCTTTCAAAACTTCCTTTAGATTCGGCAGTGGCAAAATGCTTCTTAGGAGATTAAAATCTTCTGATTAATAATATTGATATAGTACTGATGTGTCCCTCTTTCTGTCCACACTACGGTAGAGTGAAAAGTCAACTGAAGATGGGGCCCTGGTGCTGGATTAGATGCATGTTTGTTTGGGCCTGGGACATACACACTTAATGATTATCTCACTACTTTCTGTACCTCGCTACTGCCCGAACCCTCTCCACCCTTCCTTTAAAAGAACATTTCTGAATGCATTTGAACAGGAAAAGATAATGGATGAATTTTAATGTTTTGCAGCCTGCTTTCTTTAAAGTGCCCTTTTGAACCTAGCTCTTTTTTATTTCATAGCTCGATTCATCTTACGTCTTTCATTTCCTGAGAACGTACCCAGAGCTGGAAGGGTGAAGATCTTCAGAACAAATCACTGTTGCAACACGTATTTAGTTTTAATAAGAACCCATTATTCATTTGTCAGATTTAGACAAGGGCTAAATCTGCAGATAACAATCCGTACAATAACTGTATGACTGTCAGGCAAGCTTATTCATGTCTGTGTTCAGAGAATAAAGGAGGCAAGTGGAGGAAAATCCCTGAGAGTGTATTATGCTACATGCTCCTGCAGTGACATGACAGTAAAGACATTACATGTATGACTCCTAATCTGTACAAACATAAAATGCAAAGGAGGACAGGTAATCACACGCTAACATTTATGGTGATATAAGGACTAGAAGAAAAAAAAAACATTCCTGTCTTGCTTCATTGACTGGAGGGGAAATTGTCCTAAAGAAGATATCAAATCTATGTTATTTACATAGGCCCAAATCATAAATTTGACAGATGTGCTTGGCAATCTGGGCAACTCATAACCCCTCCCAGATTTACTGTACAGAAAAAAACAATTTAACAGGAAAAAAAGGGAGAAACCAGAGAAGAGTTATGTGTGTGCATACCTGGAAGGCCAATGTAGCCCTTAAAAAACTCTTGTTTAAGTATATTTCCCTGTTGTCAGCAGCAAGTACATGTTTACCCATTTTCACCCCCACACTCCTGACTGTGACTCCTTCTGTTTCAGCTTAACTGAACCCCCCTCCCCAACTATTCCTTTTGTCTTTCTCATAACACTCTTTCCTCTCTGGCCTCACATGCCTGTTGCAAAGATATTTACTTTGAGTGGATGGCAGATTTATAAGGCAGCACATCTGGTGCTTGCCTTATAAAAATGCCAGTTTGGTAACATTCAGGACCTGTAAGTGCTTTCAAGTTGCTCTGAAGGTATGGTGGCTTGGTTTCCTTTTATTACGAAAAAAAATCAGCTGTAAGCCAACTGTCTCATTAAAAAGATTCATTCTACCTTTTCACGTCGGGACTACATTTAGGTTTAATAGAGATTTTGTTTTAAAGTGACAGTTAATCTGGGGATTGCAATATCATCCTAATTCCCCTGGCAGCCTTATCTTGTTTTCCCAATGTAGTCAAAACAGTTTAAAGTTAATATGAGCAGCATCAGTTTTATCTCAAACAGAAACTCAACATAACAAGATTGTTGAAAAAGGCCATCTGTGAGATCATCTATTTCCTAATTTCTCTCTCTTGAGCATGGCTACTCTTTCATTTTCTCCAAAATCTGGCCTGCATTCCTCCTGGCTCGGAGAAAGAAAAACTTCAAAAGGGGAAAAAAGACGAGAGAAGAGATCCAAACTCAGTAACTATTTATGAGAACCAGCATTGTCTACTTATATGCACATAACTTCAGGCTGCAATCTGCTTTCAGTGACCTGTTTTACAATGGTAACCAAGCATGGCTAATGGCTCAAGAAGGACAGGGTGCCAAAGAAGGAAAAAAAGACACAAAGAAAGACAGAAAAAAGAAAGTTTGCTTTAGCATGCAGCTCTTTCATTCATCAACCTGACTAAAAGTTACCATGATTAATAAGGGCTTGAATGGGAGAAGACTGCAGTTTCAGCTTTGGTAACTCTGTCCACAACCACAGTTTGGTCAGGGAGGGGTAGACAGAGGAGAGGAGAGGAGGAGGGGTGGAGGAGGAGAAAAAGGTGGAGGACCTTAATTGAAATCATATGCCTGTCTTTAACTGAGGGCCAAGACCTCAGCCTGCCTTCCTTAACAGACACACATACACAAATTCATGACAACACACACACACACACACACACACACACACACACACACACACACACACACACACACACACACACACACACACACACACACACACACACACACACACACAGCCTCCTTTTCTCCTGCCTCCTGCATGGTTTAATCCCCCTGGACCTTCGAAATTAAGCTTTTCACATGGCGCTCTGCACCACTAACCAAACACAAACCAGCCCTTTATGGCTCCCTGGGCCTAGTCCTGGGTGCCTCTCTGGGAGGAAGACAGACGGGCTAGAGAGGAGGTAGCAGAGAGCTGAGGTGGGGGGGAAGAAAGACCGGAAAATAGTAGAGTTTTTAGGGCTTCTGGCAATGAGCCTGTCTGAGAGGGAAGAAATGCTCTAGGGAAGATGGATGTAGCAGTAGGATCCATTTAAAATAAAATGCATTTTCTCAATCAGAACCTTTACTTCCATACCGACCGTGCCAAGTTACCACTGGGCTTATATTCAATTCTCTGTGATGTAGTCAATTAGAGAATTATAATATAGACTGAATGTTTCAGGTGAAAGAAAGCAATTAGTTTGGTCGCTAAGGCCAATCATTTCACACAGTTTATTCAAAAGACATATTTGTAGCTTTGGCACCTGTCATAATAATTGCAGAGGAGGGTTAAATAAAAGTGGATGGTGCAACACAGCAAATAAGCTACGATAACTTTATCCATGTTGGACTTTCTCTCTCTGAGAAAGACGTACGGAATCTGAATGAGCCTGGACGGCTGCAGTGTCTCTGTCTCTTACCCCAGCAGAGAGTGCTCTCAATGACCCCATCCATGCCCCAGCACACTGACAGCCAACCGGAGCAGGGAGGGCTCCATTAGGAAAACCCAAAGACTGATTTGGACATTTCTGTGGATTACTGGCTGATTAGTGAACACAAACAACCAAATAAATGGGGTCAGAGGTCTGTGATCTAAAAGGCCTGCTGTTTGAATGAATGTGGAGCTGCTCAAAAGACTTCCCAGCAATGCTAAACTGGTCCAAGATTCCCTGGGGATTACGTAGCAGTGAATCCAGTAAATATATTTTGGCAACATATGAGAATACTCAGAACCCTTAAATGGCACCAAATTGTTTTATATTCAGGGTCTTTGTGGTGTTAATGTTTATCCAGTTTTTGCACGAATTCTATCATTCTAATCCATCATTCCTCGGCGTAAATATGCATCTTTGACAAATTAAGTTTACAACTGTTGAACTCTTTCAAGTTTTCAACTTATTCCTATTTTGTGTTTTTAGAAGGCAAATGACAGATACTGAAAAGCAACTGCCTTATTCCATTGATAAAACAAATTTGTATCATGCACACATTTTTTGATTAAGTAATTTAATTCCAAGCAGTGAAAGAATTAGGGTCTGTAAGTCATGCAAGGACTCCATCTGTCAGCTCCTATTAATGTGAGCTTGGAGAATTTGCCTTCAGCTGCCAGCTCCTGGAAGCCTTGGTGACGTGTGATCCAGACCTCTCAGCTTCCGCATTATGAGGCCTCATTCTTTCCACAAGGCCATAGTGCTCAGCCACAATAGCTATCACTTTAATAATAGGGTAGCCGCCATGAATGGCATTCTGATATTATTTGCCAAAAAAATACTGTTTGGCTTTAACATCGACCAATAGGCCATTCCCACCTACTTAAAGCTGCCACTGTCTAATTTAAGGGAAGGAATTTTGAAAACCTGAAATGTCAGTAACTGGTCGTATAATGCTTGAATTCTGCATAAAACTGTTCCAAAAGTAGTACCGGCAGATGTACAATGAGATATCCATTTACAAGGCAGAGGCATTTCTTTCTTTCTGTCTTTCTCATTGGAAAAAAGGTTCAGATTTAAGATATGTGATGAGGTTTTGAAGTTGTTTTTGCATTAGATTATGTTTCAACAGTATGTAGGCTGAAGCCACTAGACATTATTTCATCGAAGGACGTCTCGCAGAACCTGATGTAGTTTCCATCTTGAAGTGATAATTTGCTTATTTGACCGCTAACACTTTAAGACCGCTGATGAAAATATCAGATAAACAATGTGGATCAGATGAGGTCAGGTCATGACAAACCTCTCACAGTAAAGGGAGTGATGCAGCTCTGGAATGACCCTGCTGGCGTGCTATTCTGAAAACATGAGCATCACATCACTGTTCAAATGCAAATAAGTGCACACATCATGGCAAGATGGACAGGCTTCTGATGGAAAAAAAGGTGATTGTGATTTAGCATAAATGCCACAGAAGTTCAACTGCAGGCTTTTGTCACATGTTTCCCAAATACAGTAATCAGTATACACAAGGGGGATTGTTTTTTTCTGCTTCCAAAGGTGGGCAGGACCAATGCAGTACAGTAGGTCATTCATTGCAGTCTCCAATGATGGGGTTTGACTGAGATCGCCTTGACATCCTCTCTCTCTCAAGGGCACCCTATTATTTGCATGAAATTTGGAAGCTGTGCGAAGCATCTGATTATAACTCATTAGTCTTCCCAGAACTACACGGTGGAGCTTAAGTTAAATTTGGTTGTCAAACATACAAATGCACTTGCTGTTTTACTTACTGTATGACACCTCAAGATTATTTCACCCATTGTTATCAAATTATTTCTATTTCAGGAAGTTGTGTGTGACATCCAGTCCTCTGTGTACCGTCTTCCCAAAGACATGAAGACAGTTCTTTGGAAAATACATAATACAGTTTGAATGAATTCCCCAGCGGCTACAAAAGCCGCTGCAAAAACAGTAACATCCACAGTATCGAGTCATACACTCGATTATATCCAACAATACAGCATTTCCTCATCGACTTTTACAAGAGTCTTCCGTGTTCCCAAGGTGAAAAGAAACACCTCATAGCTTCCATGTGTCACTTCCTGCTCAGTAGCTAATTCCCACAAGCAAGACTGGAATTTCCCAACGTAGCCAGAGAGGCCATGAATAAGAAGTGATATGTTAAATAAAGAATATCCTGAAGAATGGCGTCATCGGGGGGCTAACTGTTTGGGAGCTGTTTTTATTTTACTCAAGTAGAAGCATTTGTGCAGGGGAAAAAATTGCAATATTCTAAGTTAACGGAGTCACTCTGCAGAGTAAAAACAGCAATGAATGCATGTGTAGGCCAGAAAAAATTTGCGGTCATTTCCAGAGGAATTGTTTTCTTTATACATAAGCTGAAGTGTCCTGGTATGCCTCAGTTTTCCCCCTGCTAGCCAAAGCGTACTGCTTCAGCAAGAGTACTAATGTTGCAGGTCTTAGCCGCAGGTTAAGTTGTGGATGACAGACACATTGCTTCAAATATTTGCCAGCACAATCAAAAATGGTTTTGTCATCCTCATCCAGCGATTTGATTCAGTTAATTTTTGCTCATGCTGTTCAAACTGGCTCATAATTGAAATAACCGTGGGCCAACAGTATCACATAGCTCAGTTTGGATGTGGCTCAAATGGTGTGAGAGAGGCCCCGGTGCATATATTGTTTCCATTGAGGAACAATTGGCATTATGGTGTCAGAATAGACAAAAAAAGAGAGAGAGCCTTGGTCTTTTATTTGACCCCAGGGAGCGGATGTTTCCTCTTTTCATGCTCAGAAGGATCCACCTGAGCGTGACGATAAAGTGGCCCTGACTTGGCGGTTTCCAGCCGTCCAGGTTCGCTTCATTAAAAGAGACACCAGGGAACATTTTTAGACTTCAGTAAGGGAGAGAGGAAGGACTGGATAAGATGTTACAGAGATACAGAGAAGGGAAAAGGGGAGACTTTGAGAGAAAAGAGCATGAGAGAGACAGATTTGCTCCTCTCGTATTACCCACACGCAAAGCCCCCCTGTCATGCACGTCTGTGTTTGTATAAACAGTTGTTGCTGACGGTTCCTCTCTCACTCAGGTTTGGTATTTCCTTATGTTAATCAAAGCAAGACCTGAGCTGGTATTGAAGACTGTTGCAGCAGAGTTCTGCCCATTTGCTGGACATGGAAGGCTTGCTTAGAGGCTGTTCATCTCGTATACATCATATCACACTAATATCTTCTGCTCATCACTTTTTCTTTAACATTTTTGGACATAGATTAAATGTCCCCTGGGAAGCTGCTGATATCCTTAATGTCAGAGAGATAAATCATTTGATGATAATTCTGATCCCATGACCAAAAAAAACCCAGATGAATTACATACGCAAAAGCCTCTTTCACTTTTGTCTCTGCCGCTGAATACAATACAATACACTGTAAGGCATCAACAACTCCCATTGATGGGTCGACAGATATATTTCACTCCAGCTCTTTGTGTGTCTGTTCCACCCTTTTTCTTAGAAAAGGAAACCCTGACACAGTGAGGGCTGAGGGACACAGATCAGTCCTGACTTCACAACTACCCCAAGACAATACTTGACAAATGGACACTCACATGTCTGAGCCACAATATGCTCTTTGTCTGTCTGTTTCAGTTGCATAGTCTTCATACTCACAGCATATGTGCGCGCACACACACAACACACACACCTCCTATTCTCTTTGTGCTCAGAAACCTGTTGGCTTGCCAGCACTGGAAAACTTGGAAAAGATCATCTGCTAGAGTTCATCACGCCTTGAATGTCCGATTGGCAACTCGTACGCTTGGAGAACAATCAAGATACTATTTCAAAACCATTCCAGTGAACAGTGGGATGCATTATCTCATTTATTACCATGTGAATGATAGTGTACATGCAAGTTACGGATCAAATGTTGTGTCTGTTTCCATGGTTTCTGTTTATGATATAAACAGAGTGAGAAGACTTGGGTCTAACACCCAGAGAACTGTATTTTTAAGTTATGACCCCAGATGTGAATTATCCTCTTTTGTGGCTAATGCGGTAGGTAGCAAAGGACCCTAATCCAAAGCAGTAGATTTCAAAGTACAAACAGAGTTTAAATTAATCAGACCAGAGAAATGTGCTGCTGAGTCACCACCAGCAGCCGCCTTGCTTGTAGAAGTGCTTGTCTACAACATTAAATGTGTAGCTATAGCAAGTCAAAAACCTAGATTTAAAGCCAAGAATGTGCTGTGCGTTTCTGCAAGAATCATCCAATCACAATCTTAAGATTCTGCCATGTGCATTGCTAGTGGAGCTGCGGATGGAAGCTAAAGTTTACAGTGTTGAAAAAAACGATTAGCATCTGCAGCTTGATTCAATTTTGGATTAATACAAAGATGGCACTGAGTTTTGTTTACAAATGTGTTCACACATTTTTGAATTTGCTACCACTCTGACTGGCTTCTTCTCCATAGCAATGCAGGCTAAGGATTATGGGTATTGTAGTATTAAGACACGTCTGCCATGCCAAACTGATATTCCATAGGTTCTATAGGATCATTACAACATCCATCAGAGCCACATGTCCATATGTTAAGTAACTCTAAGATTATCAGTTAAAGAAACCTTTTTAAATTCAAGCAGATCAGTGGGTGTGAATTTAAAAAAAAAAAAAAAAAAAAAACTTGTTACTTGTGCTTTGGTAAATCCAAATTAAACAGTGGTTACCTGTGAGTCAGGCTCCATGTAAGGGCTTGTCTTGCCATCGTCACTAACAGTTGGCGACCACACTCTCTCTCCTGATCCCGACCTGAAAGACAATACCCATGAGAGAAAGAGAGAGAGTCAGATAAATCTTGTGCCATCGAACACCCAAGCATTAAAGCATGCAGTTTTTTCTGCTGAGAAGTATAAACAATGTTTTTGCTGACAGGTTTTCCACAGAAGAGCCAATGTATAAAGTATATTTATTTCAGAGTGGAAATGTTTAAAAAGAAACTGAAAAAAGTGAAAGCAAAGACACTAGTCACTCGAACCCTTTTAGAATTACTGTAAGCTGGGAAAGATGACACCTTTAGCGTCACAGGATATCCCAATAACTGACATCTCCTTTATGTGCCAAAACCCTCACATAGCTGCATTTAACAAATCATATACTGCACGGGTAGCTTTGTAAGTGTATGCATGTCCAGTATGTATATGGGAGGATGTGGATTTGGCAGGTATTCACATCAGGCATGGGATACAGCTACATTCCAGCCTCCTCCCACTGGTACAAAGATAAAACCACCATCACAGCATAACACCACTGTATGAACTATCCAGTGGAAAAACCTATTGCATTTTGGACCATGGATTTTTCAAAAGTAGTGATAGCTGAACTGGTATCTAAGGCTCCCTACCCTCCTCCTCAGATTAACAGTAATTGACTCCAGTTGGATTTCCTTACAAAAAACGACACGACTTAACTGACTGGCAGCAATGATAAAACACATTATTTACAGCTGAATGGGCCTACTGTGTATGCATAAGCAGGGGTCCACATCATATATTTCCAGAGAATTACATGTATGGTGAAATTAATGGTGTGCAACTTCATCTCCAATGACATCACTCACACAATGGTTCACAGTTTGAAGTTATGTGTTGAAGCAGTAGCAGTTTACATGCCATATAAAAAAAGAAAGATCTGAAGAATTATTTGGTTCTTTGGGTTGGGAGGTTTTTGTTGCCATGGCGTTGGCTGTTCAGTGGGAAAGCATATAGCCTCCAAAAGGGTAGCACCAGGACATCTGGCATCTGAGTAACTAAAGGTTCTCTTTAAAACCTCCATCCACAGAGACATAAAACTGCAAGTGTGTGCATGCATTTGTCAACCCCGCAGTGAGGGAGAGTTAACGTCTGAAGAGGTGAGGTCATCAGGCTGCAGCTGGCACGGCATTGGCTGAGCAATGCTTCAGCTATGAACCACGGAGGTGTTGCTATCAAGGACGCTCTTATGAGGCGGCGAGTGTCTGGTGGATGGGCAACAGCTACTGCGTAGGATGATACCCTCATCCTCTGCCAATTCCTCCACGATTCTGGGACAAAACGTGTTCATGTTTTCAGATTGTTTGGTTTCAATGGTTACTGCACAAACAGCCTATTGAAGCGAGTGAAAGTTCAGTCTGAAGTGGCCTATTTGAATTGACATTTTGGAAGTGCAAGACAAAAACACAGCATTTTAGCATCCATCCATAATAAGTGAGATGTGAATGCCGAGGCGTGAGTGGAAGCTGCGAGAGACAGACCAGCACTGTTGCACTCATACTGTAAGTCAGTCTGAAGAGGGATGTCAGTTATGTACTTGAAACATGACTGTTAGGACTCATGACTGTTATTTTTAGTTATTAGGCTACATGCTTACAACTGGATGTAATCTCACACTTCAAATATTGAGCAATGGACATAATCTTGGAAACAGTTTTGAAGTATCTTAAATGTAATGTAACATAAGTAGCAGCAGACAGAAACAATCTGCTGCACACTAGTTTGGTCAGGGACAATGAACTGTATTATTTTTCTCCAGTACTGAGTCAGTATTTGCTGCTGCTACACATTCATCAACCTGTTGATCATCCCTGTACATTTTTTCTTTTCTCTACCTTTTCTTTCTTTCCTTTTTTGACTTTCCTATTTCGTCCGTTTGTTTTTTCTGCCTGATCCAAGATAAAATCTAGCCTGAGCTGTAAAACTCCCTCCTAGCCTGGAAATACCTTTTCAAATTTGAAGATATATTAACCAGATCATCTAGCTGCAGACTGAATGGCTTTATCTCGTCTTTACTTCTACCTCCTCTGTCTAGCTGCTCTGCCAGGAGTGCTCTGAGAGAACAGATCCGTGCACTCTTTCTTATACAGATTCACAATGATAAATAGGATAGGGGTTAATAGTTCCAAGCTCATTCTTTAAGTGTCCTCTTTGATTTTCACCCACCAGCTCCCCTTCTGCCCTTAACTGTATGAATCAATGTCCAACACGATTGAATACAGACACAGAAAAAGAAAAGCCAGAGACAACACATGACTCGTTCATTTATGAAAAGAGAGGATCCATGTGTTCTCATTTTGGTAACCAATATGTTGAGTTACTTAGTTGTTGTTTTTCACAATTTATGAATTCACAAGGAACTTTAAAAAGCAAGAGAATTATAAAAACACATACTATTCACAGCAAAGGCCATGAAAGTACTGTTAGAATAATAGAAAAGCACAAGGAAAAGAAAAACACAAGTCAGCCACAGAAGACTGAATACGAATGGGTAAAAGACAAAAGTAAAGGGAAAAAAGAAAGGACAACACATGCAGAAGGTCAGCTCAGGTCATCACGACAACTTTCCTATTCTTTCCCTTGGTCATATTTTCCCTGGCCTGACTTTCCCCTGCCAGGTTTAATTTTCCTCATTGGGGAGATCTGGTTTTTGAAGTGGTGGACGCGTTTACTTTGGCTCCACACGATCACCATGTTCGAGGAGGAGCACGAGACAGACAGTTGAAAACCAAGTGCCCTCAAATTAAGATGCGGCTGATCACGGAACATTTCAGGGTTCACTGAAGAGTCTTGTCTCATAGCCTCGATCTGTTAAACCATAGACTGTATATAAAGATGGACGACTGTACAAAAGTGAAGCCAAATACGGGGGCTGCCATCTTGTAATTTTGGAGCCAGAGTCTGCGCAGTAGTGTTCGGTGGGTGGAGCCGTGGTATCAAAGTTACCCATACACGTGCCCGACCAATCACAGCTGTCAATCATGGCGTTTAACCCTGTTTTTATGGTATTAAATTACTCATTTAAACCAAACTTATCAGAATGATGAAAACTTGAACAAACATCAGCATGATAAGAACTACCTAAAATGACAGGAACCATCTTTGGGAAAAAAATTATTTGACTTTTTAGTTTGGTCCATGTCTCATCCGCTAACATGGAGGGGGCGGGATTTATGACCTATACTGCAGCCAGCCACCGGGGGGCAATGTACATGTTTTGGCTTCACTTTTGGGGAGCTCTCAGGCCATCCATTTTTATATACAGTCGATGTGTCAAACCCATAAGATTTTCAGACCTAAAAATAGCCAGACGCCACTGAAGCAGTTCCTCTGTTATTTTGTAACGTGAGAAAAGTTTAAATGCTTTCTCCTCAGAGAGTAAAGGCAGATGATCACCTTTAAAAGAGGAGTTATAAGGGTCTCATCTGCAGACCTGAGGGGGGTCACTTGTAAAGATCTGCATCTGGGTGATGACAAGATCAATACAAGAGAGCAAAAGGGAGGGAGGTTTGTGGTCTCCCCCTTCCTTCCTTTCTGCTACACAGCCTCTCAAATTCCATTGATGTTGCGTTTATAACCACCACAAAAAAGAGACCTTGGGAGAGTCTGAGAGGAATGATGCAATGAAGGGATGAAGTATGCTGCAGTGCTGGTAGTGAATGGCCATGTGTGAGAGTCTCTTGTGTGAGCAGGCGTCCTGTGTTCCTTTGGTCCCATGCAGCCTCGTGCATAATTCTTCAACTGTGAGTCAAGGGTCCTTGAGTCAAAATGAGGCAGCATGGGCAAATGCTCCAGTGGAGCGGTCTGACTCTGTCTTTTTTCTGCCTGTTTTCTCTGATTCATCCTGAATGCTCTGCCCTGTGTTTTGCTTTGATTTTAATATCCAGATCATGATTAGATTGTATTTGTTCCTCTGCAGGGCTCCGACATGCACTCATATTACATGCATTACACATCACCTAAACCTCTCATCCTAGCCTTACCCCTAACTACTGAAAGCAGCAAGCAAACAAGCAAAAACTGCTTGTATCCTCAATCTGTACATTATCGTCTACATTTATAATGTGTGACACAATAGTCCTAACTCAAAAGGTCCACTTACTAGCTTTTCAGAGCTTTTGATGAGTCAGGGGATGGCCAGAGAAAGCTCAAGAGGTCATTCCCATTCAACGCCAAATATACCATCTTTGAACTGACACAGGACTTTTGATCTCATACGACCAGCTGATATCACTCAACCAACTTTTCACACTACTCAGCCAGTTTCACTGATGAAGACTGTGAGATGCAGTTGAAAGCTCCGAAACAGCTAGTATGTGAACCTTTGGACCTACTTGCTGCTTTGATAAACCACAGCTTTTGTTATTCCCCTTTGTGGACCTTCCACTGACATCATTCAGTCCAAGTCTTTAAAGGTTCAGTTCACCAATATCACAAAAACATTTTCTTGTAAGGTTATGGCTAGTGGTTAACCAGATATTTTTGTTTTCTATGTGCTATTTACTTCTTCTTCTTCTTCTTCTTCTTCTTCTGTGACCCCATCAAAATGGATGTTAATGTATATATAATTTATGATGCATTCTTTCTTCAGTATAAAGTATAATTGTTTTGAGCAGCACAAATACAATTCCATTCACTAGCATTTTATTGGATTTGAAGAAAAAAAACCAGAGCGAGCAAAACGGAAACTATATGTTTGTTTAAACATGTTTTGTGGGTTATTTTGGGTGAACTGGCCGCAGCACAAGCTTCGTTCCAGCATGGACATAATCTTAAATCTTCTTTTCGACAGTAAGTAAAATTAATTTAGTACAGCAGGGTGTCCTTACTTCACAAGAATACAAGACCAAGACAGTCAAAGTAACACACAGCTCAGGCATCATGACTCATTTCTCAGCCCATTTAGATTGCCACCCCAGCAGGACTCTTTCCGAACAGCCTGAACAGTGGTGGAAACACACATTCAAACCACCACCATCATCATCTGTCTCTCAGGCCTCTGCGACCACATGGCTTTCTTCAATAAGCTCTGGCACAAGGAGGGAACTGCAGTGAGGTGAAGGCAGGGTGAAAGAGAGAGATGAAGAGGAGATATAAAAAGAAGAAATAGTGGATGAGTGGAGTGGGAATTAGGCTTGGAGAGAGAGATGGCAGAATGGTACATGGAGGTCAGGGACGATGAAGTGGTTAAAAGATAGAGAATGAAAAGAAGGAGGAGAAAATGGAGGCGAGAAGTTTCCCCTGCAGCTGGTTCATGTATTCAAAGATTCTGTTTAGGTCTGAGGATATAAAGCCAAGCAAAGCAGACATGACACACTCCAATATGGGCCTTGTGTGTCTGTCCAGGTCCTCTGACATTAGACTGAACTTGGACAGTGTACGTGTGTGTGGCGGGGGTGGCCGCCATGTTTCCTCCCCAGCGTGAAGACAGTGCCACATGATCACTGATGCCAGGAACTAACAGAAATGAGCGAGGGTGTTTCACCTCACAGTTGAGCGCTGACAGGCCTGCATCAGTCAGGAGGTCTGATGGAAAATGGAAAGCTGTGATCCATTGGTGACCTAAGACCACTTTTATTTCCTTGTTTCCTTGTCCTGCTCTTGCTTTCTGTATTTTCTCTTTGGTTCTTTCATTCTTTCTCACCAATTAATTTGCTTCCTTTATTCTCTGATCTTTCCTAAAACCATAAATCCACCAAGAACAGAGAAGCATGCCATTATTGTTGATGTACCCCATGTTCCATTTCTGCATCAATTTTCTTCTATGATGGTATATACTGTATATGGGGGATACATTAATGAATCTGGATAGATTACTGTAGAACACACAATGAATGAAGATGCCTCCAGGGCATGAGGGCTCACTGAATGGTTTGATAAGTATTAAATTATGTGAATCATTTTCTATGGCCTTTATAGTCATCAGATCTCAACAACACAAACTAATTGTCATTAGTTATGCAGGTATATGGTCATAATCTAAAGTATTGGACAAATGAAATGAAATCTGACCTGATGGTGACGCTAACTGAAAATTCAGAGGATCACCAAAGTTACCTCAATTCCCAAATGTCTATGCCAAATTTCAATGCAATCCATTCAATCGTTGTCAAAATATTTAACTCAAAACCACAAATGTCAACCTCATGGTGGCACTAGACCAGAGGGAAAGGTCAGGGGATCACCAAAGTCAGTCAGAATCATTGTCTGGAAATGATGTACAGTATGTCTGTACAAAATCTGGTGATAATCCATGCAAGGACTGTTGAGATATCTGAGTCAGGACTATTGTGGTGGACAGCATTCTGACCCTGCCACTGCTAGAGCCATGCCACTGGCATAGATAAAACTAGCTCAACTATTTACAACAAATGTTATGTTTTGGAATCAAAATAAAAGATCAATAGCTTATAAAATTATACAGAAAGAAATAACGTCATCTGTAAGAGTACTGTACTGTCCTTATTGTAAGTTCCCCAGAATGTAATGCAGCTACAACATGTGTTTTGATTAAGTGTATGACATAAAACTGGATTCAGGTAGCTCAGACAGATTTTCCTGGGGTTACTCAAAGATATGTTTGGAACTATTACAACAATGTGCAGTAAAAGTAGACAACGCAGTTAATCACAACACAAATGAATTCTGCTAAGTACCGATTAATGCCATCTAAAAAATATCTGAGCATTTAAAGGTTGAATTTTCCTTTAAAAACAGTATTCTTTGAGGAAAAAACAACTACAGCTGCCGACCTAAATTTTCATTAAGCCTCTTTATTTCTTACTCAGCTTTCACGAGCTTCCTGGGGCACCTTACCAGAAACCCCCCGATGCAGAGCACTCTTCAACATGCTCCATAATAGGATTTATGAAAAATGGGGGTTATGAAAGTAATAAATGCGGAGACATTACAAAGAAACATTCTTGTGTTACACAACCTCAAGCTCAGATGCATCCAGTGTACTGTAATTTTGGTTCACAGCAGACGTGTAGACTCATATATTTGTCCATCAGCAGCAACACAAAATTACAGGTCTCCTGTTTCTCCCTCTATGACTCTGTTTGGAGTATTTTATGGCGTAGTCTTTTAATGAGGGCTGAGAACTTGTGTCCTCTAAAATATTATTTTCTCATGAGTCAGCGTGAGTTCTTAAGGTCCCTCCCAATTTTTTTATTTTTTATTAAATAATCCTCAATTATTCCTGTAGCCCACAACTGAAGAGTGTCTCCAATAAACAAAAAATCCCATATTTCAAATCCTTTTAAGTAAAAAACAGGATCAATCATCTTTTATATATAAACATGACCTCCCCATTGTCTGGATAATTAATAACATAGGGTTTGGACCCTATTCACCAACCAGAGAACAGACTACCATTTGATTTCTGAGAGAACTTTTTCCAGCTTTTGTTGAAGACTGCCCAACAGTTGCTTTGTATTGTCTATATATATGCCTTTTTTATTTATGCATTTCACTATTTGTATTTTATTAGGGGGATTAAACAGTAGCAGCCAAAAATGTGACCTTGAGCTTATGTGCATGGCTTCATTTTGTTTGTCTGCTCAATCATAGTGACCGTTGCTGCTTATTAACAACTCCCTGTGCAGCATTTTTCCTGGAAAAAAAGGAAACCAAATGTAAGGCTTTTAATCACCTGCCTATAGATTGAAAATAATTGGAAAAATGGGTATGAGACTTTACCCATACCTAGCCTTGATTTCCATTTTTCCATTTATGTGACAAGGAAGGGTGTGTGTTTTTTCATAATGTCAAGCAGGAATTTTCAAAGATTAACTTGTGGTGACGCATGTCCTCCATCTCAGGGAGAGAAACTCAACTCTGAGCTTCACTGTTGTGTTGTCTGTGTAATTGAATTTCCAGCAATGAACCAAGCAGAAAATGTTGGCTGTGAAACCGACTTCGAGGCAGAGAAGAACCCATGTGCATTTCTCACTTGGTCTCTCTGATTCACTGCTCCTCTACTTGGCTTCAACTTCCCTCTCTCTGCCTTGGTCTCTGTCTTTCTCTCTGTCAACTATGGTTATCTTTGTCTTTTTCTCATATTCTCCAACTTCTTTTAGCCTCCCCCTTTATATAACATTTTTATTTGTCTGTTGTCTTGTCTTTTTGACCAAATAATCCTAAACCTTCATAACTATCTTTAAATGATCTTTTGTCTTCAGCTTGAACCCCTGTTGTTCTGTCTTCCCTGCCCTTTACCAGCAGTTCATTTTTGCTCTTGAGCCAAAGGTGCATGCCTTACCCTCCTCCTGTCCAGCAGCAGGGCAGTTCAGACTGCAATTATTTAAGCAATATAATGTGGAAAGGTCACATACCGGCAGCTTGCTTTGTTCTGCCTCTGCTGTGTTGCTATCTTGTCAGTTAAAATAGATAACTAAAGGGGTTAATGAACAGCTAGACTATGCCTGGTGGTTTACTTGTGGTTATGATTAGGAGGAATCAATTTCAACTATATAAAAGGTAGTTGTGGGAAACATCTATAGTGAGATCATGGTAGAGTCAGTTTTAGATTGCTTTACATTTTGTCTACCTACATTTTACCTTCATGTCTTTACAAAATGGTTTTCTTGGATTAAAACATCAAGAATGTTTACTCGACCTTATGCAAATAGGGACACTATGTTAATCACCAACATCGTTTTAACCTCTTCAACGCCTTTACATCAGTTGAAATTATGCCACCATCCAAGAGTTTCCCAAAACACTAAATATGTCGACCTAAAACTACATGGAAAATGTGTGGAAAATGATGCATAAGAAGCATTTTCCACTTGGATGTAGCTATATAAAATGGCATCTTAGGTTTGAATATCAGTCAGTATAAATGTGATAGAACATGCAGGTAAAGAATTCATGTGAAGCAAAACATCAACTAATGGAACCACATATTCATCAGTCTAAAGCGCTCCTGCTTGTCGTCACACTAACTTTCATTCTCTAAGGTGTTCAACAACTTTGACTACTTAAAAGGACATTTAATCTGAATTTGGGTACATTAGGGTGCAAGTGTTTAAGTGTGAAAGTGTCCTTACTTGTGCTCCTTCCAGCTGCAGAGGAGCTGCCCCGGTCTTTGCGTTGAATACTACTTCATGAATCCTTAAATAAATTTACTATCCCTTTGTGGACAAACCACTTAAGGCTCAGCTGCCCAGCTTGATATATGGATGGATGGCTTTTACTCCAGGCTGTGGGGAAATGGAGGGCTGTTGCATGCAAGAGTGCATACTATAAAACACAAACAGCGCGAAGAGAGAGAGAAAAAAGTGCTTCTCTGTCTGAATTTGGAGTTCCTGCGTGTGTGAATCTTTGCTTATCTGACGACTCTGATTACTCAAGAGAGTGATTCTTATTTCCACTGCATCTGCAAGTCAACTTCATGCTCCAAACCATTACAGAAGAGAGACTGTGTTGCGTGCTGCCCTAAAAGGAGAAAGCTGAAGCCCCAGTTGGCAGTTGTCACTTGTAACTGAGGCTGAAACCACACAGTGTTCTTCATCTTAGAGGACGGGATTCAAAGGTTGCCAGATTCGCTCTGCACTTTCCAGTACTCTGGCAACCCTAAGTAACCATCTAATAGAAATGTGGGAAGCGACTGACATTCTCTCTCTCTCTCTCTCTCTCTCTCTCTCTCTCTCTCTCCTGAAGGCCAAATCATATTTCCTCACATACTAAATGATGCTGAGGAGTAGGAACTGATTTTTCACCTCGTGAACTGATAAATTGCACAGTATTAACCTGTGAAGTCCATTTCAAAAGGTCACTGTCTGACTCACTGTATGTACAAGCCTCATTGACTTTGACAGCGCACTATAGGAACAGAGAGTCGATCATTTCAACTGTCGTAAACCTGTCATCTGTCCGTATGACTTGACTGTGCCAAGCTGAACAGACCCACCAGAAATAGGAACAATATGTGTTCCTGGACAAGAGGCAGTAAATGACCTTAGTCATAAAAAAATATGTCAATTCTTTCAACTCAATTCACGTAATAAGCCTAAAAGAACATAAGCAGCCTCTGCTGATTGTCACAGCAGTGACGACTGATTAGCAAGTGACTAATGTTTGCAACATTTCCTGATATTCAATTATTCTAAAGGTCATTATTCCCATCAGTCATCCTCTGTGGAGAATGGACAGAATAGACAGTTTGTCACATATTCTGAAGCAACAGGCACTCATAAATTATAAGTCTGAAACCAATTATAGTGAACATACAGTAAACTTTATTAGTAAATGAAATAAATCATGCATGGTAGCTGCTAGTATATCTGAAATACACAATTGTTCAGAGAATTTGGACTTTTTGTGTCTGTGAGTGAGTCCCGCCTCAGTTCCAAAACTTTCCATATGATCATTATAAAAATTGTCTGCATGATTTATTTTCTGATCTGCCAAAATCTAAAACACACTGTAGGGCCGGTGTTTAATCACATGACCAATGCTATTAGTTTTTCCAGTAAAGACAGGTCTTGTGTTCCAATACCTGCTGATGTCGAGTGTGAGCTGCTGAGTGCAGGTTTTGATCCTGTTCTGAGCCTCCATGTGTGTCATGAGCTCTGTGCTGTCGCCATTTATAGCCAAGATGGTGTCGCCTGGACACAGGTCACCTTGGGCCGCCTTGCTGCCTGGTGTTACCTGTAGAAAACACACACACACACACACACACACACACACACACACACACACGAAAAGAAAAGAAAGAGCTGTTATAAGTGGTGTCACTGTCACTGAGGAAAAAAGAAAGAAAGAAATAAAGAAAGAAAAAGAGTATTAGCCTGGGAGTGTCAACACGGAGGCCAAATTCAACAAAAGCAGCTCTCTTTTGATTTAAGTAATATTGCCTTGGGCAGCACTCTAGGTTTACATTTTCAAAAGCCAGCAACAACGACACTGGGAGGCCACTCAGAGTTTTGGAGGTGGTGAAATATTCGGGAAGAACTGGAACACTTTTACACGCCAGGCCTTTTGAAATTCAGTAAAAAACTAACAATGTGCAATTTTATGATCACTAAGTAATTGCATCAGACTCAAGCCTCGGTGGATAATTTCTATTGCAGAAGTATGCTACTTTGTACAGAGTTTGCATATGAACCTTAAACCTAAACAGCGGTCTCTGTGTAATGTTAGATTCATTTGCAAACATCAGCTCAATATGTTGTTGTAGCTTTTTCTGATTTGTCACTTGGACCGTTTTTGATCTTGTAAAACACATGTCCACCTCGCTTTCATTTTGAAAATTATCTTTGAGCTGCTGGACAGTGAGCAGGTTCCTCTACACACCGGCCTGTGGACATTTTAGCCCCACAGGGAGGCAGAGGAAGGGGGAGGTGGGAGTCCCAATGGTTATGTTTCACCTTCACATACTAAGTAACATATGATAACAATTTTCCATTCTCAAACACACACACACACACACACACACACACACACACACACACACACACACACACACACACACACACACACACACACACACACACACACACACACACACACACACACACACACACACACACACACACACACACACTGGTCGTATGGTTTTGGCTGACATAAATAGGAAGAAACTACCAATCAAATCCTCCATCATCAAACCAAGACATCCACAGCAAAACAGTTACTATCATATGGCAGCAAGCTGCAGAGGAAAAATACTAGCATGAAAAGAAAAATGTAATGAAATGCGAACAATTGTCATCATGTCTCTGGTCTTTTGTGTGCTCCATGTGCTGTCAGGCTATGACATGTATGAGTATTAGTTTGACTGTAATTTTCCAATCATTAAATGTAAGAAGAGTTTCGGCAGCTGGATGCAATTGCTATAGTCACGCTGTTTTTGAAGGAATTTTCAGCAATAATCTGTGACATTTTCATATTGTTTAACTAAAAGTTGGATTTGCTAGTCTCTGTTAAATACTGAAAAAGCACAATAGTGACTCGATATTCATTTACTGTTCTAAACACGTAGCCTTGAGTGAGGTTTATAAATCTAGCAGCAGCAACAGCTGCTGGAAAACAGCAGCTGGTTGAGAGTGAAAAGACAGGAGAAGCACCAACTAGAGCTGCAACAATTATTTTCATTATGTATTATTGTGCTGAGTATTTTCTCGATTAATCATTTTGTCTATAAAATGGTGAAAAATGTCCATAACAATTTCCCAGAGCCAAAATTGACGTCTTCTGACTGCTTGTTTGTTTTTTCTGACCAACAGTCCAACACCCAAAGACATTACATTTTCAATTAGCCTACATAAAACAAAGAAAAGCATAAAATGTTTGACATTTTGACTTTAAAAAATTACCTAAACGTTCATTTGATTGTTATAGTTGCAGATTAATTTTCTGTTAATCAACAGATTATTATTATTCACATAGCCTATTGTTCCATCTATAACAAACATATACACCATACATAGGGCTGAACGATTAATTGCATTTGCGATAATATCGCGATATGTTAAAACGCGATTTCCTAATCGCAAAGGCTGCGATTTGGTCACATGACTCGCGAGAGCAAATCAGTCTGCACTCCGCAGAGAAAGCATCAACTTAGCATGCTAACGCTACACTGTACCTTGAGCTGATTTCTGTCATTCAAACAACTCTGAGTTGTAGTTTAAAACTTTTACAGCCATTTTAATAAAATGAAGGGTTTTATTCTGGTTCGAGTCCATACGTGCAGTTAATGGATACAGGCACACAGAACTGAAGGCTCGGTTGGCAACTAGCTCTGATTAGCGGTTAGCTCCGGTTAGCGGTTAGCTCCGTTATAAAGATATGGAGTGGAGGAGCTGCCACTGAGAGGGGTAACAACCAGACTCTGATAAATGACGTTCGGGGAGCTTTCACAGCAGCGTGGCCGCGGTGTTTCAACGGTTTTATTAGTACAGTTAATCCCACGGCAAGAACACCAGCAACTAGCTAACGCAACGATAGCCTCTCTGAGCAAGTGCACACGGCAGCACGCAACTTCACGAGGGGGAGGGGCTGTAGGCAGCTCCTCTCTGTGCACTGTAAAAAAAAATACACTGTTGTGTGTGTGTGTGTGTATATACTATATTTTTACTTTTTTAACTGTCTAGTGTGTAATTTTGTGTTGTCCATACTATAAAATGATTTATTGTTTGTCTTTGTTGAATAATACAGAAGACAAAGAGCGTAAAAAATAATCGAATCGAAATCGCAATATTTGGGAAAAAAATCGCAATTAGATTATTTTCAAAAATCGTTCAGCCCTAACCATACACAAGTAAATAAATGAATGAGAAAAAAATGAAAATGATCAGCCTTTATCACAAATCTGACCCGGTTAGTTGTTTAGATTCAAGCACTTTGTAACATGCCTGAGAGCTAAAAGGCTAAAACGACTACCTATATCCATAAATACACAGGGAACAGAAGATTTAGGATGATTTTCCTGTTAATGAAACCCCTTGCATGCCAAGTGTTTGTGATTAATCTTTGTCCTGTCATCCAAGTTTTTAAATGAATACAGGTCTCTCTTTGAGCTCCCACTGCCTGACCCGACAACATCTTGTAAAGCCTAATAACTTGACATCTGCACATTAAGATGTATTGTTTTTTTTGGAAGGGTGAAACCTTTAACCAACAGATATTAGTAATCTATTCCAAATTAAATGAAGATATGATTGTCTGGAATAATGAACAGAACCCAGGTACAGAGAGAGGATCTGCTTGTGTCAGAGACACAGCCTCGCTAACTGGGAAGAGCGTTTTAAGAGCAAAGGCACACAAGTTCACGCTCCATGAAGCACTAATAGCTGAGTCGTGTGGTTCAGATGTGGAATTCCTAATTTACAGCCTCTGACCCCAATGTCCCTGACTCAGTTCCGGTAAACTGAGAGGTCAGGGGCATTGTGGGAAATGTGTGTGTGTGTGTGTGTGTGTGTGTGTGTGTGTGTGTGTGTGTGTGTGTGTGTGTGTGTGTGTGTGTGTGTGTGTGTGTGTGCGTGCACGCGTGCGTGCGTGCGTGCGTGCATGCATGCGTATCAGGGACGCAAACTCACTTTATTCATGTGGAAACCTGACATAAACTACACAACTAAGCAGTTATAATCTAAGGTTAGTTAAATATTGAGTCTTTGAAAGAGGCAACATCATGAATAAAGTTTTTTTGAAGGGTGGGAAGTGTAACTATTTCTTATCTGTCTGTGCATTTGTTGACAGTCACTAAGTGGAGGTTATAGTTCACCCATACCATTCAGCACAACCTAACTGAGAATGCATTTGTTTGTGTGTGTGTGTGTGTGTGTGTGTGTGTGTGTGTGTGTGTGTGTGTGTGTGTGTGTGTGTCTTGGGTTTGTGCCTGGGCTGTGTCATAGTGGACCGAAGTCCGTGCACCCCCCCAAACACACACATAGAAAGAGTTATGGTTATATCACCTTGGGGTCAGGCCATGAATAGCAGTGCATGAATCACACACACACACACACACACACACACACACACACACACACACACACACACACAGAGTTTGCAAGGAAATGTAAGGAGGGAAACAAGTTGGTAAAAACATGGCTTAATCATCTGCTATATTTACACTGCTGATGTAATGTAATGGCTTAATTCTACAGAGCTTTACAGATGAATGTCATTTTCTAATTTGTGTTTTTAGTCTATGGGATGGGCATGTCGCTTTGAAGACCATACAAACTTCTTTTTTTTTTTATCCTTAACGTTTGATTTTTGTCTTCTCACTCACATGAAACCACTGGTAGTAACTGCATCCGAGTGATCTATCTCTACTGGCTTCATGTTGTTTGCCAAAATAAGAATAAAACAAAAAAATGAGAAATAACGGTCATCTGAAATCAAACGTGTGTGTGACTGCAGACAAAAAGGAGTCTGCCAAGACAGAGAATGGATCCAAAGTTGTTGTAAATTATGCAAAAGTGGTTTCTAGGCCACTATGGAAGGGAATAAAAAAGACGATAAACTCGATAAAATTATCAAATTGTGCTAGTAATAACTTAAAACCATATGGTATGAATTCAATTCCATTTTCACCCAATAAACCTATTTTCATTTGTTAAAAAAACAGCAACAAAAATTGATGTTTTTGTTACTTTGACTAAATGAGAGTTCAAATTATATAAATGAATCTTGCTGCAAACAGAAAAATCAATCACTTAAATGTACCCAATAGCGATAAGGTCATGTAAGATGTGACCACGATGGTTTTGATAGTGATAGAGCAGAAAGCAGCTTTACTGGTTGTTGGGCAATCTAAACACTGTTTCCATAGGGGGCCGCTCCACAAACAGTGACATAGTTAATTGCTAACAGATAGAGCGGTTAGCAAAATGACAGACTCATGTCACACTGTGTCATCATGTGGTACGCTGAGGCCTGATGAATATGTGCTGGAGTGTGGTTTCACTGTGGGCATGGTGGGTTTTTCTGTGCATTTGAGCGTGAATCATAGACAGCAAAAACAAAATGTATGTGAATGTTTGTGTAAGTGTACTGTATGTAATAAAGTTGCATTGACACTTCCACTTCAGGGCAAAGTATTCTGTTATGTCATCGTTGTTTGTGTCTGATATCTAAGCCATAAAATTAAGTGACTTTCTTTTTGATTTTTGTTCCTGAAAAATCTACCCTCTTGAGGTTTTTTCCTTTAACAGTGGTATACAGCATATATTTAATGCAGGATGGCTATCTAATACTCCCAGCTTCTGGTCTGCATAGATATCTCTGTATAAGAGTAACTTTAATATTAGATTAGAAGAAACTGTTGTAGTTGTAGAATAAGGCAGCATTAATTTAATTCACGATAATTTCATCCTGCCTATCTCTCCTGGATGTAGACACACACGCATACAGCATCCTCCATAAGTATATTACATAGGTTTTTTTATACCTTTGTTTTGAGAACTTTTAAACAACTATATCTGACTCACATCAAATTATAGCTATTTAGTGACAAATGCCTTTCTGCTAAAGGATCACTAGCACACCTTCTCTGGTTCTGCCCTACACTACATAATTACTGGACAGAGATCTTCAGGAGGCTCTCTAAAGCCTATTCCAGAGACCTTCTGCCTGATCATACGCTTGCTATCTTTGGTTTCTCTACAGAAACATTTGAGTTGTCACGTGATTTACAAGCCGCTCTGCACCTAGCAATGCTGGTTGCCAGGAAGCTCATTCTCCTGTCTTGGAAGTCTACCCATCCACCCTGTTTTAAAAAATGCCATAAGGAAATGGTGCATTTTATACAGATGGAAAGGCTGCGCCTGTTAATATGAAGAACAAACTCTTCTTGAGAATTTGGGGCCCTTTTTTGGCTCAGTGCCAAATTAATCCATCCCCATAGAAACCAGTACTTGTCTGTATAGATGAGTAAGAGATGTGTATATACTTTCTACCTATACACTAGTCTACCTCACTCATGATATGTTAAATATTATCACATATTGTCTGAGAGACTAATGTTACTTTGTAAACTGGCAGCCGTAAAGTATTGTATTGTATGGTGGTGACATGTTCTGTTTTGTTTGTGTTGTAAAATTGAAATCTGAAAAATAAATATTGTAAAAAAAAGAAATACAGCCGAAACAACAGTTATGACATCTAACCATCAAACCACCAAATCAACACTTGGGTTGGTTATTTATAAGCTTTATGCAGGAAGAACTTGTCACTTATAAATGTTTTTCCTCATGTGTGAAATCCCACAGAGAAGCTTTGTGCTGGGTGGGAGCAGTGAGTCGCATGTCTTAGCAACACAGAGAATAATAGCTGGCAACGTGTCAAAAGCCTTTGTTTGCTTGTTGGACCTGCGATATCCATAACCATGGATATGACCTTGGTGACGCTCTGGAAAGCCATTACATAGCTAGGGGTGTGAGGTTCTGACTGGTGTGTGATTATCACACTGAAACAAAGAGACTGAACTTGCCAAGACTAATAGGAAATACTGCAGCTTTTGATTAAATATGTGGGGGTTAATGAGAACACAAGGAAATTGGAGAGTTACTTGAACTGAATTACAGTCTGTAATGCATGTGTATGTCTAGAATGAGCATGATATTTCTCATCAATATTACTCATCAAAAAGTGTGTAGCGATCCCTTTCTGATTTGTAATCCGATTAGTAATAATTCTGGCTGTTTCTTGCATGTGGGATCAAGAGTTTCCTGTATGTCCTTCTCATCATGGCATGCTTCAATATGTTAGGCATGATCGTAAGAGCGTCCCCAGAATCCCGTTTTAGATAGTTCCCAGTCCCTGCATCAAACACATCGAAACAAACGCGCGTGTCAACAAGTTGACAAAGATGACATTAAGCTTACAAGGAAAAGCACATCATTCAAAACTCACTTCATACCGTGAGAGAAGATATAGAGTCAAACTGCAAGGTGCTTAATTAAGTGTAATAAATACACAAAGAATAAGAACTTGCTGTTTTCAACATGATCTTCATAATGAGGCAAGTTCATCTGTAAAACTGTAATTTCTATTAGAGCTGGGCGATATGGAAAAAATCAAGTATCACGATATTTTTGACCCAATACATCGATGTTGATATTGCGGCGATATTGTAGGGTTGACTATTGGTGCTTTCAAAAAATATTAACACAATGAGAGTTTAGATAAATAATCACCAATAATGTGGACACAATGACTAAGTAAGTAAAGGCATATAATAAAACAGCTAGTAAGTGGTAAGTTCAGAAAACTACAACACTTTACTGTAATGCACCCTTTAAACCAGGAAAAGACGATATCACGATATTATGATATCCAAAATTGAAAACGATATCACGCCTCATATATAGTAGGGCTGTCAACGAATATTCTAAATTCGAATATATTTTCGAATAGTTTTTAAAAAACGAATTTCGAAGGTGAAAATTAATATTCAAATTTAAAAAAAAAATGTGGAAAAAAACGCTCGCGGTAGCAGAGGCTGTCTGGCTGTCTGCTTTGCGAGTGGGCGCACTAGCGCGCCTGAGGGTTCAGGGACAGGTCACAGGAGTCGCACTGTCTGGCACAGCGTCACTGCTGAAAGTTGATTTGTCTTGCATGGAAGATGGCAGAAAGTGCAGAGCCCAACTCGACCGCATCAGAGAAAGCAATTTTAACCCCCCAAAATCTAAAAAGCCATGTCTGGAAGTACTTTGGATTTGGTCGGTAGGAGGTAGGGCTGGGCGAAAAATCGATTTTATCGATTAACTCGAATGTGTAGTTAACGTCGATTTGTTAAAATGAAAATCGATTTTCTCCTTAACATCCGCCAACGCTCCCCTCTGGGCTCCCATAGCTCCGAACGGGCTCAGCCCTCGCCCCGCGCGTTTGCCATAGAGATACACAAACAGCATGGCAGCGACAGGGACTAATATTAATTCTTTTCTTAACTAGTAGTTTCATTACTTACTTATCCGTAATCTCCGCCGAAATGACCGGCAGCTCGCGGTGCTCTGTCCCCGGCTGAGAGTCACCTATTCTCGGATAACTGAACCACCAGCTACCGCTGACCTAAAGGACCACCATGCGGGGCACCAGAGGCGGTGTTGAGGAACTCTTTTGCGGCTCAACACATCTACTAAATGCCGCTGATACGACCGAGCTGTGACGGAGGTCTGTAGCGGCTTAAACAACTAGCAATCGCCGCTCTGTAGCACGGAGCTCCTCTTCGACGTTTGTTTCTACCGCTAGTTACTACGAAGGCGCTTGCTACAGGTATGCTACATTCAAGAGACCATGGGATGTTAATGTACGTTACTCAGCAACAGGTGGAAATAGGGGCAAGGTTGCGCAATAACGTTAAAATGATTTGAACTTTTAGCGAGGAACGAGAAGTGAATTACCTGTATGTGTGAAAACAGCTTTATCTCACGCATCCGTTTGTTTGTTGAATATATAGCACCCCCCCATCCATAAAAAGGGAAAACACTCAAACCAATTTATATTTCCACAAAATTGGCATGAATAATCATAATGGTATACATGCCCCATGTGTGTGCGTGTGTGTGAGTCAAAACAAAATAAAGTTAAAACTTGTTTTGAACAATTTCTTTGTCATCTGCAGATTGATTTTAAGTAGGGGGAGAAAAAAATCGATTTAAATCTTAAATCGGATTTTTTTGGAAAAAATCGGGGATTTTATTTTTAGGTCATATCGCCCAGCCCTAGTAGGAGGTAAAATAGTTGAGCCGCGAGATAAAGTTGTATGCAAGCTTTGTAAAATACAGTTAGCATACCATTCGACCACTAGCAACATGAGGTCACATCTCGAAAATGTGCACCCAAATGAGCACGGCATAATGTGTGGAACTCCAGCTAAACAGTCACGTCTTGACACGTATTTTGCACCGCCTGCCACAAGCTCTTTGTCTGCAACATGACAAGGGGCCATAACAGAGAAATTAATTTCGTTCATTTGTAAGGACATGAGACCAATCAGTGTCATGGATGGGGCAGGCTTCAGGGAGTTCTGTCAAGCAATGGAACCGAGGTACCGTATCCTTATGCTACGACTGAATAGATATGCATGAATAAAGGTTAAATGCACTGCTTCCACTGGTTTGATAATTTACCGTTTCATGTCAAGGAAAAGCTCCATGTTTACCACAGCACAGCTCGCTCAGAGTGTTCAATGTCGGTTCTATATAGGCTACTGTGAAACTTCAATTAATGTTAATAATATTTGTTTCAATCACTGAATGAAGCCTGCTATATTTGGGACAATAGTCGCAACCTTAAATTGCTTGCACAAAACTCTTGATCAGCACTCAAAATGTGTTTATTGTTGTTCATTTTAAACCGTTATGCGCACAATCGCACATTTCGCAGAGAGCGTGAGGGCGAGAGAGAGAAAGTCCTCGAATGAGCGAGCGAGCGTGAGGTCTGTTAGTCTAGTTATGTCTCTTTGTATTAATTTGTCCTGTTATTGACGTAATGCGCGTCATTGACAAAATGCGCCTCATTGACAAAATGCGCATGCGCAACCAGATGTTCGAATAGTTAGAATATTATGTGTTTTTTTAGAGGGAATATTCAAACGTCATTTTTGAGCAATTTTGACAGCCCTAATATATAGATGTCAATATAATATTGATATATTGCCCAGCCCTAATTTCTATACTTAATACTTAGCATAGGGCTAGGCGATATGGAGAAAATCATATATCACGATATTTTTTTACCAAATACCTCGATATCGATACCGCAACGACATTTTAGTGTTGACTATTGGTGCTTTCACAAAATATTTACACAATGAGTTTTTTGATAGATAATCATCAGTAATGTGGATATAATGTCTAAGTGGGTAAAGGCAAATAATAGAACAGTTACAACAGTCTGGTAAGTTCAGAAAATGACATAACTTTACTGTAATGCAGCCTTTAAAACCAGGAAAAGACAACACATATGCCATATTATATTACGATATCCAAAATCTAAGACCATATCTAGTCTCATATCATGATATTGATATAATATCAATATATTGCCCAGCTCTAACTTAGCACTGCCCACATTAATCACAGAGACTCAGTTTCATACATCAGATAACCAGATGAGCAGGAAAAGCTCAGCAACAACCCAAGGACAGGCACTGTTCTCCTGCCCATACCGTTTCAGGAATTCTACAGCTTCACTGACAACAGGAAATTCCTCGAGAGTACCATCTGTTATCTTTTGCTCAGTTTGTTGTGGAGATGCAGCTCATAGCATCTATAATTCTAGCCTGGAGAAAAGAGCAGCCTAAAGATGACTATTATAACCAGCAGTATCAGAGAAACAACCCATGTGGCTTTAGATCACATGTCCTGTCTCTGGTATGTGGGGGAGTTGGACAGACTGAGAGATTAAACGGTATAAAGGACACTGAGTTCACTGGATGTAAAACTGCTGATGTAATCTAAGTTATATTTTGTCTTAATTCCTGCCCTGTGACTCCAATGCCCTTGTAAAATCAGCTTAACAAACATGAAATGATATGACTTGATATGAGAAATGTTTTTTTCTCCTTACTATCAAATTCCAGGAAGTTCCATAACCAGGCGAAAATGTTATGATCAAATATAATAAACTATATATAATATATAATTAATATACTATATCTAAATTACAATTTTAAGAATGTGCCCTGTGCAAAACAACCATCTAAATGCACTAACAGTAGTTAGCACAGACAATTCTCCATCATGCATGGACAGACAAAACAGACCACACAGCAGCATGCTCTGTATAAAGGTGTCGGAAGGGAAGCTGGACAGTGCTCGGGTCATTATTTACACAACACTCAGTTGTGAATTCCCCTCCAGAAGACCACTGTTTGCCAGGTGGCAGGACTGACAAGCGTCCTGCGTCACCTTCTGCCTAGACGTCGGTTTGACACAGATTTACAAAAGGGCTTATACCACAGCTGCCATATTCAACATATCCTCTCTAAATGCTTCAGCAGTTACATCAGTGATTTTATTATGTTTTGGTTTCGCTGCCACTCGTTCTTTCTCATGCACACAAAGCCATTTAACAACCTACCACTGCACGCATACACACACACACACACACACACACACACACACACACACAAACGGCAAACAAATGTTTCCATTTTGAGTCAAGTAGACACGTCATTAACTGGCTAGAGTCTTAATGGGCTGGCAGGGGACTAATGAGCTTATCCTGGTACATTATCACCTTAAGGGAAAAACGCAGCTGCTGCCATCAGAACTTGTTTTCTGGTATTTACAACTTTCACTGTCTCCAAGTGCAGGTGTTTCATGGCGTTCACTTTTATAAGTGCAGAAGGACGTGGAGGAAGAAGGGAGGATATCTGTCAATTGTGAAAAGTAGAAGTATGATTGGAATTATTATGTAAAATACTATAAAACTTAAAAAACAACTATGAGGTCTAGCATGTCTAGCTTGTCTTAAACCTGATTTTCTCTAGTTATACAGAGCCCACAGACAATGTTAAGACCTTCAGAGAGTTCTGGCTTGTATGAGTTTTACATGATACTAAAAGGCCCCCAAAGAGACATTTTGGATACTGTACGACATAAACTATCCTTCTCTGAAACACTCTCACAAACACACTCTCTCCCTCCATGTATCTCTTTCTGCGTCACCATTCAACACATTGTAATTGCCGTCTTGGGCATGCACTGTACGGCAAGAATGTTGCAAGCATGTGATAAATAGCAAGTTTACTAGATTCTCCAGTATATCAGCAGCAATGAATCACACTGGCTTCAAACTCAGAATGCGACCACATCCCATGAGGTGAGTCAAGAGGATTCCTTTCCCGCCATTTTTGTTTTTTTTAATCACTTCTCCCTGAATTTAATTGTGATTTATGCACTTGTGTACACCAACATATTAGACACCAGGATAAAACAATTATTGAGTTCTGCCAATAAAACGCATTTTGTGTTGTCAGCTGATGTATTAGAGCATATGATGTCAATTGGACACTGAACTGCTCTGTAATGACTGGTAGAAAGCAAGTCTTCAGGAGGTAGTGTAATGCTGGATCTTGCTGCCAAAACACTGTGTGTATTTATGCCTCTACAATTACATATTTTGATAAATATGCTTGCATCTCACCAGCTGCTTACTTCTCTAATTTTATAGCCAAGATTTAGGACTAAGCCGAAACTCCCCTATTTACTCTTCCAAGCAGCTATTCCATGTCAGCGTTGGTTTTTATTGCCATCTACGTTATGCAACTGCCTGTAAAGTGTAACCTGTAATAATTTTCATTAGGGATGTAACGATACACCAAACCCACGATTCGGTTCATATCACGATTTTTGACCCATGATTCGATACAAACGTTGATTCTTTTTTTTTATACTCAGTAAACGTAATACAACTTTTTTTCTGCCACATGGCATCATTTTGTCATTGATTACATGCCATTTTGCAACACAGTAATACAATAGACACCTTATTTATTGATACTGATTGATTTCAATATCAATCGATCCAACACCAAAGATTCTTTACCTTAAAATAATGTTTCCAAAATCGTTTCAGTGGTTCATTAACTTGTAACAGGGTGAACGGCACTTCTGCATTCGCTTTGCGGCTCTCTATCTGCTATAACCGCACTATGCAAGTTTGCCAGATTTGGTAGCGGATCTGTAGTTCGAATGAGACATAAGAATAACGGTAATGGTAACGGTAATGGACAATTCCACTTCCAACCTGTAGGGGGACCGAAGAGGAAAAGTGCTTTGGTATTACTTTAAAGGAACACGCCGACTTATCTGGACTTTAGCTTATTCACAGTAACCCCCAGAGTTAGACAAGTCAATACATACCCTTCTCATCTCCGTGCGTGTTGTAACTCTGTCTGACGCCCCCAGCGCTAGCTAAGCCTAGCACAGATCCTGGAGGTAACCGGTTCCAACTAGCCTACTGCTCCGAATAAGTGACAAAACAACGGCAACATGTTCCTATTTACATGTTGTGATTTGTATAGTCACAGGGTGTACAAATAACAAGGTCATATGAGACACAGCCGTCTTCTAACCGTATACAAACTGGGAACTATATTCTCAGAAAGGCAAAGCGCTGCTACTTCTGCTACTACTTGGGCGGAGTGATTTGCTAGCAGCACCTGAAGCCCTGTGGTGATGAGCAGAGAGTTTGCCTGGAGTTCACTCAGAGTTGGAGTAATAGAGTCAACAATTACTAGATAGTAAAAGCATAGTGACCTTGTTATTTGTACACCCTGTGACTATACAAATCACAACATGTAAACAGGAACATTAAACGTTATTTTGTCACTTATTCGGAGCAGTAGGCTAGTTGGAACCGGTTACCTCCAGGATCTGTGCTAGGCTTAGCTAGCGCTGGGGGCGTCATACAGAGTTACAACACACACAGAGATGAGAAGGGTATGTATCGACTTGTCTAACTCTGGGGGTTACGGTGAATAAGCTAAAGTCCCAATAAGTCGGCGTGTTCCTTTAAGGTTAGCCTACTATAAAGGTGCTGGTTGACAAGTAGCTAATGCTAATGCTTGGTCTATAACGTTAGCTAATTCTTGGTGGGTAACATAAGATTACGACATTGTTCAACAAGCTCAGTTATTTTTAGTATGTTTTTTTTAACCACGGTTAACAACTCTGGGCTAACCCACAAATTCATCAGTAATGTTAACTGTATAGATAGACGACTAATCTAATGGTAATTTAGCCAGCTAGCCCACCCCTGTCTGTCTGCCTGCCTTACTCTCCCGGTGCTGCAAGGCTTCAGTGGGGATGAGAGCTGACAACAGCCCCGGCCCGGGGACACATCCACAGTAGAGCTTAGATCGGCCCAAAAAATCAAGCCCGAACCTGCCCGAGCCCAAGCACGTTGCGTCCGAGCCCGGCCCGGCCCGACACATTAACTGTAATTATGAGCCCGAGCCCGATTTAAACCCGACAATTTTTTAATACGTGGGCCGTTATAACTGACGTTCTCAACTACAATTCAGAGTTGTTTGAACTACAGAAATCTGTTTAGAATAATACAACAAGGACGAAGCATGTAAACGGCGCTGTTTGTTTAGAATGGAACGGATCACAAGTGGATCCGAATGAAGAAACGTTAAAAAAAAAAGAAACAATGATGAACAACATATTGTTGTCACTACCCACTTCCATACCTCCGACTTTCCTCCACACTTGCTCAAAGGTAATTCTCCTGTTTTTCTTTACATCTTCAAGCTCCCGGTGTGATGCGTGCGAGAGGAGGAGACTCCGCGCATGACACGTGCTGCATTTTGTAACTGCAGCCTAACTTTTGTACACATTTGTTAGTTTTATATAGCCTATATATATATATTTATAATATTTCTGATTATGGCATAGCTATCTCCCCACCCAAATAGGATAATAAGGTAATGGATAAAAAAAAAAAAAAAATTGCTTGATCAAGGGTCCGGCCCGGGCCCAGCCCGGCCCGAGGATGCAGCAGAAAATAACGGGCCGAGCCCAACCCGAGCTCCGGTCGGGCTCGGGTCGGGCTCGGGCTTGGGTCGGGCTCGGGCTTGGGCTGAGAATCTAAACTCTAATCCACAGTCAGCCCCCAGCCAGCTTGCAGCCAACCACTATCATTACAGCAATCCAAACCCGGTCAGCACTTAACTCCGGTGCTAAGGACGCTAACGGCAGTTTACTGAACCATTGGGCAACAGACCCAGGCACCCGAGTCAGAACAGCGGCCATTCGTAACGTTACACCTCCATTAGCGTTACCGGTGTTCGTGCCGAAAATCTCCTCCCTGCCCTGTGTTGCCATTTAGGTTTCATATCGCATATCGTTACAGCCCTAATTTTCACTGATGCAATCATCACTGGAGACTGTCTTCCCCCTAAAAAAAAAAGGCTCCCATAAGCCGTTTGTTCAAGCAGTAATTGTGACTCATATTTACGTTTATAGTGGTGGCGCCCTCTAGTGGCCTTCTGTAGGAGTTCATGTCGCATTTGAAAATAAAAGTAAACAGCAAGTTTTTTTAACTTTATGGAAAAAACGAACTATGTCATGTTCTGTGTCACTTGCGTAACAGCAAGTTAATTAACGTAACAGATGACTTTAACCCAAACTACAATGTTTTTTCTAGACTCAACTAAGTAGTTTTGGTGCCTAAACATGAGCAAGTAGTTTTTGTGCCTTAACCTAACCACACTGCGGCAGTTTCACAACGTTAACAAAGTTTTAAAACCTTGACCTTTACATTCTCTGCCACCATTAGGGGCGCTAATTTTATAGAATGCGCCTGTGGGTCATATTAGAGGGTAGGAATAAAGGACCTATATCGTTGGCTTGGAGGACTTGTTGCATCATTAAGTTACGCAATCTTCACAATGCAAAGACTTCCTTGTGCATGTCATGGTTCCCACATTGGCAGTCATGCAAGTATGCACAGACTGAAAAGGGCAAAATTCAGAAATTGTTAAATCACTAATATTGAAACCCAAATGATTAAAGAAATTAGGAAGGTATGCAGCACAAACCCCGAGCTGCCCTAAAGCTGCAGCACTAAGCAACATTTGGACTTTAAATTCAGCATGAAACACAAATGCTGCAATACCTGGTAGTGTAGATTTTTCCTTATTTCCAAATTAATTCTGATCTTGGGCATGGTCTCTGTTGAAAACTCTACTCCGTGCACATAGAGACAAACGCAAACATGAAGATCGAGCACGAAGTGAGAACTCTATTTATCCACAGACATTTTTCAAATTGCAAAATTCAGTTACCCTTAACTGTGATTTGGAGAAGCAAAGGTGCCAAGCAAGCATGTGACTCTTTAATGTTGAAACCAAAAACCTACAGACATGCAACTGTCAAGCCTTTTAACTTTGCACACACTGAGTCAAAGTATGCCTCGCCATTGCATCACGAATCATTTTAAGGATATAGTGGTAGGTTTAAGAGAGCACTTCAGGTGACCTCCAGGGATTCGTCTGCTTCTCTCAAAGTTGTTAATTGTATGCTGTAAATCTAAAAATTACACCTCTAGTTTGAAGTGCTATAGGGCACTGTAGTTAAACGGTCGGTTTGGGGTTGGTGATACAGCTGAGCACAACACCTGGAATCCCTCTGCAGCACCAATGAGCTCTGATGAAAAACAAATGTCAGCACCCGTCCCCCCCTCCCTCATACTGCAAGCCCTGCAGCAGGACCAGGCTGTGTTTACCCTGGCCGCCCGGGATGAACTAGTGGCTACTGCCAGATGCACTGCCAGCACAATGACTCTTGACCCATATTCTGAAGGTCAGGAAAGTTCATGAATACTACTAACACTACTTTTACTTCTAGCTACTACTTCCACCAATTTATAATGATTAATTAAACAGCATGCAATAATACAGTAATCATGATCATAATGCCATTTTCTGCATCTTTAAATAAAAAAAAGTCTGATTACCACCTGAGGTCACTTACTGACACATTGTCAAACTTTGGAAAAATAACATTAAATGGCTATTGGGTATCATTGATTTGATTGATACTATGATGAATAACTTAAGAAAATGGCACCATATTGTGTTTTTTTCTGGCGTCTATTGACGCTGATAGTCATTTAGGCTAGTTTATAGATAATAATTTATGGTCGGGCAATTGCAATGACTCACTAACTTTAGCTGCCAGGAATTAGACGGCAGCGTCTGTCAGCTTTTAGAGACAAGCTTCTGTTAAAGCACTTAGCGTTGGGGCTACTGCTAAAAGGGATAATAGACCTTGGCGACCTGTTATTTAATATTAAGGCAGCTAATTGCTCAAACTTTCCCTACATCTCTTGCGCCGACGAATTACTGTCATTCAGTATAATGGTTGTAATCAGGATGATAAAACGCTTTCTAATGTAGAAACTCTTGCCAAGCTCCACTTTGCGCACGGCTCAATGAATGGATACACACCGTGGATGATAGCCTACACACCGAAGCAACAGAGAGCAAAGTTTCTACCTACCCTGGAGATGGTTAACGGTGTGCTGAAATCTCGTCCACCCACCAGTCGAAAACCCCAAGGAGAGGGTCCCTTTAGTGTCACGGTCTGGGTCATGTTTGGCAATATAGACTGCGAGAGGGAAGCAGACAGATGACAGGCAGATAGAGAGGGGAAATATCCGCGGTCCCTCGATATACGGGTAACAAAAAGGCAACGTGAAGTAACAAGAGTCCTCTGCCTGGCTGCTAGGCAACGCTGTCCCGTCTGTGAAAACTTTTCCCTTCTCTTGATTCAAGTTTAAATAACGAAGCCGCCTCTGACGTGGTTGACGTGTTGTCCCGCCCGCCTTCACCCGGTGATACAGAGTGGGAGGGGACGGAGCACAGAGCACTGGGGGGAACACAGCCGACAGTGTGCTGTGACATCAACATCAACTGTGAGTCACAAAAAGTAGCTCGTTGTTCAACACTGCAGTCTGCAGGTAATAATGGAGGCAACTAGATTCACCAAATATTCTATTATCAGATGATTAGATGGGTGGTGTATGTATTTCTGTGGTTCCTAGTTATTTTCCTCTTCTTGTGAGTATATAGACTTTGCTTGTGACTTTCTTTCAGAATCCTCCTCATGCTGTGCACCATCAGTGTCCAAACAGGTAGGTTTATTGCTCGCTGACTTCCCTTGTTAATCACTGAGCTATTTTGTTATAAAAGTAAATCACTTATATTAGCATATTCATTTAATTTAAAACTCTAACTTGTAAATGAAAATAAGCAAAAAATATAGGCAGATTGTATACAAAAGCTAAAAGCTAAGCAAACCTTAAGCAGCACAAGAAAACATTTGCAATTAGTTGTTGGTTAGTCTGAGTATTAAAACTATCACTTAAAAAGGTCAAACTGATGGCTTTAAATCCTGATGAGTATACATACTGGTCAGTATTTTAATCCTCCTATGAATAAGACACATACCCATAGTTTTTATTATAGGCCTACCATAATCAGTGCATCATGTGTGATTAACTAAAGTGTTGTGACTACATTTGGCATGCCAATTAATTGGGAAGTGCTTTGAGTTCTGGTTATGGGCTATTCTTTGTCCTACATTTGAATGAAAAATGATACCTTTAAAACAAGACTAGACTAAGAGTTTGAAGCCATGTGCCTCTGTGAAGTTAGGCTTAGGGTAAGTTATTTTCATAAGCAATTGTATGTTTACTGTCCGAGTTTGTTTTTGCACGGTATGTTGAGACCACGTCTAAGACGATTTTCTGTCATGACAGACAATAAAGTTTTCTGAATCTGAATCTTAAACTCTGACCTCATAACATGACATTAGCACGCTAACATTGGCTAATTAGCGCTAACCTCAATGTGCAGGTGAGGCTGATTGGAATGTCATTTTGCAGGTGCTTGCAGGTACCAAATTTCATCCTTCCACCAGTTATCGAGACATTTATCCAAAAAAAAAACAACATTGCTATCCATAGAACCATGCCGCTAGCGTGACTAAAAATAAATGAAAACATAAATATCCTGGCCTTTGGGGCTTGTAAAATAATCTGGAAATGCACTTAAAACTCTGGTCACTCAATAACTCACTGATCACGTTCTTAAGCAAAAAGCCGTTAAGACCTGGGTATCATCTTCAACAATGAAGACATTGTGCTGTTATTTGGACGCCTCACTGCCAGAAATTACCTCTCCCATTTGTCAGTGGAAATCCTAGTATATCCTCTCTGCCCCACTTCTTGATTCTTTCATTTCCCCAGCCAATTGCAGAGTGAGTCACTGAGCTGGAGTACGATTTTTCTACTGCTGAGGGAATGATCTCATAGACATTCCTGGGAATCTGCCTTTCAGACAATGCATGTGGAGCTGTCTGAAGCTCTGAGACAATTTGAGTCAGACACCAACCTATCCCAGTTACTGTGTAAAAACAGTGGCACAGATATCATCATCAGTGCATCATGAGTGACAGTGTTTTTGAAGTCCTGTATCAACTTGGACAATGAGCTCCTATGACGCAACAGAGCACGTTTAGAAAGTTTGAGTTGATGCATGTAATGACGCAAACTGTGTGATCACTTTAATGGAAGAAAACAATCAGATGATTTCTCTCCAAAGTCACTGAGTAGTAGTTAGATCAATTCAGTGTACACAAACCATGAAACCTCCTCTCGGGACTTTAGATGCAGACATACGCAAATAATCACATTCTGTGTCTCTATTATTCTATCATGATTCCTTTATGTGAGTCAAACTTAATTTACAAGTTCCATTTACACGACAACAACACAATGTCCATACAGTAATCTGTGTGTAAAGCAAAGCCAATAATCATGTTTTAGAAGGTGTCACTAATCAGTATTTACAGACTGCTCCTTTACTTGTTACCCAGGGTACATCAAAGGATGACTAACCAAAGAACGAGAAAGGATGAGAGGGCTGTAGTCTGCTCTGGAGATTTATTGAGCAGATGAACAGGCTGACATTTCGGATATGCGTCTTCTTCAAAGCCTGTGCAGTAAATCTGAGTCTAACTACAGAGAACTTCCATCCCTCTGTTCTTTTTCCCCGGACAGTCATCATTCGACATAGCCTCGGCAGCGTCTAAAAGTAGTTTTAAATGCCTACAAATCTATTTACTCTCTGATTTCGCCTCTGTGTTGAGAAGAACACGAGCGGAAGCAGGTAAGAGGAGCGGTGTTGTAATCATGAGCTGTCTGCCTCCGTCTGGATTATCTCTGCTGTCTGGAAAAGTGATGTCATCTAAACGGTTGCACAATTGTTGATTGCTCAGCTTTGTCGCTGGTAGTGAATAGCGTCTAATAATTATTAATGTCGTCACACAATACCCATTAATAGTGGACTTAAATGCAACAGGTGGCCAGAAACACAACTCAAAATTAATTTGAATGTGTCTGACAGATGTGTAAATAAATAAATAACACTTTTGCCAAAACAAGTGATAATATGTCAATATTTTAGTACCAGAGTCCCATTAGGTGCAGGGTTTAACATCATTACCATGATTTTGAGTGAGGTCCAAAAGTCTGCTGCAGGCAAATCTAGCAGCAGATGGAACTCCCGATTGGTAACATCTTTGCCGCATTACCAAAAAAATGTAGCTTCTATATCCTGTTTTTCAGCTCACACACCATATTAGCTGTTGTCCCCTGCATTGAAAATGGTTAGTTGTTTGTAAATGGCACAGGCTGGAAACAATGGTGCCACTTACAGTGCTGTGCCTGGAGCACCCCATGGGGAGGCACATCGTTGTAGGGAAATCATGAAGCTTAATTTATGTGGTTGCAATATTGCTGAGTTAGAAATGAAAAACAGATGATTTCATAGCATAAGACCACCACAGGCCCAAAGCTATCTCATAAGAATGCTGCAGAATTACACACTAATCATCTGCAAGTTGATGTGATTATAAATGATTCATAGAGAAGATACGGGAGGAAATACTTATCTTTATCCGAAGAGTATGTGTCCACTTCTTTCAGTTATCCCTAAATCAGAACATAAGTCCCCAAATATTTCAGTCAAACTGCTATAGGCAACTAGTTTAATGTGTTTTTATTGAGCAGCTCATACATATGAACCCCAGGTAGTGTTTGAATATACAAGCACTGTGGTTAAAATGTTTCTGTATGCTTAGTAAATGTCAGAATGAAAGCATGAATAAATGCACACACCTTTATTCATTTCACATATCAGTCTTTTCAGCCCAAAATAATTGCTTCATAATAGCCAAAGTTTTAGTTTTACAAGCCTAAAAATTAGGGCTGTCAAACGATTAAATTTTTCTTAATCGCGATTAATTGCTGAATTTCTATAGTTAATCGCATGTTTTATCACATGATTAAAATTGTATTATTTAGCATTTTAGAACTGTTTTAAGTACATATTAACAATGGAAAGCAATTTTTACCAGTGTATCTTGATTGGGAATCAAATTAATGCAAAGAAAGTTGCTTTATGAACTTGACTTTAAGATTTGTATTTGTTTATTTATTTACTGTAAACAAAAGAAAAATTTGTGAATCTGTTATTATTACACAATTCAGAACATGCCAGCCGTAGTACGTCTTTAAGACCGGAGACTTCTAGGATGCTGACAGGTCTGCAGTTAGTTGCCACCCATTTTGCAAGAGCTGTAGTAATTTTTTTGGATTTGGTTTCATCCACAGGTCGGCAAGTAGCACTCTCCAAAATAGTGCTTTGCCTGAGCCCACTAGCATCAACCTGAGTCACGTTAACTGTACTACTATGCTTAGCTCATAGGTGGTAGCTCAAGCTTGACGTGCTTTGGTGATATTTTAATTCGGCTTTACACAATGTGCATATTGCTTTCGACTTGTTTACTGAGCCGTCCGGGAGTTTTGGAAAATAAAAAGCGCCATTCAGAATTGCGTGTCTAGTGTAAAATAAATTAATAAATGGCGGCATGCGATTAATGCGATAAAAAAAAAATGAATGCCTTATACTCGGCCCTTAATTGCATCGCGATTAACGTGTTAATGCTGACAGCCCTACTAAAAATCATCCTTAAAGAGACTCTTTTTGCCCGGCAAAATGCCTGCGACCAGAAAACCCAACTGCTAAAGTGAGATGTTGAAAAACTTTCGTTTTAGTAAACTCTGGGTACACAAACAATGTTCTCAATGCTCGAGTTCATGTGTAGAGCCCCTGGTGATACTTCGAGCAACGTTTCATGTTGTGTCGAGCCTTCTTAGTGTTTTAAAAATAGCTATTTTGATGCAATCATAGTAGTGCCCCTAGCACTCCCATTCAAAAGGCCATTTGACCGCAAACAAGAATACAGTAAATCTTAAAAGTGGCGTTTCCGTCCTAATTATGCGTTTAAACAAAAGTCTGACTCGGGTCCATTTACAAAAACACCCTAGGTTGCATTTTGGCGAGAGTTACGCTTTAACACAGTTATCCATCATCGGACTGGTAATTGAATGTCTCTGTTTCCTGACCACACACATGCACACTGACCAGATGCTGGCAATGAATATTTAATGTGGTGCTGAAGCATTACTGTTATTGGAATAACAAACAGATGTGAATGGATCTTCAAATGCAGTCCATAAATAGGAGACACAATCTCACAAGAATAATGCTTTCACTCACTTTTCAATTGTGAATAATATCTTTTTTTAGTCAGCATCTGACAACTGATTGGAACATTGTCATAATTGCAGCTGAGTATTTACTGGGTACAATGATCACAGTCACAAATGAAATTACAAAACAAGCACAGACATATTGATCTCTCTTAGTGTTTGGCCAGAAGAACAGGAACAAGATCTGCTCATTAAGATTGGATTTTAGGAGCATAAATATGTATAGTACGGTAAGTGGTATGTGGAGATGTGTTCTCAGTGTGTTTGCATGTGTCTAAAATGTGCCATTATGTAGTTTTTGCAATGTGTCACACCTCATCAGAAAGACCTGAATAAGAACTTCAAAAGGCAGTTCATAATCATATAGTATAACAAACTCTAATGTAATAATCAACCATTATCAGCCTGAATATAGGCCCGATTTGGAGAAAGTGTTTTGTATCCAGACCTAAATCAATCTGAATTGTATCCAGACCATACATTTTCTATTGTGTTGGCTCTCTATTCCACCACATTGTTTTTACAATAAAATGAGCATTAGGTGCTGACCTTCAGCTTTAAGGATGTTTGAGGGTGTTTACATCCATATTGGGTGAACAGTGCTGGACAAACAATGTATTTTGTGCTTTAAGGAGGACTTTTTGCTTTTTATACATAGTCCTTAACCCTAACCCAACACTTACAGACTGTTATGCAGTGAGACAGTTTGGGGGTCACATTATGAACCTTAATGCAGCTTAAATGCATATTGGGTCCTTGTGATCATATTTTACAACTACAGTGCCTGACAAAAGTCTTGTCGCTTATCTAAGTTGTAGGAACAACAAATAATAACTTGACTTGTAGTTGATCAATTGGAATCAGAAATGGTTTATATGAAAGGCAAAGGCTTCTGGATTATGCTTATTATACCAAAATAAAGGTTTGTATCATTCATTGAGTTTTATCATTGAATTAGGACAGAAAGGTCAGATTTGGCTTGGACAAAAGTCTTGTCGTGTCTTTATATGATTCAACCAATCACAGATTACAGTTTCACCTGTGACAAATACATACTGTTTTACTTGTTTAAATGCTACTTATTTGATTTTTTATCTGTCGAGAAACTATGACTTCTTCCTTATTTTCTCACACTTTTCTTCCACTTCTTACTCTCTCTCTTACACCCACTCTCTCTTTCTAATTCCTTCTCTCACACAGTGTAATTAAGCTCACCAGGATGAATCATCAAACCATTTCTACCAAACCATCCATTTAAACCTAAACAAGCTATAGAGAACTCCTCTCCAGAGTCACAAAAAAAACCTAATTGACACAAAGCCCCCTCATTATACTGAGAATCTGATGCTGTGACCAAGGCTTTAAACCAGTATTCAGGCAGAGGCACTCTCTTGTAAACAATCCAGGTAACAAGAGCAATCATTGGACAAGCCCACAGCAACAGGAGTGGCGTGATGAATGTGGGCACTATTTAAATTAGATTCAATATCCATGGGCTGGTTGAACAACTTAGACTTATGTCATTTTTTTGTCTCTGTGGGAGACATCTTCCCAAACCACTACAATCATAGTCCCAATTACAGTTACCGTTTATGATGACTCCAGATTTACATGAGAACATGCACATTTTTTGGTTGGACTCCAAATCAGAAGAATGTCTTTTTGTATTAAACAAGTTATATATAAAAAATCTAGAAAGGATGGAAACACACAACTTCTCATTTTACCAAACTACAAAGAGCTCTCACACAGTGAATCCATGTATATTGAGATCAGAGGAAACCATAATAACATTAATCAGAATTATGGTTATTAAACATGACTGACTCTACATCACCACTCTACATTTTCTACAATATTTTAGTCTGAATTACATCATTTTTAAGTTTACTTTAGTCCTGTTGTTTTTTTTTTTGCAGGAGTTATCTTGGCTGAGTGCCTGGAAGGAGTCGTTTTTGTCTTAATTTACCAGAAGCAAGTTAGTGCTGCTGAAATTGTCAAGAGCATGCAGTGCTGTGCATCTGATGAAGCTACACATACTGTATACTGTATTAGTTTGGTTATTTAGTAGATATGAGCCAAGGTAAAAGTATATGTTTAGACAACCAGTCTTAGGTCAGATATGTCTGAATTAGGGCTGTCAATTGAGTGAAATATGTAATCGCAAATTTTAGCCCATCAAGCAACAGACATATTGACCTGAATGTAACATTACTTGGTAATACTGACACAATGTACACTTGTACTTATTACTTTTTTGTACTTGTTACATCTCTGTTGAAAACTATCCAGCATGGCCTGCATTTGGCGAGGGGGAGGAGGGTTCTCTGCATCAGCCATATGTAGGGTTGGGTGCCGAACTCTGAACTATTTTGGGTACCGACCGAATTATGTTGGTACTACCGAGGATGCTTGGCCAGCAAGTGGTATTTGAGACTCAATGTACTCCGGTGGTTAATCAATTCACATCAACAGTACATGCAAATAACTTTATTCTTGTCGAGAGAACCATCTGGATGGGCTTTTAAACTGAACTTGCCATTCAAAGGACAGAAAAGAGGTTTGTTTCTGCTAGCCATCCACAACGTTACTGCTGCACCACTAACTGATTTCCCAAACTACAGAGCAGCTCGAGGCCCAAATCCCAGAACGTCAAAAAAAATTGTAGATTTAAAAGGAATTTGCGTTAACTTATTTCACCGGTGTAGTACTGAAATGGCTTTGTGGTGACAAACCAGCCAGACTGTGGCACTTTGCATCTTGATGTCAGGTTTTAGCTGGTTGTTAAATGACTAGTCTTGCATTGCCAGACCTTCCTCCACAGCGCTGCCGAGGAAGGTTGGCTAGTCCACACAGCATTCTGGGATTGGAGAAAAACGTGCTCTGGTTTATTGGCATTTCTTTAAACCAATCAGCAGCATCTGAACAATCCCGGAAGTGGAACGTTGTCGATATAGACTATCAAACGACTGTGCCTGCCTGAGCCAAACAACTGTAAGCACTGATCCTCATTTGCTTCACCAATTCACCAATACCAGGAACTGAATCTTTCTAGTGAGAATAAATATAATTGAAATTATGCTCCAGGCCTCGAGTTTGCATCTGATCTTGATTTAGATCTAATTTAATCATTACTAAATGCCCCACACACTTTTATTACACCAGATCAACACTGTAACAGTGCATTCTTTGTCCTGATGTGCTGGATGTTTCTGACCTGGGAAAGACAAACAAATGTCTCCCACGTGTATAGTACACATGCCAGCTGTTGACAACTGAGTTCAGCACATTCACTGCTTCGTTTGTGTTTACAGTTGATGTACAATACCATAGAATGGAAGGCCACAGCTATTCATGCCAGCTGGCTGGACTACATCTGTGATTGCTTGTCTGTCTATATCCACATTTGGTAATTCTTCTCTTGTTGATACACATAGTACAAAACACATATAACACACATTCAACAAAGCTATATTTCTATAAGAAATTTACAGCAAAAACATGAATAAATAAAGTAAAATCAATAACCCAACTGCGTTATGTTGCATACATTTTAATAGAAAGTTTTCATGTTAATAAAGCAAAGCACATAAACGTGTTCATTTCTTCACAAGCCACAGGTGTAAACCCAACCAAAGAGGTACTTAGTAGAAATCAAATCCTGGGCTGTTTTGATGCAATATTTACCAAACAAATCATGCAGTTGTATACAGATACTAGAAGTACTCTACTGTACTTACGTACAAATTTGAGGTACCTTACCAAATACAACATTGATGCATCTAAATCAGCGCTGCTAACACTTCCATACTTTTACCCACAAAAACACCCCCAGTGGTATCCAGCCATGCACATAGTAAAGGTTTAATTCGTCCAGTTTTTAGGATGTCAGTCTCAAATGTGTGCATCCACCCAAATACAGTAGGTAGGTATTTAACATTAGCTGTGTGCTCGCACTCCTTGGTGGGTCTTTAACAAGCTCAATGCTCTGTGATCCCTCTGTCTGTTAAGTGTGGTAAGTAATTGGAAACTTCTTTGTTAGTTATGGGAATGTTACAAGGCTCACGCTGTACTGCATACTGGGTATTCTCATTTACTAGTAAAACAGTTGAATTCTAAATAAGTACACAGTGTAGTGCAGTGTTTACCTCAAAATCAAGACAAGGTGTAGGGTTTGTTTCTACTGTGAAAAAGTGTGTAGTCTTAGTCAAAACCACATCATTGTTTCACTTTGTCTTGCTTCAAAGGGCAATCACAAACCATTAGACATCACTATCTTTGACTCGGAGGCCTTACACGGGGAACAGGTGTTGTGAAATATAAATCAAAGGGGATTTCCCTGATAGGTAAGTCCATGTGAGTTTATTTCAGCCATACGAGGCAATTGTGAAAACATGAGCGACAATCTCTGGTGGCCAAGAAAAGTTGGTCATTATTTTTGCTTGACTGTTTAAATGATCTGGGCTTACACTTTTATTGTATGCCATTGGAGGTTTATTGGTTGTTTTTCTCCTCCTTTTCACAGACAAAGACAACGTGTCCATATCTGTGTGTCTGAAACTGAACTCTGGCTTAACCTTTTTTGGGCCTGTAGTAGAAACCAGGCTAGAGTACGAGGCTGTGTTTCCCAGAAGACTCGTAAATTACTCTGATTTTAACATATGTGCAGTCACTGGTACGTTTAGCAGGGGCAGTGTCCACATTTTAGGATCCCAGTGTTCCTCTATGAGGAGAGCTGGAACATGGCATGAATTACAGCTACTGGTCAGCAGCTGCTGTTAAACACTACCTTCACTCACACACACACACACACACACACACACACACACACGTATACACACATACTAACAAGGAGACAACACACACTGACAAGCAGACCAATTAAAACAATGTGGGAGTCCTTGCTTAGATAGAGTGTGATGTCACAGTTAAGACTTTTTTTGTGAGGTTTTGGAAGACACACGTTGAATCTAAGGTTTATATAAATATGATTGCATAAACAATTACATTTTTTTTCATCTTCTATTCTTATCCCTCCTGTTGCCCCCCTCTGTTTATGTCTTCAACCTTTCTAAACACTTTGGTCCAACCCTGTACAGGAATGTCAAACAGTACTTGTGAGAAAGTATAATACAGTAAAAGGGACTACCAAACAGTGTATACACACACACACACACACACACACACACACACACACACACACACACACAAACTTCTACAGCCACCCACTCACACACTCAGGAAATTACCTGGTGTCTGGCTTTTGTTTCATTTTATTTCTTGAAAGCTTGTTTATCTGCTCTCCTCTCTTTGCACCACAAGCATTAGCTGAACTAAACCAGGCTGCGGTATGCACAGTTAACCCCTACAATGGCTTCACCAACAACGTAAACAATGTCATACACACCTTGCAGTGGAATCAGTGGCTTCAGTGTTTAGTATTGCCTGTTGCAGGAATGTTAGTCCATATCCACGACGTTCCACTTCCGTGATTGCTCCGGTGCTGCTGGAAATTCCGCCGGATGTCCCTTTTTTTGGCCAGATGTCCGTTACTTTCTGCTTTCTTTGAGTTGGAATTTTAAACTCCGGGCGATTTATGAGGACTATGGTTAACTGCTCCTCAGATCTCTGCAGGGTGAATCGAGACAGCTAGCTAGACTATCTGACCAATCTGAGTTTTCTGTTGCACGACTAAAACAATTTTTGAACGTACACGTTCCACCAAAACATGTTCCTTCCCGAGGCTTTTTAGCAGCGGCGCAGTGGCTCTGTCCAAGACAAGACAATTGTGATTGGTTTAAAGAAATGCCAATAAACCAGAGCATGTTTTTCTCCAATCCAGGAATGCTGTGTGGACTAGCCAGACCCTCCTCCGCAGCGCTGTGGAGGAGGGTCTGGCAAGGTGAGACAACAGGAATGACAATCATTTCTGCCAGGCCCTGTTGGTGGAAAAAGACACTTTTTTTTTACATTTGCAGGGGAGCATAGTGGCATCCTGTCATCACTAGAAATGCATAAACACATACACAAATAAAAGTAGTGCATTTGATGAAATACCTAGAAAATCTTTACTCCAACTATTGTTTCCCTGCTCCAAAATGTGTTTGGATTAAATCTACTTTGGAAAATTCACTGTCTAGAACTTTCTTTTCATCATGCAGAAAAGATGTGTTTTCAAGCTGCAATTATTGTGTGATGAGTACAATTAAAGCCATCAAATACAATGAAAAACAGATTGGCTTCAATCCGTTACCTTTTTACTATTACCAGCTGTCTTTGATTCATTGATGCACTGATGCAGGATGTATTGTATGTTTGTGTGTGTGTGTGTGTGTGTGTGTGTGTGTGTGTGTGTGTGTGTGTGTGTGTGTGTGTGTGTGTGTGTGTGTGTGTGTGTGTGTGTGTGTGTGTGTGTGTGTGTGTGTGTGTGTGCATGCGAATTGTTTTGAATGATAGGAGCTGGAAATTTCTGAGACATCCCTAAAGAATGCTTTTAGAACCTGTTTAGAGCCTTTCAGGGACTTCAGTGGCTTTAGGGGGACTCAAAGAAGGAAAATGTAACCTTCTTTGCATGATGACTTACAGACTATTGGCATTGCCTCTCTTTTGCTGCATACCCCTGTCAGGGTCCATCATTGAGTTTATCCCTCTGTGAAACTAACTTTTTATGACATGGATTAAGGGTTTGACTGATTTATATCTCAGACAAAAAAGGTACTGGGCCAAAATGAGACATTCATACAACTGTTATTGGTGATATTTGCTTCCACTATGAATCAAGAAAACAAAGACAAAGATGTCAATGAAAATGTGATGGAGTTCAGAGTTATGGAAGAAAAAAGGGAAATTATTACCTAATTGTGAAACCTAATTGAAAATAAAATGCAACTGATTGTGATAGAATTTAGATAGGAAGTTGCGTCCAATAGTCAACAAAACTACATTCACATTGCTCAAATTCAATTGGCTGTTGTGTGATTCATTCAGACACAAACATTTAAAAAAGAAAGGTTAAGCCACTGAATTGATTAGCTTTCTGTGCCATTAAGTTATGGATGGATGGTTTTCAGATTAAAACATTTCAATGCTATGAATCCAGGGGTTAATTGCAAAAGTACTCCATACAAGAAGGACACAAATAGACATATTAAACAAAAAGGCCCACACATTACATTACATTACATTACATTACATGTCATTTAGCTGACGCTTTTATCCAAAGCGACTTACAATTAAGTGCTTTCAACTGTGAAGGTTCAAACTCCAGACAACAAGTAGTAAGTGCAAAAACATTAGCCTTAAATAGGCAAAGCTACAAAGAGACATATGAAAGTGCAGGTTCAAGAATTCTTTTTTTTTTTTTTTTTTTTTTATCCGAGGTGTAGTCGGAAGAGATGTGTTTTTAGCCTTCGGCGGAAGATGTGTAGGCTTTCGGCCATCCTGATATCAATGGGGAGCTCGTTCCACCATTTGGGAGCCAGGACAGTGAACAGTCGGGATTTCTTTGATTGATTAGTTCTCCCTCGCTGTGAGGGGGCAGCAAGCAGTTTGGCTGACAGACAGAAAATATACAGGAAACCTCTCAGTAGCTGAACTTCAACAATCGGGCCACTGTGGGCCCATTACAGTCACTAACCAGGCTGCTGCTGAGACATAACCACGTAATTGAATCTCCGCTCCTTCTACCTTGAAGACCTAATGCGATTACAGGTGCACTAATGTTTGCTATTTGGGGAGTTATTTTTTAGCTACTTTAGATGACTGCTTATGTCAGTGACATCATGTCAACTCATTGCCTGGAAAACGTTATATTTTCAGATGAACAGAATAAGATCAATGGAAAGTACCTGGAATATAACTACATGAATGTACACCACCATATCTGATTGGCACGTTTCTAAGTTTTTTAGTTTTGCTTTCTCTTTCTCTGTCCGTGGAATTCTCCCAGGAATCGGCCTCGCTTCCTTTAACAGGCTGTGGTTTTGAGATACAGTTTTTGGCCTGAAGTGATCAAGTGTGATTCAGTATGGAATGGAAAGAAGACAAGGTGGCCGGCACTCTCTCCCTCCGTCTAGGTTACCATCCTCCCTGGGCTCCATGATTGCTTCAGCACATGTCTAAAGGGAGTGTATTTTTCTATGCCTCCCTGTGCTGTTACCAGTCAACCACCCTTTCCAAATGAGAACAAAGTGCTCTGGATGTCAATGTAATTTGACAGCGAGCGGCAGTACTACAAACCCAGGGTCACACAAAACTATGTTTTTGTGGATTTGGTGGGCTCATAATTTTCACAGCGAAGCTGATTTGACCTCCTTCCTGACTGGAAACACCATCACTGCCAAGCTGTGAGTCAGGTCTAGTTGTGTAGCCTGAAATCACCTAAGTGATCTCATAGGACTTTATAGTTCTCACATTATGAAACTATTAAATAGAAGATGTGCAAGATGTCTAAAATAAACCGAATAAATACATTAATAATGCACAAGTAAAACAGCCATGCAACAAAGCCAACTGAGTCATGGAACACCATCCATTCATCCCTCACTACCAGGAGAAGAGGGGAAAGTAAAGGACTTAGCCAGCCAGCGTCTGCTAATCTGCCTTTCTCATTCACATTGCTGTGGGAACCACTGGAACAGCAGACAGGAGGGAGGTTTCCAGTCCTTGTGTGGTATGAAGTCCACAAGCACCATGGCCCTCTCTGGACCGGGACTAGCTCTCTCTGGAGACACAACCTCCAGGGTCGTGTTTGTAAAGGTTCTTGTACTCGCTCGGTCTTCCCCTCGAAGGACAGCTTCCTTGTTTTTGTCATAAACCAACTTAGGGCCAGTTCTTGGAGAAAAGGGCGTTGTTGGTTCCAGTGACTTTCAGATCATTATAGATGATGTAGTATAGGTGGAGGTGATCTTGTCAGTGATCCTGGGCTGAGAACTCTTCTGAGGTTCTTCAGGTGAAAATTAACTCTGAAAGCTGAAGTGGCAAATGTCCTTTTACCCCTTTTCTATTGTATGTATTACAAATGTTTAGCGCTGCAACAAGCGATTATTTTTATCATTGATAACTATTCAATGGAGTGATAACATTCAAAATGGGTGGACGAACAGTCCAAAACCTAAAGATATTCAATTAACTCTCACATGAAAAAAAAGAAAAGCAACACAATCCTCTCAAATGAGAATCAGGAACCAGTGAATTACTGATTTCTTTTAAATTAATTTCAGCTCTACAAATATTCTACAGAGCAACATCAAATGTGCTTTTAGTGTATTGTCACCTGGTAAAAGATCTCATGAGGTTGATAATATTGAAATTCAAAGTTTTCATAAAAGCTCATAAACATAGTTCTTGCCTTTATGCATCTCGAAACCTTGTAAAATGTGGTCATGGGCAAAAACACATGAAAGAATGAGGCTATAGCATGATTCTATTCTGCTTACATGCAGTGGTTGAGAAACAAAAAAACAACTATTCTCTCTTCTGATCAAACACAATTTGTCCCCGTTTTTTATTTGTTTAGCATTGCTTTTGAAACATTCAGTTCTATTTTGGGGTTCAAAACATTTGTATGGCATCACATGCATCATCAAGGGAGTATATGTTACTTTCTTTAAGACAAATGAGCAGCTCGGGCCTGGCAGGTCAGGGACGAGCCTCACCCATACGTCCTTCCTTCTGTATTTCACAACCATAATAGGCTGTGACCTGCTTGTGCATCTGCTCAAGCTGCCCGCTCTTTCACTAGAAAGAGCTGTGTCAACAATGGTGAAGCCGTAGCTCACAGATATGCTGAATGGTTAGATAATGCTTCGGTGACAGGAGCCTTTAGTCAAAAGGTGTGTGCAAACAGATACACTTCCGCGTAATCACTCACAAACACACATGTACTTACATGCTTGTACACCATTATAAAAGAAGGGTAAAGGCTGAAATTAAAAGAAACACAGCAGGAGAAGTGTACAGAAATGCAAATATTTATATATTATTTATTAGAGTTTTAAATTACAGTAACCCCAAGTAATCAGAGATAATGTAGAAAATGAAGGCATTATCCTAAAAATACTTATTTTCCAGACTTTAAGAGGTGGTTTTAAGTTACTGATCTATCTGACTTGTTATATATGTTATTCCTGACTTTTGTAGTTTAAGTACTTTTCCGAATGTACAAGTTATTTCTGACTTTTCAGAGGTATTACCAGCTTTTCATTGTCATTCCACTTTAAGCGATATTCTCCGATTTTTTGGTCTTTCTCCAGACTTTTCATGCTTACTTTTCTCAGCAAATATAATTTCTTTATCAATCATTGGCTAAAGTTTAATGTCGGATTTCTATCATTCTAAGGCTGAGAGGCATGGTGAATCAGTGGTAAGCACAGTCCACAGACAGGCAGCGGTTAGATGAATTGGTGACTCTTAATTGCCCATAGCTGTAAATGTGAGTGTGAATGGTTGTATGTTTGTGTGTGTCAGCCCTGTGATAGACTGATCTGTCCAGGGTGTAACTCTCGCCCAAATGAGCCTCCTGCGACCCTGAACGCGACAAGTGGGTATAGAAAATGGATGGATTCACATGCTGTCAGTAAAGTGGTCAATAACACACCAATCAGGCTAACTTTACAATACATTCCTGTGATTTCTAAAGGTATCTGGTGTTCAACACCACCCATTTGGGAGGCCAGCCTCCCTAAAAAAATAATGTGAAGGATTACTTCTAAATAGTATTTGACATCGGTGCAGTGTGAACAACACTTTGTTTCTTCTGTCCCGAGGGGACTCATTTTGTCTGTGCTGAAAGAGAACTCATGTAACCCAATCCTCAGGTACTGCAGCCCTAGTCATTACTATGTCACACACACACACACACACACACACACACACACACACACACACGCACACACACACACACACACACACACACACACACACACACACACACACACACACACACACATACACACACACACACACACACACACACACACCACAAGAAAAACATGTCTACAACATCTACAAAAATGTTAATGCTTTATTTGACTCCACTAACGGTTTAAGGACATGCAGGTTGGAACAAAAAGCTGTGTATTTACCTGATGATTTTGAAACACAAACTCATGGGAATGCTTCCTCTTACACAGCAGACTGCATGTTCCGTCCTTTGTGCTTTTAGTGTCTTTGTTCTGCTTCATTACCTGGTTGAAGTCGCTGGACCAGTCACACACCCAGACACACACACACACACACTGAATTGCTGTCTTTGTGTCTTTATGTCTTACTGTGTTGTTTAAACTTCCACCAGGGTGGAATAAATGGCTCTTAGACTGGAATCAACTGTCAAGCCCCTGAGCTCAGCTGATGAGGTTTGATTAAAGTGGCTGTAACCCCAAACCTGCTCCGTGTGTGTTCGCTTTCAATCACTCAGGCTTATGCACAAAAGGTCAGATAGTACACCAGCTTACATACACATGTACTACATTGTCTCTTCTGTGTGTGTCGTCTCTAAATCATCTCCGCAAAACAAGGGAGCATCTTTGACCTTGTGATCTTTCCGATTTACGAGCCTGAGCCAAGCGCACAGGATGAAGCTTAACGTTAGGACGCACTTGTAACATCTGGAAAACCTTAACATTAACTTAATGAATGGGTGGAAATAGATGCTTGGTTTTCTGTAGTCATTTTTGTCATCATGTGACACTCCAAAATGTGATTCCAGACGGAGCCACAATACATATTTTTGTGGACTTTCAAATTAACAAAACAACTTCACAGACACTATACATTAAAGATGGATGACATACTGTATTCTTCAACCTTGCTTTATGATTTTTTTATCAGATCGATCTCAGTTTGTTAATGTTAACGATGAATCCTCGAGGCACGCTAAAGTTAGCCATGGCGTTCCGCAAGGCTCAGTGCTTGGACCAGTTCTATTCACCTTATATCTGCTTTCTCTAGGCAATATTATTGGGAAACACTCCATTGACGTTCTCTGTTATGCGGATGATACCCAATTATACCTATCAATCAAGCCAGAAGAAACCAGTCAGTTAGTTAAACTTTAAAGCAACACCAAAGCACTTTTCCTCTTCGGTCCCCCTACAGGTTGGAAGCGGAATTGTCCATTACCGTTCTCATTCGAACTACAGATCCACTACCCAATCTGGCAAACTTGCATAGTGCGGTTTTAGCAGATAGAGGGCCGCAAAGCGAATGCAGAAGTGTCGTTCACCCTGTTACGAGTTGATGAACCACTGAAACGATTTTGGAAACATTATTTTATGGTACAAAATAATATTTAGTGTTGTTTTAAGCATGCATTAAGGACATAAATTCCTGGATGACCTACAATTTCCTGATGTTAAACTCAGACAAAATCAAGGTTATTGTGCTGGGCCCTAAACACTTCTGAACCTCATTATCCAAAAATATAGCTACTCTGGATGGCATTGCCTTGGCCTCCAACACTTAGTTATATTGTTATAGTTTTAGACTGCCGGGGGACTTCCTTTGACACACTGAGCTCCTCTCTCCTCTCTTTCCATCTGTATGCATCCATGTCCCAGAAATGCTTGTTACTAACCTAGCTCTGGGGAGCTTATTCCCCGGAGTCCTTATGTTTTTTCGCCCCGCAGTTTTCCTTGGATTAGGGTGGCACCTAAATCATGGTTGCAGCTGTCACTGCTCACTGTCACTTCTGGTCCTGCTCTGTGCCCTGCTAGGCACTGCTACACCCTGCAGTGCCTTGCTACGCCCTGCAGTACCCTGATATGCCCTGCTATATCCTGCTATGCCATGCAGTACCCTGCTATGCCCTGCTACACCCTGCATTGCCCTGCAGTGCCCTGCTACGCCATTAACTACTACAACTACTATTTCTAGTCATAGTTCCATTATCTTTACTGTGACTATAATTGCCACTGTTTATCACACCCCCAACCGGCACCGTCAGACACCGCCTACCAAGAGCCTGGGTCTGTCTGAGGTTTCTCCCTAAAAGGAAGTTTTCCTCACCACTCAGGGTTTCCCCCTAAAAGGGAGTTTTTGTCACGTGCAGAGAGAGACTGGTGGACCCAAATGCAGAGAGCAGGCGAGGAGTAATGAGCACGAGGATTTATTAAACACAAAAAGCAGAACAAACCAAAGGCGGTCCAAAAATGGAGCAGGCAGATAAAACTGAACAGGCTATGACGTGCTGACAGAAACAAAACCAGACACAAAACACGCAACATCAAACAATGATCCGACACCAGACAAAGAACAGCACAGGAACTAAATACACCAGGTAATGAACACTAACAACGGACAGGTGATACAAACAGGTGGAACACATCAGGGCGGGGCAGAACAATCAAACAGGCGGGAAAACAGAAAACAGGAAGTAAACTAGACAAGACAAGACAGACAAGACAGACTACAAAATAAAACAGGAAACCAAATACCAAAACCCTGACAGTACCCCCCCCCCAAGGGACAGATCCCAGATGTCCCAAAAACAGAACAAAAAGACAACCCAGGGAGGGCGGAGGGGGACCGGAGGAGGGCAAAACAGGTTAACAAACCAGTCAAGCGGGGCTAGGGAATGGAGAGGCCACTCGGGACAGGGAACAGAAGGGGCCACTCGGGACAGGGAACAGGATGGCCCCGGGACAGGGACAGAGAGGCCTCGGCAACAGGGGACAGAGAGTCACTGGGGCACAGGAAACAGAGAGTCACTGGGGCACAGGAAACAGAGAGGCCTCGGCAACAGGGGGCAGAGAGTCACTGGGGCACAGGAAACAGAGAGTCACTGGGGCACAGGAAACAGAGAGGCCTCGGCAACAGGGGGCAGAGAGGCCTCGGCAACAGGGAACTGAGAGCCGCAACGAAGGCAGAAACCTTCAGGCGGCCTGCGACGAAGGCAGAATCCCTCTGGCCACCGGCGACGAAGGCAGAATCCCTCTGGCGGCCTGCGGCGGAGGCAGAAACCTTCTGGCCACCGGCGACGAAGGCGGAATCCCTCTGGCCACCGGCGACGAAGGCAGAATCCCTCTGGCGGCCTGCGACGGAGGCAGAAACCTTCTGGCCACCGGCGACGAAGGCAGAATCTTTCAGGTGGCCGTACTGGACGTCGAGGGCACTCAGGCGGCCAGGCTGGACGTCGAGGGCAGCGCCCCTCCGGGGGCCTTGCAGGTCGGCCGAGGCGGAGCCCCTTGGGAGGCTGCGCAGGTGAAGGGGCAGCTGGGCCGGAGTCAGGCGGCGGGTCAGCTGGACTGGAGTCTGGCGGCGGGTCAGCTGGACTGGAGTCTGGCGGCGGGTCAGCTGGACTGGAGTGGCGGCGGGTCAGCTGGACTGGAGTCTGGCGGCGAGTCAGCTGGACTGGAGTCTGGTGGCCAGGCAACCGGGGCAGAGGTTGACTGGGGTGCCAACAGGGCACGAGGGGCAGGAGTGGGCCTGACCGCCGACAGGGCACGAGGGGCAGGAGTGGGCCTGACCGCCGACAGGGCACGAGGGGCAGGAGTGGGCCTGACCGCCGACAGGACACGAGGGGCAGGAGTGGGTCTGACCGCCGACAAGACACGAGCGGCAGGAGTGGGCCTGACCACCACGGGCAAAGTCTCAGGGGGGCAGAACGAAGGCAAAGTCCTAGGGGTGGTCTCAAGGGCGGTCTCAGGGAAGGTCACAGGGGTGCCGGGGACCGGCAAAGTCTCAGGGGCAGTCTCTGGGGCGCCGGAGACCGGCAAGGCCTCTGGCTTGCCCGTAGACGTAGACTCTGGGAGAGCTGTCGACAACGTAGACTCTGGGAGGTCTGTCGACGACGTAGACTCTGGGAGGTCTGTCGACGACGTAGACTCTGGGAGGTCTGTCGACGACGTAGACTCTGGGAGGTCTGTCGACGACGTAGACTCTGGGAGGTCTGTCGACGACGTAGACTCTGGGAGGTCTGTCGACGACGTAGACTCTGGGAGGTCTGTCGACGACGTAGACTCTGGACGACTGCACGTCAGCGGCGGTTCTGGGCGGCTGCACGTCAGCGGAGGTTCTAGAAGGCTGCACGTCAGCGGAGGTTCTAGAAGGCTGCACGTCAGCGGAGATTCTGAGAGGCTGCACGTCAGCGGAGATTCTGAGAGGCTGCACGTCAGCGGAGATTCTGAGAGGCTGCACGTCAGCGGAGATTCTGGGAGGCTGCACGTCAGCGGAGATTCTGGGAGGCAGCACGTCAGCGGAGATTCTGGGAGGCTGCACGTCAGCGGAGATTCTGGGAGGCTGAACGTCAGCGGAGATTCTGGAAGGCTGCTAACCAGCAGGGGATCTATGAGGCTGCTAGCCAGCCGGGAATTAGGGATGCTGCGAACCAGCTGGGGATCTAAGAGGCTGCTAGCCAGCCGGAGTTCAGAGATGCTGCTAGCCAGCCGAAGCTCAGGGCGGCTGCTAGCCAGCCGGGACTCAGGGAAGCTGCTAGCCAGCCGGGAATCAGGGGTGCTGCTAACCAGCTGGGGATCAAAAAGGCTGCTAGCCAGTCGGGGTTCAGGGAAGCTGCTAGCCAGCCGGGGATCAGGGATGCTGCTAACCAGCTGGGGATCTAAGAGGCTGCTAGCCAGCCGGGGTTCGGAGAAGCTGCTAGCCAACCGAAGCTTGGGGCGGCTGCTAGCCAGCCGGGATTCTGGAAAGCTGCTAGTCAGCCAGGGATCAAGGATAACGGCCCGCCTAGGGACACTAGGAAACTCGGGAACTCTAGGAAACTCGGGGACACTAGGAAACTCGGGGACACTAGGAAACTCTAGGAAACTCTCGGGAACGCTAGGAAGCTCGGGGACACTAGGAAGGCTGCTAGCCATCCTAAATTCAGGGGGGCTGCTAGCTAGTCTGGGATCTGGGAGAGTGCTAGCTAGCCTGGACTCAGGGGGGTTGCTAACTAGCCTGGGCTCAGGAAGGCTACTAGCTAGCCGGGGTTCAGAGAGGCTGCTAGCCAGCCGGGGCTCAGGAAGGCTGCTAGCTAGCTGGGGCTCAGGAAGGCTACTAGCTAGCCGGGGATCAGGGAAGTTGCTAGCTAGCCAGGAATCAGGAAAGTTGCTAGCTAGCCCAGAGTCAGGAGAGATGCTAGCTAGCAGGGAATGAGGGGAGTTGCTAGCTAGCTGTGGCTCAGGGAGGTTGCTAACTAGCCGGGGCTCAGGACGGTTGCTTGCTAGCCGGAGTTCAGGGATGTTGCTAGCGAGCCAGGAGTCAGGGAAGTTGCTAGCTAGCCTGGAGTCAGGAGAGCTGCTAGCTAGCAGGGGATAAGGGGAGTTGCTAGCTAGCCGGGGTTCAGGGAAGTTGCTAGCTAGCCAGGAATCAGGAAAGTTGCTAGCTAGCCCAGAGTCAGGAGAGATGCTAGCTAGCAGGGAATGAGGGGAGTTGCTAGCTAGCCGGGGTTCAGGGAAGTTGCTAGCTAGCCAGGAATCAGGAAAGTTGCTAGCTAGCCCAGAGTCAGGAGAGATGCTAGCTAGCAGGGAATGAGGGGAGTTGCTAGCTAGCTGTGGCTCAGGGAGGTTGCTAACTAGCCGGGGCTCCGGACGGTTGCTTGCTAGCCGGAGTTCAGGGATGTTGCTAGCGAGCCAGGAGTCAGGGAAGTTGCTAGCTAGCCTGGAGTCAGGAGAGCTGCTAGCTAGCAGGGAATAAGGGGAGTTGCTAGCTAGCCGGGGTTCAGGGAAGTTGCTAGCTAGCCAGGAATCAGGAAAGTTGCTAGCTAGCCCAGAGTCAGGAGAGATGCTAGCTAGCAGGGAATGAGGGGAGTTGCTAGCTAGCCGGGGTTCAGGGAAGTTGCTAGCTAGCCAGGAATCAGGAAAGTTGCTAGCTAGCCCAGAGTCAGGAGAGATGCTAGCTAGCAGGGAATGAGGGGAGTTGCTAGCTAGCTGTGGCTCAGGGAGGTTGCTAACTAGCCGGGGCTCCGGACGGTTGCTTGCTAGCCGGAGTTCAGGGATGTTGCTAGCGAGCCAGGAGTCAGGGAAGTTGCTAGCTAGCCTGGAGTCAGGAGAGCTGCTAGCTAGCAGGGAATAAGGGGAGTTGCTAGCTAGCCGGGGTTCAGGGAAGTTGCTAGCTAGCCAGGAATCAGGAAAGTTGCTAGCTAGCCCAGAGTCAGGAGAGATGCTAGCTAGCAGGGAATGAGGGGAATTGCTAGCTAGCCGGGGTTCAGGGAAGTTGCTAGCTAGCCAGGAATCAGGAAAGTTGCTACCTAGCCCAGAGTCAGGAGAGATGCTAGCTAGCAGGGAATGAGGGGAGTTGCTAGCTAGCCGGGGTTCAGGGAAGTTGCTAGCTAGCCAGGAATCAGGAAAGTTGCTAGCTAGCCCAGAGTCAGGAGAGATGCTAGCTAGCAGGGAATGAGGGGAATTGCTAGCTAGCCGGGGTTCAGGGAAGTTGCTAGCTAGCCAGGAATCAGGAAAGTTGCTAGCTAGCCCAGAGTCAGGAGAGATGCTAGCTAGCAGGGAATGAGGGGAGTTGCTAGCTAGCCGGGGTTCAGGGAAGTTGCTAGCTAGCCAGGAATCAGGAAAGTTGCTAGCTAGCCCAGAGTCAGGAGAGCTGCACGTCAGCCCAGGGTCAGGAGAGCTGCACGTCAGCCCAGGGTCAGGAGAGCTGCACGTCAGCCCAGGGTCAGGAGAGCTGCACGTCAGCCCAGGGTCAGGAGAGCTGCACGTCAGCCCAGGGTCAGGAGAGCTGCACGTCAGCCCAGGGTCAGGAGAGCTGCACGTCAGCCCAGGGTCAGGAGAGCTGCACGTCAGCCCAGGGTCAGGAGAGCTGCACGTCAGCCCAGGGTCAGGAGAGCTGCACGTCAGCCCAGGATCAGGAGAGCTGCACGTCAGCCCAGGGTCAGGAGAGCTGCACGTCAGCCCAGGGTCAGGAGAGCTGCACGTCAGCCCAGGGTCAGGAGAGCTGCACGCCAGCCCAGGGTCAGGAGAGCTGCACGCCAGCCCGGGAACAGAAGGGTTGTACGTCAGCTCGGGAACACCGGTCAGCTCAGGCTCAGATACACAGGTCAGCTTAAGCTCAGAAACACAGGTCAGCTCAGGCTCAGAAACACCGGTTTGCTCAGGCTCAGGTACACAGGTCAGCTCAGGCTCAGGTACACAGGTTAGCTCAGGCTCAGGTACACAGGTTAGCTCAGGCTCAGGTACACAGGTCAGCTCAGGCTCAGGTACACAGGTCAGCTCAGGCTCAGGAACACAGGTTAGCTCAGGCTCAGGAACACAGGTTAGCTCAGGCTCAGGTACACAGGTCAGCTCAGGCTCAGGAACACAGGTTAGCTCAGGCTCAGGTACACAGGTTAGCTCAGGCTCGACAAGAGGTTGATGCAGGGCATGGCGCTGGGAGCCATGTCTTCCCCTCCCCCGTCTTCGGCCTCCACGAGTCCCAGAAAACACAGCCAGGCGGGTTCCTTTATAGGACTGTTGGCGGGCGGGGGCGCACGCTGGCCGGGCTGCATCCGAGGAGCTGCTAGTCCGCCCGGGATCAGGAGAGCTGCACGTCCGCCCGGGATCAGGACAAAACACAGGCATGGAGACGGGGAAGCGAAACCCCTGGGCTGTGGCCTGCCAACGCACCTCCATAAGGTGCCTGGCGAAGGCAGGGTCCTCCTCGTGCAGGGAGCGGAGAAACTCCGTCAAAAGTTCTCCATCCGAATCCAGTGGATGGAAAACTGGCTTGAATTCTGCTGGGTCCATATTTGTGTCGGATCATTCTGTCACGTGCAGAGAGAGACTGGTGGACCCAAATGCAGAGAGCAGGCGAGGAGTAATGAGCACGAGGATTTATTAAACACAAAAAGCAGAACAAACCAAAGGCGGTCCAAAAATGGAGCAGGCAGATAAAACTGAACAGGCTATGACGTGCTGACAGAAACAAAACCAGACACAAAACACGCAACATCAAACAATGATCCGACACCAGACAAAGAACAGCACAGGAACTAAATACACCAGGTAATGAACACTAACAACGGACAGGTGATACAAACAGGTGGAACACATCAGGGCGGGGCAGAACAATCAAACAGGCGGGAAAACAGAAAACAGGAAGTAAACTAGACAAGACAAGACAGACAAGACAGACTACAAAATAAAACAGGAAACCAAATACCAAAACCCTGACAGTTTTTCAACACCACGGTCGCACTAAATGCTTGCTCTTGGGGGAATTACTGGAATTGTTGGGTCTTTGTAAATTATAGATTGTGGTCTAGACCTACTCTAAGTGTCTTGAGATAACTCTTGTTATGATTTGATACTATAAATAAAATTGAATTGAATTTTCTACTCTCATTGGTTTCTGTGAGTCAGGATGTGTGACATGCCAGACATTCAGTTCTCTACGTGTAGTTACTTAATCACAGTTTCACAGCCTTTTTTTAAACTCTGCTCAGGTGTGAAAATTACCCGGTTGCTTGTGTGTTATTCCTCAACCTTGACAGCATGGCAAGCAAAATAACTTTGTGTTTAGCTAAGAACAGAGACGCCCTGTTGTGTCAACAAAGATTTATGATAGGATTCATTATATGGCTTCATTGTGGTATGTGTGGGAAATGTGGCTTTCTACAACTGCAGATACGCTACAAGCAAACCTGTTTTATCTGTATTGTATTGGATGTAATGTATTAAATGTGATAAGGTTTGTGATAGCATTCAATGTACTAGTAACCATCACAGTGTGCATCACACATGTGCAATGGACAAAGAGGGACACCTGGTGACTAAAGCAAAAACCGCATGAAAACAGTTTGTGGGTCACTCTCTTATATTGTTAGCCAGGGGTTTCCCAAACTTTTTGGCTTTTGACTCTCTAAAAAGAAAAGCTGACTAGATAAAATGATCCAGTAATTAAAAAGAAAAAAAAAAGCAAAGATCAAAAGAGAGTGTGAAACATAAGTAAAGGGTTTTTTTTCTGCTCACTCTGTTTCCAACACTGTCCAGAAAGTATATTAAATGTAAATATGAAAACACTTTTAAAATGTCTTGATTTATGTCTGGAATCATTTCTTCAATTATCTGACCAATCAAACTGGCAATTTCTTTTCAGTCTCACATTTGTTCTATGTAATTTGTAATCCATGAGGCAAATATTACAGTATATGCACAGTAATCTATTTTAAGACATGACAACAACATCAACACAAATGTATTTCATGTTAGTAAGTCAGTATCAATGATCACAATTCATAGTCCAATCCACACTAGACAGATAGATAGATAGATAGATAGATAGATAGATAGATAGATAGATAGATAGATAGATAGATAGATAGATAGATAGATAGATAGATCCAAATAGACTTATTTGGGATTTGGGAGGATTAGTGCTACATATCACAGATTTAGAGCATATGAAAATAGCTGGGATCCATATTTGTGGGCCTACATGCACAACATATTAGCAGTGTCTTTTCTTTCTCAATAATTTGCCTCCTCTCCTGATGAGTGAAGATGAGTCATGATGTAGAAGAAGAGATGAAGCAGAAGAAATGAATTGTAAGAAAGTGATTGTAACTTGACATTATTGAAGGGTCAGTTTAAGTGCAAAAATATAAAGGTTGGAGATCGGAGAGAGATGACGTTAATAGCCAGGTCGTCGTTACAAATGAGAACCTGTTCTCAACGGCCTACCTGGTTAAATAAAGGTTAAATAAAATCAAAATGCTTCTCTGTATAAGTTTATCTTGTGTTGACCCACAGCGACACCTGCTGGTCAAACTCCAGGTGTGCACAAGATTTTCGGCAATATAAATCTATGGATTACGTTGCTTATCAGAAATCACATAAATAAACCTTATAGGCCTACATTATATAATAGTAGGCATACACTACATTTTAAAATGTTTTTAAATCTCGAATATAAAGTACAATGTGTCAGAAATGTGCACTAATATGCTTATAATGACATGACAACCTAATAATGGCAATCTCTCCCTGATGAAGAATTAATTTTTCTTTCAAAGAAAACAAACTAAACTGTTGTTTTCCCCAAATATTATCAGCCAAAATATACTATGTTACTTGTTGTTGAAATGACGTAGGCTACTACGTGTGTGCTGCATTTACAAAGTGTTTAATCAGATGTGCGATATGCCACATGTGTAGTAAATTGCTCTTTCAAAGCAAAGGCATTTGGTCTCCTTGCAATCCTACTTACTTTAATTACGGTGTCCTCAATCTTATTCAATGTTAATAAATTCCTATTATGATCCCACTTGCACATTATACAGGAACATCAGAGACAGGGGAGGCACAGACACATAACAGAAACTTCAAGAACAAGCCTTGTCCAAATGTTTTTTTTTCTCCAGATGGTGTTCAGCACATCCAGAGAACAAGCCCAGAACCAAACTGTAAACGTGACGGATTGCATGGATTACATTACCGTAATTATCCTAAAAGATGGAATTGTACTCATAGATTGTACTACATGCACAAATTCGTTTGAATGTCCTCTTACCATTCTTTTGTTTTCTGAATTCAATATATTCACAATGTTTTTACTATGGTTTTTGTCAGTCCATAAATACTTTTGGAGCCTGAATGATGATTAGCCTACCTTAAATACAAGTTTAAATAGTTCCCTATCAGAGGGAAATATGTTTAACCTTTTTCTCCACAATTTATGTGACAGCTTTATTTACTAGCTATTTTGCAGGTTCAGATTGTACATGCAAAACAAATCAAATAATGTGCATTTTAATAGAATGAACTGCCCAATAGCATATTAAGTAGTTCAAATTAGCCCCACCACAACCAGGTAAAACATTAAAAATAATCCAATAATATGATAACCTATGTGATATAGCCTTACACTCTGAAAGGGGTAAATCTGTGTAATGAGTACTTTTACTTTTGATACAACTTCCAATAGCTTAATGCTGTAGGCCTACTGTTGCTTAAGTAACATTTAATGCAGGACTTGTAATGGATTTTTACACTGTGGCATTTTTAAAGGTTGCGAGTAGCCTACTTCTTTCACCACTGGCTTGTAAAACCTTAATGGGCCTTGGTATCCTGTTATTGTGAATTCTTAATTACAGCATAGCACAAACCTAATGGAACTTTAACCCCCTATACTGTGTAAAAAAGCTCAGAAATCAGATTTTACGAGGCGTTCGTAAGGGCAACACAATAACACTCGAAGAAGAATGTCCCTGCGCGTCTAATTGCAGTATTAAGGTCAACCCCTCCAGGAGGTTCTGTACGTGGCAGCGGCTCTCTGTAGCTACCCCTCTCTGTACTACTCATAACCCCGGGGTGCCAAGTGAAATTGCGTCCACATACCAAAGACGTGTGACGTTACTCTTTAAGACATTAGAGAATAAAGGTAAGATAACGTTAAATATTGTATATTAGCCCTTCTTTACATCATCGGAAGGGGGCTGATCGTTTAACTCGCGTGCCTAGCGAACATGCTGGGATGGTTGTCAATAACTGGGTCCAACAGGTTTTTTCGTGATACCAGACACTTCAGACCTTGTGGTACCGACAAGGTAAAGTAACAACGGCTCATTCGTTTCGTTAGGTATGTGTTTATTTCCGACATGTTTGTTACATTGTAAGACTCCGCGAAGCAGTCGTGTTACAATGTTACGAAAGGAAAGGGGAGAACGTTTTGAAACTTTGCGAGAACTTTGTGGCGGTGCATCTCGTTGTTTATTACGCACACTTTAAAGCAGACGGTGACACACCGTTGGCGCAGTAAACATAAATGTCTGCACGTGTAGCATACTTCACAGGCTGCAAGGACATCCACAGACCCGAAAGAGCTCAAATGTTGGGAATTTCTAGAAACAACTGGCTGACGTCACAGGGACGGCTAGCATCCAGTTGAAGATGAGCAGACCCTGGCTCTGAAGGCGAGATGCAGCTGGAAAAGTCATTTTCGACAACTAGAACCCAACTACAATTCATAAAAAGCCAGGTGTAGTCTGTATTGTTTTCCCTAAAGAGTCGGTTCACTCATAACAAAAATAAAAAAGTATTGGAACTACTTTCTACAAAATAAAAAGGGTGTCAACAGTGAGAACTGTGGATTATCCATAGTTAATGGGGGTCTTTGGAAAGAGATGTTGCTGGTGATATTGAGTACACTAAGGTAACTATGTGGATTAAAAAAAATGCTCCAAAAGGAAAGACATTGGCTACAAATGTCTGGCACAAAGTATCACTGTTCGCAGTCCCAGGATAAAGGGTTATATGCATGCCAGGTTGATGATGCCCTGTAGTGCTTTATTTATAGCCTAGTACAATGGCAATACTTGGATGTTGCAGCCATTAGATTTGGTATAAATGGAAGGCAACAAATGGAAGGAGGCCATTAATCTGTCAGCAGTAATTGGAGTGAAAGGCAGGTGACATGTAAATTTATGATGATGTCTTGCTAGATACAGCTGAAACAAGAGAACTGTTTTATTAAGTTATGTGAGTCTCTATCTGATGGTCTCCTCTATTCTAGTATGTCTATTTTCTTTTACTTAAGTAAGCAGCAGCCAGTGTCCAAGTCTGGTTGTGTTTTTTTACCATAAATATTTAAGCGATGCTTATCTTATTGCCTGGGTGATTTATATTGATTACAACATTGGTGTCTTTGTTTATTAAACATTATTTATATGATATGAGCGTTCAGTGTTTTCATACCAGAAAAAGCTTTTAGAAGTGAACAGTGTTTTAGTGTACTCTTGAACATAAAAAACTGTGTGTTGCTTATGTAAACTGACATATTCCCTAATATGTGAGTCTGTAAACAACACAGCATCAGGAAATAGATTACTGGTGCTACACCGTCTAGCTGCCACGTTGGGGTGTTTAGTCACGTTCTGGGGCACGGAAGAACATTAAGAAATGGTTGTCCCTTAAAGTAAAATAGATCTAGCCTGTTTTTAGTTGCAATATGGATGCAGACGTTTTTTTTAAGCTCTCATTGCATCTGAAACAAATTTGCTTTAAAGTAAACCACATATGGTTAGCAGCAGTCTTGCTTCAGACTTGCATGAGGAACACTTTTTAACCCTTTGCTTTATTCAGAAATGTTCTACATTCCCTGATATTGCATTGCATTACATTCATTTGGCTGATGCTTTTGTCCAAAGCGAAACTAGATGTGTAGCTCACAGGTCAGCTAAACTATGTTGGGAATGCTCACTTCCATTGTCTCTGAGACTAAAATGCCAATGTAAGCAGCCTTTCTTTTGTTTGGCTGGCTGTGTAAAGTTGCGAAATTGCTACAAAACTAGAAATGATGTTCATTATTCATCCTTTGTGATGTTTAGTGGAAGTGAAAGTCGAAGTTGTGCACTTAGTTTGACTCTGCCTAAACAGAGAGTGGACTGTGCTTAGAATGCATCTGGTGGTTAATACTGATACTCAGCAGAGACCGACCATCCAGGACAGCTGTTGTCTTAGCAAATAAGATCTTGAATGTCACATTATCTGTAACAGATTTATGTTAATCTAAGTTAAGTATAGTCTAATTGAAGAGGAGCTGTTCTTGTTCTACCCACTGTAAATTGAAATGCCCGGAGCAACACCAATGACAAGCAAGTTAAATCTCCCTGAGTCTGACAGGCAAGGATTGTTTGAGCATGTTCACAGGCTGTGGATACTGTGTGTGCACCTATGGGGCATATTATATAATATGCATGTTTCAGTAGTCTGCACGTGTGTTAGCATGCCCATCTTTTGTCTATGCCTGTGAGTGGGGGGTACATGCCAGTCCTATTTACTGATTAACAACAGTCAGAAAAACGTGTTAAGCATCTACCATTTGTTGTTTATCTCAATACACCATTTACAGTCTACACAGTGGAGAGAGTTGGCAAGCATCTTGTCTAGCTTATCAGTTTTCCGGCATACAACTCCCATTCTTTAGTCACACAGATGACTGCTTTCTTACTCCTGGCTAGTTTTATCAAAATACTGGAATTTGGTCTTCACTGCCAAAATGTAATGTAGTGTAAACTGCTATGATGATACCTCTGCAAGCAAATATATTCTGTAGATATGACTTTGAAAGCCAAGTAATGTTTGTAGAACACATTTCCTACAATTATTCAAGGCTTTAAAAAGTCTTAAATAGGTATTTTGCAACAGTATTGAACAATTTTCCTCAGTTGTCATGACAACACGCTCTTACTCACATCAGCCCCAGTACTTTCTGCTTTTTGGCTTTACTCTTGTTTGCATTTGCTAGGAAATTATATTTTTTATACTCTCCAGGAAATAAGGATGATTCCTCTTGATCTATGCTTTAATGTGCTTCCCCTCAAAACGGAATAAGAGTATTTTAATAACTTCCTCAGTTGGCACTTGTGTGACCCAAGACAGCTGCTGCTCGTTCCAGCCAGGTTTTTTCTCCGTGGATTTGATGTCAAGTAAGGAACGAAGCAGGAAAGAAGAACAGAACAACTACAGATGTTGGGAATGTTACTGTCTTAGGAAATGTTTCCTCCTAAGTAACCCCTGCCCCATTGCAGACCTTGAATCCTCCTGCCTGCTTTGCCAGAGAGAGTGTAACTGTGGTTTCTTATCTCTCATCTGGAGCCACACTTCCATGTAAAACAGCAAAAGTTTGATTTCCAGTGTTTCATTACGCACCAAGATTGGAGATTGGATGAGCAAGAACACTGTTTTTCATCCAGCAGTTTGTGTTATCTTAAATTTTGATACTTTTTGCTGACCTCCATTGTTTTATTTTTATTTTTAGGAAAGGGTAGATGGATTATTGTAGCCTGACATCTTTATACAATACATAGAACACAGGTCTGCAGCAGAGCAAGACATGGTGCACTGTGGGTCTATATTCAAAATACAGCTCCTGGTCCTGTCCTCTCATGACCTGTCGTATCACATCCTGTCCTGCCCTCAGTGCTATTCCCTACATTTGCCAGAAATGCCAGACGAGGGTCAGGAGGAGCCGGGAACGTAGGGTAATGAATCTAACAGGCCTCTTTCCAGGAATGTGACATGGGTGTTACAGCCTGCAACAACAGGCAAGCCTGTGTTTGGGCTGAGCAATGGCACAGGCTGTAGATTACAAGGAGAGAGATTTGGTCCTTTCATTTGTAGTTTAGGTCTGTAGTAATAAGCATCACTTGCATAGAGGTGAAGGCTGAAAATAGTGTTTTTGCAGCCCAAATAATTGGGGCAGAAGTGGTGGAAGAAGTATTCTGATCTTTTACTTAACCTTCTAACACTGTTCCGGTCAAAAATGACCGATTTACACATTCCCTGTACCATAAATATGGCATTTTTCATCAGATTGCCTCAATACCTTATGATATCCTTCACAAAAGGCATTTGAACACATACAATTCATTGTGACTACTTTCTTTGAATTTTGAGTGATTTATTCAACTTGGTCACACTGTTTTTGTTTACGGTCAAAAATGACCACCATAGGAAATGAATGGGAAAGAGTATAATTTTCAACCAGGAGATGAAAGACATCTCCATACACACACTCCTACAACTTTCCTGTGCTTGTGTGCCCATTCTACACATGAATCCTACTTTCCACAAGAGAGCTTAAAGTAAATTATGGGAGCCCAGTGTTTTCTTGAACTAATGTACTTCTCCCCCAACATGAACCACACCTGCCAAACAAATCAATCTTGTCTAAATTATAGGAACCCATCTCTTTTACATACTCCTTCTACTACTCCTCTTCACATGTCCTTCCCTCACATGGAACACACCTTTCCTAAAGCAGTTTAGTGTAAATCATGGGAACCCACTTCTTTCCCGTGCTTGTGTGCCCCTCCCCCCATGAGAAGAACATTCCAAATCAAACAACGTATCAATAGCTACTTCTTTCTCGTGCTATGTGCCCCTCCCTTCACGAGAACAACATCATATCTACTGACAGACACTATATAAGCAGTTTTCATGTTGCTTTGCCCTCATTTTACTCTGCAAACAACATGAAGAGGCGAATGACAGCGTTAGAGGCTCGGGACTATATTCTGGAGACACAAACATGATGTAGATGTTAATGTTCTAATAGGGTTCTTTTTACAATAAATGTTCTATTGAAAATACTTTTTGTCATTTTTATTGGTATTTATGTTAAAATAAGAGCAGTTAAAACTGTTTGGTCAAATTTCACCACGAACAGTAAATTAAGGGGGGTTTAAACAGTGTTTAAAGGTTAAAGTAAGTAAGTTAAAGTTACTTAAAGTAAAAGTACTAATACCACACTGTAAAAATACTCTGTACTCTGCATTGGAAATGTGACTTAAGTAAAAGTATGCAAGTATCAACAGGAAAATGTACTGAAAGTATTAAAAGTAAAAGTACTCAATGCAGAAAAAAGTTTAACCGGCTGATCATTTCAGCTGGACTTGTAGGCCGTTATATTGTTGGGTAGTGTAGAAAAAAGTGTGACCGTTGACCAGTTCTGGTCTGGCCAAAAGGCCAGATACTATCTGACTCCAATTCTAAGGTCACTACACAATGTAAGTGTTCGTTTAAATGGTAGACCAGAATCAAATCAAGACACAGGATTCGCTTTAGAAAACTTTAGTGAATGATATTGCAGAATACAAACTTGTGCACAAGGATCAAAATACCTTCAAGACAAGTCTATTCCTCTCTCCTAGCAAACAGACATAGCCCCGTCTAGCATCTGATGCTGCTAACTAAAAACCTCATACTCTTATACATCTTAGGTTCTGCCTTCTTCTTGGTGGTGTCTTCGCTTATCAGCTGGATGTAGTTGGTCCGGCTTTCTCATGGGAATTGTTAAAGGATGACGTGCAAGAAGACAGTTCTGTTATTGTTAACTAGACAGGTATCTCAAATTGTATACTCTGTTTCATCAATGTTTTACAGTGTGTATTCTGCCTGAGATATGTACATGTTCTAATCTTCTGCAGAGCAGAAAAGGGGGCATAACAAGGTCATTTCATGCCTGAGTCTTACTTCTTGCTTATTGCGAAACACATCTTAGACATAGCTCCATTGTTGTCTCTGCTCCCCTGATCAGAGGAGGCCTTTCTCAGTTTCTAATCATTTCCCTGGGTAGTGCCAATATCCCGCACTCCCTTTATAATATCTTATCACTTTAAAGGACCAGCTGGCCTCTCATAACCCAGAGAAGCAGAAACGACAAGGTCAGCTCACTCTAAAGCCTCTCACTTTATTCTCACGAAAATATATCCTACAGTAGTTTAATTTATAATAAACAATAAAACAGCATGTTTTTTTGTGCAAAAACCTTAATGTGTAAAGTAACTGGTAACTAAAGCTGTCCGATTATTGTAGTGGAGTTAAAAGTACAATATTTCTCTCTGAAATGTAGCGGAGTAGAAGTAGAAAGTGACATGAAAAGAAAATACTGAAGTACCTCAAATTTGTAGCTAAGTACAGTACTTGAGTAAATGTACTTAGTTACATTCCACCACTGCACCCAAGCCAACTGACCACAAGGACCATGCATAACCAATATGTGTTTAGTCTTTTAAATAATCATGTTCCATTTTGTAGCTGTATTGTCTTACATCATTATACTGTGCTTTTCTTAAATTCTGTGTAATATGCAAAGATTTTGAGAAGCAGGCATAGTTTTGTACATACAAGGATTATCCCAGACATTATCAGTCAAAGAAAAGCTTAAATCCATTCAATATGTTTAAAGAAGCTTTATTTTATTTTAAATGTAGCATTCTTTATTTCCACATTTGAGGAGTATGTAAGCCTGTCTGTCCTATCGTTCCCCACCTGCTTGCAACTCCCAACAAGTTAGGACAGCTCTGCAGCTCTTTTACATAACACAGACAGGCTTATCTATGTCGATAAAAGTAATATACTTTGGTCCAGTCCTCTCTGAAATGTTTGTTATACAGACGCTGACCTATACACTTACACCCAGTGTGGTACATTTCAGCCAAATAACTGTAATTATAAATGCTAAAACTGGGTAAAAGCGTAAAAGTCCTTTTTATTTTTACCAAAATCGTTTTCATCAGCAAGTTGATCAAAATGTTGGTGAAGTTATCAGCCTTTTTCTATTCCTTCTTAAGATTTATCAGGCAGTTATTACAAACATAACTTAAGCTAAGGACTCTCTTATCAGTTCATTTTGAGGCATGCAGGGTTGAAACATTTGTGAAAGCGAAATTAGAATTCAGTGACTTGTATTATGTTTTAAAGCCGTTTTACAGCCCTTCACCAATAACACCTACTGTTGGTCAGTACCATATGGCATGACTGTCTTGATGTCTGCCTCATTAAGAGGATCCATTTGTCTCAAGTAAGCCAAATTCTACCTTCCATAATGTTTGTTTTACAAAGAACTTTACAAAGGATCCATCGAACACTGATTGTGCCATTATCAGTGTTTTCTTGGACATTTTGTCCTGAAAATATGTTGTAGGTGTTGATGGCTTACTCCCTCATGGACATTATACTGGTGCCTTTGGGTGCTTTCACACCTGAGCTGTTTGGTTCCTATTAACTGAACCCTGGAGCAATTTGTTTGTTTGGGGTGGTGTGAAAGCTCATGCGAACCCTGGTGAGGACCAAACAAACACACTTTGGTCTGGTTAAAAACGGGGGTTTCAGTTCAGTGCACTAGAGTCTGGGTCACTTTAGGTGAGAACACGATCCTACCCAAATATAGGACCCAACCCAAATCACAGTGCATTTAGCCTGCAATTTAAATTAATTTAACCTTTCATTGCATTTTAGTCATCTGTGTAACAACCGATCATAATCTCTCTCTCTCTCTCTCTCTCTCTCTCTCTCTCTCTCTCTCTCTCTCTCTCTCTCTCTCTCTCACATCCAGACCTGCCCTCCTTGACTCACTGTCTTGTCAGCTGCTCATTAGGGCTGCACGATATGAGGAAAATATCTAATATTGCGATTGCGATATGATTCACGATATTGGAGGGAATGATCATTTTTGTATCATTATTCTCATTTTCACTGGAAATTATTAACAATGAAAGAAATTAAAATGCTTACAGTGTGATTTTTGCGAGGATCTGTACCAAACAAAGATTTTTTTCTTTAGTCTGTAGGATACAATGTGTAGGCCAGGACGTCTCTGTAGCACCACAATACTTCATTCAGAATGGTTTGACACATATTTTGCCATTAACAAATATTGCGCCCCCTTGCGATTTGGATATTGCACTAGTCATGTAAGTGAAATGATTTCTTTTTCACCTCGAGGAGATTTCTCTTCAAGTTATCACCACAATAACTATTAAGGTGCCATGCTTCAGAACCTTTGTCTCTCTAAGCCTTTGATTAGATAGTAGTGCAGATGGAAATATGTGTGTGTGTGTGTGTGTGTGTGTGTGTGTGTGTGCTGCTTACATTTGGAAGTATGGATGTATGTGCACGTGCATGTTTTACACAGACAACAGTAAACAGTCATCACTGAGAAGTGATGTGGTAAAGCCGAATTAGACTAAATCCATGAGGAGAAAGTGGAGTAGTGTCACTTTTCACCTAAGATCACAAACAAGCATCTCAGTGCTGGACAGTGAACAGAGACTTTGTGCTAGGCATAGAGCTGTAACAATTCCAAATTTTGCTGTACAATTAACCCTTGTGTTGTCTTCCTGTCAATCTTGAAAAAAAGGGGGGTTTTTTTACGTTTTTTTTTTTTCAACGTTTTAAATTGTTAAATTTTTCTTCGACACATTTTCAGCGCTTATTTCTACGTCCCATATTTTCTGATATAAAACAAAAATTGAAGTCAACACAAGGGTTAATTGTGTCAGAAATAATTGCGATCAACAATATAATCGTCCCTTTCAGTCAAATTTAAAAATATTTATCTATGTATTACTTTTGCAAACAAATTTTGAATGAATTTCAGGATACATCTTTTGGTTATATCACTGTTATGTGACCCACATAATGTATCACAAATACACAGCCTATGAAGTAAACCACGCCTCTTTTATTATCATTAAAAAACATTGTATTTTTTTTCTTAAATGAACATAAAACTGACAATTATCATCAACAATCATACCCCTTAGGACCTTAGCTAATGTTAGAAATTAATTGTGGTTAAACAAAGAAACAACGATTATGTAAAAAAAATTGCGATTGGACAATGTCTATGTGCTATGTAATAATTGTTACAGGCCTAGCTAGGTGATATATCATTGTTTAGTTCTACTTGTCAATTCAGCTCTGTTGTTGGCTCTACAGCAGCTGAAAGTCCACACAGTTCATGTTGCTTGCTTTGGCCCAAGATATCACTACTATATATTTTCAAATAATACTGAAGGAAATGTGGCAACTTCTGTCAAGAAAACCATAATACACCTTGAAACAATAGGCTTCACACAGCTGTTTGTACTGGAATTGTCTGGTTTAAAAAAAAACAATCTAACCTAATTTTTAGTGTTTGCTTGGTATTTTACACCACCTGCCCAGCACCAAACAGCAGACAGACACAGTTAATGACTACCTGGTTAACATAGTGGAGCACTTTAGTAGCTGAAGAGACAAATATTTTCCCCAGGAGTTTGTAGAGACCAAAAACAGAGCTAAAAGAAGAGTGAATATTGGACTTAGATTTGTCAGGTGGCCAGAAACACGACTCCAGTTGAACGATAATGTTGCCCCGTAAATACTGGATGTGTAAATAGGTAACTAACAGATTCACTATATCAACTTAAAAAGTGACAATATGTCAATGTTGTGTTCACACTTGTTTCCACTGCCCCATCATGTGGCCCCAAAAAAATATTTATTGGCAATGTATTCATTGTAGCTCTATTAAAATAAATCTTAAAATTCCTGTTAAGCATGTGAAGGACATACCATGTTGTACTTGATTTGATGTTACCATTTTGAAAGTGAGTTACTTGTGAGTTTCTGCAGTGCAAGCTTTGGTTTATAATTCTATTACAAAGGACGTTGTCTGAGCTTTATTTAGTCATGGCCCTAGTCATCAACATTTTTCATTAGCCATCTGGTGGCCAATGGCCGTGTTGAACAGAGTAAAACAAAGAAAAGGAAAATTGACTTTAACGTACACAAGACCTTACCTGGACTTTATATAATAATATTTAGTTCCTATGGCTGTGTGTGCTTATTTTGTAGAAACAATGTTAGAAACACTATTCTTTTTCCACATTTTCCTTCCTTATTCTCTCCTAATGAGAACTGGGCATAGAGGCTATTATGACATGATGCCTCCCAGCAGGATTAGTGACTCATTTATAGGAAACATAATGGAAACTTTGAATATTGTTAGACCATCATCTAATTAAGTACGGAAACACACCATCACTGCATAAACTGTTGACTAAGGGTAATGCAAACTGCAAGGATATTTATATTTGTGGTTCAAGAATAAGAAGGTCATTTTGTAATCAAAATACAGTTTGTCAGTTTTTCATGGCCAATATGAAAACAAAGCGGAGAGGAGGGGAACAGCTGGATTTTCCACAGCTTGTGTTAAATGGTGATGGAGAATAGTAGGACAACATGCAAAACTGTATCCATAGATTTATACAGACAGCAAAGGGTAAAAAAAAAAAATGTTTTGCAGGCATTGCATGAAAATAGGCTTAGATTTTGTAAATCTAATGTGACATGATGTGATTCTGTTTGTCCTTGCAGGTTATTGAAAGAGACAGAATGAGGAAGATCCTGTCTTTCATCCTCTGGGCTCTGCTCTGCTGCTGCTGCTGCTGGACAACACAGGCAGAGATCTTCACTTCCATAAGTAGGTTTAAAGAGCTAGGTGAACTTTTTTTCCATCAACGCGAAACTTGAGATCCCTTAGGGGTCGCTGTAATCAAGGTAGACACATTTTGGCCTATAACTGAATGAATTTAAATGGGGAATTTGCAATTGCAATTTACCGCAGACCTTGCAGCTCACACGTCGCATTTTATATGTAATACACCTCAGGACAAAGAGCTTAGTGCTATTTTCGGAAAGAATATTATTCCTGATTGAAGGCAGGCCCGTCTACTGATTTGTGACTTGACTGACTGTGCTTTACTCATAATCCAAACATTGCACCTCTGGCCACAATAAAACAGAGCATCTGTCAGCATGGCATTATTGATCTATCCCTCGCACTACTTAAAGGTGCCATGTGAAAGTTTCTTGTAAACAAACAAAAGTTGTATTTTCATTGACCAAAACTAACTGAGTATCCTTGAGGTCTAACACATACCTTGAATGCATTTATTTCCTCTTAAACATTTGCAAATGTTGCAAAATGGTATTTTAAATCCAGCATTGTTTACAGCCATGTTTACTAGCTTGCTTTTTTGGCGCATTGCAGCGTTTCTTGGTGCATTACCATTGGCAGGACTGTGTATCGCGTCACATTCGTCCTTGGCCTGTGCACAGATGAAAAAAATTGCTCCATAATGCTACTAGAGGTCTTAAACTCCACAGGGTACCTTTAACTAGGCTTTCTAATATTCATAATCAGAAAATTAAAGCTATTTTTACTGTTACAATCCGTGGTAATTCCCCTAAATAGGAACATCAGCAGAGTGCCACATATAGAAGGGAGCAGAGTTTGCACTCAGGAATGCTTTTCTTTGCCATTAAAAAAAGGTTTTAGATGGAGGAAGTGGTTAAATCAGGCCAGTTAAATCAGTTTTTTTGAGGCAGCCTGAATAACTTGTAAGAGAAATAATTGTGGTCCACCTATTACTTAAATAGAAATTGAAAAAAAAAAAAAAAAAAGGTTTTCTGCACAGTGTCACAGTCAGCATGATTTATGCAGATGAAATTAAGATCTCCTGACCCCACTTTAAAAGAAACAACTACAAATTCTCTGCAAAAAATCCCCCATAAACTTTTTCCTTTGTGCAATTTACCCTTCTTCATCTAATATGTGAGAAGAAGATCACAGTATGCATCATAGCACTCCGGAGGAGTTAAACAGTCACTTAAATCACTTTGATTTACTGCACTTGGCTGGTCAGTTGTGCTGGTTGCATGCAGAAACAATGAAAGTGTTTGATTACCGGTATTCATCTTCCCTGGTAACCAATGTGATTTTATCATGGCTGAATGTTTCCATGGAATCTTTTAAGATGCACGCTACACCCCAACTATCCTCTAAAAGACTCATGGATGAACGCCACGCTGTAGTTTGCTGAGTAATTCTACACAATCAAAGCCCCACAGTTTGTGGCTGAGGACTCTTTTTACCTCAGTGTGAGTCTGAGCAGTGTTACAAGAAATACATTTTATCGGTCCACCAGAAAATCACAACCGACCTAAAGGTTCTCAGTGGGATTGTTAGTAGAAGCAACTCTCTCACATTACAGGAAGTTTTTTGATGAATGTTATGAAATGTTAAATGTTATTAAATGTTGCTTGATGGAGTTTTTAAATTAGAAAAAGAGAACATTCATCTAGGAAATACAAAATAAATACAATTAAATAAATCATTTTTTGACACTTTGACTTAGGAAATGAATAGGCGACACATCTTTTAAGGAAGAAAGGTGATGCTGATTTTATCTTTAGAGACACCTCTCACTCATATTCAGCATCCGTCTCTCTCTGCAGGCCAAATGACGGACCTGATCTACACAGAAAAAGAGTTGGTCCAGTCTCTGAGGGAATACATTCAAGCAGAAGAGTCCAAGCTTGCTGCTGTCAAAAGGTACATTCGAACCTTGTGACTTAATAACAATCCAACTGTGTAATAAGTACATGGGTACAATTTTGAGATAGTTGTACTTTTTTTTTAAATTGTATAATCATTGTATGCTCTTTTATGCTTCTACATCACTACTACATTTCAGAGGGAAATATTGTACTTTTTACTCTACTACAGTTATCTTACGATACAATAACTAGTTACTTTTCATACTACGATTTCATGTAAAAAATATATGATAAACACAATACATTGTCAAAGATTTAACCAGTGGTTTCCAAACTTTTTCGTTTGTGACCCCTTACAAACAATGAGTTGTTAGCAGTTCTGCCAAAGAAACCTTTCCCTAGTAGACTTCTCAGATTTTTTAATTTAAAGCTATAGTGCACAACTATTTTATATTAATAAATGTCCGTTCCATTCAAGCCATTGTCAAATGAGTTGGTACAAAGCTAATTAAGCCTACCAGCTCTACAAAACTCTCTCTGTATTTCTCAGTATGGCTAGGTTTGCAAAATAGTGCCGTCCTTTGAGTTTCGTGAGCAGAAGCTGCGTTTTATGTCACCGCTGAAAAAGGACAACAGCAGCATTCAGCTTTGGAGCCAAAGAGGACATACAAATGATAAGATAATTACCTCTTCTGAAGAGTCCATCATGTTAATTAATTAATCCTCCGTGTTAGCAACTGCGTCGAGGAGGGGTGGGGGGTGCGATCACCGAAGGCTTGCGTCATGTGGACGCTCCGACAGTGTTGTTGTCATTACTGAGAATTCCCATTGGCGGCGACAGAAACTATACGCACTATAGCTTGAAGTAACTGTTTGAAGCCCAAAGGGGTAAAATTATCCATTATATCACAAAAAAAGCAAAGATTAGAGGAAAGTCAGAAAAAGTCAAATACAGCTAATAAGCTTCTTCTTTCTTAATCCATACACTTATCTCCCGACCCCTCAGATTTATCTTGTGACCTTCTGGAGGGGCCCAACCCCACGATTGGGAACCACTGGACTAAACTATCCTACTGTGTGTAAATGTCAATTTAGACTTTTAACTTGTAATGGAGTATTTTTATAATCCTGGATTGGTACTGAGTACTTCTTCCACCACTGACCATAATAATGACTTGTTAGTGTCTCTGTGGCGTTGACAGGCTGCTCCTCACTGCTGTTCATTTTAGGCTTCATTTGTGTTATGTCTTTAAACAGAGATACCATGGTAATGATCATGAATAATATCCCTCTTTGTGGATTAATGTGTCAAAATCATACTAATAGTACTGACACATATTATAAATATTAATAATATCTGTTTGAGCAACGGTCAACAGCACTCAAAAAGTAAAGAAAACATTTATATCTGTTCTATCAACAAAGAGATGTGTTAATATTAACAGCCTTTAAAGCAGCCATATTATGCTCATTTTCAGGTTCATAATTGTATTTTAAGGTTGTACCAGAATAGGTTTACATGGTTTAATTTTCAAAAAACACCATATTTTTGTTGTACTGCACCGCTCTCTCTCACTGCTGCATATCCTCTTTTCAGCTGGTCTCTGTTTTAGCTACAGAGTGAGACCTCTTTTCTTCTTCTTCTTCTGTACTATCTTTGATTGCACTCGCACATGTGCAGTAGCTCAGATGTAGATCATGTCAGCTAGCTAGCTCCATAGACAGTAAAAGAAAGGCTGTTTCTACAACTTCGGTCAGTTACAAGGCAGGATTAGCTTCTAAATGAGGGCGCACATGGAAGTAGTTCTTTTGTAGATTATGGTGAACTTGTGTGTGTTGTAGCAGTGCTTTGCTATTGAGAATGAGGTAGCATGCTAGCGTTAGCATGCTAACGCTACGAGCTAATGGTTGCGGTTAGCCTGCTCGTTTCGGCTTGTGACATCACAAGCCGTGCCGATTTTGAACAGCTCACCCAGAGACTGAAGGCAGGACACATTCAGAAACTGTATCTCACTCAAAACAGCATGGATGGATTTATTTCAAAGTTTGTATGTGTGTGGAAGCACCAGAGACACAACATAACACCCCAAATCCCAGAAAAAGTGATTTTTTCATAATATGGGAACTTTAACCATTTAGTGGTTAGAACTGTGGAGGCTGTGCTCAGTGTTTCCTAGCTCATATTACCCTACCGTGTTCATAATGTTTTTGTTTAATTTGTACAGTACATGGAAAACATAGTGTAACACAACTTTAGTCTTTTTTGTCAACACATTTTCACCAGAGTTTTCCATGTGACTGAAAAAGAGCAACAGAACAGAAAAGAACATTGGCACTCGCTTTTGCAGGTTAAGTCAATATGAGGTAATGTGTAGAATGAGTACAATGTATTTTAAAATGTAGCTGTATTGGAGCTTTTAGAGTAGTAACAACACTTTGTCTGTCTGTCTGTCTGTCTGTCTCTTAGCTGGGCCAACAAACTTGATGCTCTGACCAAAGTGTCCACCTCTGACCCAGAGGGCTACCTGGCCCACCCAGTAAACGCCTACAAACTGATGAAGAGACTCAACACAGAGTGGGCTGAACTGGAGACTCTGGTGCTTCAGAATCCCTCTGATGGTAAGGCAAAGGAAAATGGAAGAAAGGAAGGGAGGAGGAGTTGAGCTGGGAAAGTGTGGTGTGACTGTGGAGCATTGATGTTCTCTGTGTGATTGGTTATAGAACAATTCCATCTGGAGTCTGTTTTTTGGCCACATACAACTATGGGCCTGTTGCCTGACCAAGAGTATACAGACATTCACTGCGATAACAAGCTGTTGTGCTGTGTGTGACAGCTCAGACCAAAGCGTACCAAGAAAGTTATATTATTTTCATCCAGACAAGTTCCTGTTTGTCCTTTCTCTCTGCAATAACTAGTGATATATCTGGAAATAATTGTAGATTTTGCTTTAGTAAAAACTATTTTTAACAGATCAGATATGTCTTTTATGCTGCCTTGGCCAAATCTGCATTTGTTCATTCCTGCTTTTTACATTGACATTGTAGGCATTGCATTCATACATGTATCTCTACCTGAAGGGCAGCATTTACCACTTTTCTATGGGGCTTCTCTCAGCACATGCAGAGAGCAAGCAGCAAATATAAAATCAAGAGCGGATGTGAGCAGAGTGATTACACCTTGGACTGCAGTGTGGAAATTTCTGCTTAACTGCTCTGGTCAACTACTCTGCTCCCCCAATGAACAGAGAGAGAACAGAGACATGTTTTGCTATGTACAGCTGTTCCTCATCTCTGCATATTTTGGCCATGTTCTCCCTTTGTGTGGGTGTGTGTCTGGACCTGAAAGTCTGTGCGTGTGTGAGGCAGATAGCATGAGCATGAATTGTGTGTCATACCTGGGAATCTGTATATGTGGCCATTAGTCAGTAAGAGATAGAAGACATACAGTATTTTGATTTAGTTTTTAATGTACTTTTATTCTTTATGCTTTGGCAACACAGATGTGTTCACATGCAATGTCAATAAAGCATGTTAAAAGAAACATTGACACTGAAAAAAAAGAGAGATAAAATTTGGACCTTAGGCAATCATACATGATTTATGATATAGGCTCATACATCTAGATTACAGGTGCCTCTGCTGAATACTACAGAGCTCGTACAAATCATAGAACATTTAATGAAAACGTCACATCAGCCCTCATCAGAGTTTCTTTTATCATTTCTCACAATTTGCTAAGCAGCAGATGGAGATATCAGAAATGTAGAGGAAATAAAGGGAATATGGAGGACCACAAATTATAATATTTCTCCAATACATAGTACTTGTTAATAGTCGCCAATAGCCCCACACAAGACCGTGAAGACACTAAACTAAATTTGGTTGAGTGGTATAGGCAGTATGAGAAGGTTAATATTGGGGCATCTGACTGAAGACAGGGGCTCTGATTGAAAGAAAGTATTTACAGAAAGTCAGGAATGTTTGAACTGACTGTGGATTATAAGCCTAAATACATCAAAGACATTGGCAATAGCCACAGTTACTTTTGTTTTCATTACTAACTTTTGCTGCTAACACATTGAGACAGAAAAAGAGAGAGGAGGAAAAGAAAGATAAAACGCAAAAGCCGTTCAGAAGAAGGTTGTGATTTGCAGTTTTATTGTAAATCAATACTAGTTATATTTCACTTTGATGTAAAAGGAAAATGAACTCAGTTGACAGCTAACAGTTTTAAATAAAATCCGTCAAAGGAGTTTAATGTTGGTGTGCATGTTCGCCCATCATGTGTGTTTCCATTAAGAACAATCACACCTTCCAAGACCCTTTTGGGTGCGTGCATTATATTTAAACGTGGCATCGGGTGCTTAACTCAAGATTTGAGACTCAAGCCTGGCTGTGCATGTAATCACTGTTGTTTTGTATCAGTGGGTGATACAAAGTAGCAAAACTGACTTTTGATGATTTAAAAAGTATGAACATTTGAGTGTTTTGTATTTAGGGCCAGTAGTTTACTATACTGTAAATAGTTTTAGCTTTACGTTGCTGAGGTATTGCAAAGTAGATCATTAACATTATGGGTGTCATCCTTGGATTAATTTGGTCATTAATTGACTTCCATCCTGACCTTCCCAACATAACTATTTCTTACTTTCTTTCCAGGATTCATTTCCAACATGTCCATACACAGACAGTACTTCCCAGATGCAGAGGATGAGACGGGTGCAGCCAAGGCATTGATGCGTCTTCAGGACACGTACCAACTGGATTCCGAGGCCTTCTCCAAAGGAAAGCTGCCAGGTAACCAAGGAGTAAACATGAATATATTAAAGTGCTCATTAGGGATGAGCGAGTACAGCATTATCTGTATCTGTATCTGTATCTGTTAACCATATGAATTATCTGTATCTGTATCTGTACTCGGACTGGGCGGGGCCTAACCCGGAAGTGGGCGGGATTTAACCCGGAAGTGGGTCGGTTTGTCTTGAAATGGGCGGGGCTTTAACCGGTTTGTTATTTTAAGCATGCAATTGATATGGGTTGATCAGAAATTGTTATATTTATTGCTGATTAGAAAACTATTTACATGACAGCATCAGCACTGAGCTTCAGATCAATGGTTTTGATCACGATAACAAACTATATACAGAACAAGAACAATGAATACAACACATGCGGTTGCAATTATGAAGTACAATGTAATGAACAAGAGTTTTCATACTCAACATAACTTTCTTTTTTTAACTTTTAATTTTTTTATGATCAGTGTGATTTTCCACACCAGGTATGTGTGTGTGTGTGTGTGTGTGTGTGTGTGTGTGTGTGTGTGTGTGTGTGTGTGTGAGAGAGAGAGTAAGAGAGAGAGAGAGAGAGAGAGGGGGGCGGAGGGGACTGTGTTCTACGGATCAAATAGTCCGACGCTGTTTTTCAGATCTGTTTAGAGCCACCTGACGGTTTAAAAAAGAAAAAAAATCTCCGACAGGCAGAGACGCAACGCGAGTCGCATTCTACCAAGCACCACGTCTGAACAAACCCCATGTTTACCAGAACTCTACTGGTTAATAAGGAAGCACTACAAACCGAAGTAAAAACCAAACCTGAAGCTGAAGAAACCCTAAACGTTAACGGAAAAGACCGGCGAACCTGAGAGAGAGAGAGACAGAGAGACAGAGACAGAGAGAGAGAGAGAGAGAGAGAGAGAGAGAGAGAGAGAGAGAGATGTTCTGTGTGTGTGTGTGTGTGTGTGAGTGAGCAGAGCGGGACACAACAACGCAATACATCTGTGTGTGTGTGTAGGGGAGGGGCGCTGTGACGACTAGCCTATCACAGAACGCAGACACAGTCAACTATCCAATGAGGATTTTTATTCAATCCGAGCACAGATATTGACTCGTATTACTCGTATAATACTCGTACTCCGCAAAAGTGCTTTATCCGTACCGGATACTCGTTTCAGCCGAGTATCCGGCTCAACTCTAGTGCTCATATTATATATATATATTGTGCACATTATAGGTTTACAAAGTGAAAAAGCCAAAAGTCCACCCCAAAGGGACTTACCATCTCCAGCAGAAAACTCTGTTCACAAACTGCTCCAAACAGCTCTATTGTAGTCCAGCCTTTATTTCCGTAACAAACGTGCGTCACTTTGTAACACACGTTATAATGCTTGCCTAGCTGCTAGTGTGGCATGCCCTCATACTCTGCTTCTGACTGGGTAGCAGTGCTTACCTAGGTAATGCGCATGTGCGACTCCCAACAAAGATGGAACAGAAGCGCGATGTCTCACTCTGTAGCTAAAACAGAGAGCTCAACACACAGGGTGAAAAGAGGAGCTGCAGCAATGTGCAGTACAACAAAAATATAGTGTTTTTTGAAAATTAAACCACATAAAACTATTTTGGTACAACCTCTAAATACAATTATGAACCTGAAAATGAGCATAATATGAGCACTTTAAGAGGGGTAGAGTATTGTGTACCTTTTACGAAAGAAAGAGAGGAAGGCAAAATGTACCCACCCAAAAGTTTGTGTGTGTTTATACTACTGTCTTTGTGAAAAGCGGTGTGAGTTTTGGACCTCCTGTCAAGTTATGTTTTTGTGAAATTAGGTCATGTTGACCAGCCCTCACTTCTTTAAGGGTTATGGCTTTAGGTAAAGTTACTGTTAAGTTAAAGGTGGGGTTGAGTTAAGTGTAAGGTTATTTTAGAGTTAATACATTGGTTCTGGGTCATGATTGGGTAAGGAAACGAATGACACAATCAAAGCTGCATCGATCATACACAGACAGATGATGAATCCCTTGTTGGTTATACAGCCCTTCATCACAATAACAATTCAAAGGCCTTCACAGTTGCATAGTCACCCAGACCTAGCATAATGCACTGCTGTCTGCACCATAATTCAGAATCAGAATACTTTATTGATCCCCTCAGGGAAATGATTTAGTTGCAGTTGCTTACAGTCAAATTCAAGGTAAAAATAAGAGTAAGAAAAGTGTTTTATACAACTACCAGGAGTTGCAAAAAGTCAGAAATCCTCAAATTTTACACATATTTGCTTTTAAAATCCTAACTGATCATTAAGTGTTTGCTTGAGATGCAGTTGAAACATAGTTGCTAGGTTTTGAACTGCAGTCCCATTTCAGTGGCATTCTAGCCGCAATTTGGAAACAACTCGGGTATGAAAGGGTGTACTTGTGTGTACTTGTGCATACTTCTGCAGGTATGTGTTTGTGTTTATTAATAAGGCTCACACCTTTTGGATGTGTATGTGCTAGTTGACTTTGCTTTTTATGCTGAGCAAGGATCCAGTAAACTTAGTTGACAGACTCTGCATATCTCAACCTGCCCGCCAGCAAACCACTTAAAACAAATTTATAATGGAAACATCAAAAGCCTACTAAGGTAGAAATAGTTTTACATTTTCACATTTTGTATGATGCTCAATTCTACAGAAACTTAAAAAGCTGAAGTAGGTACAAAAAATGCACTTTGTTTCATGCGTTGATCATAAAAAAATGATATATTTGTCATCCCATGCAGGGAAAAGTGTAAGTGTAGCTGTAAGTGTAAACATACGTATATACAGGTAGGTATATTAGGTAAATAACCTAAATTAGAATACTAAATATATTATTAGCATCCAAATTATATCCAGAACGAATTAATAGGTACATCATAAAAAAATAGTAACTACAAAGTGGATTGAGACCCAGAATACAGCAAATACGAAAAGGAAAAAAAACATGTTTTTTTGTTGTTGGTAAAATCACTGTACGATATGGTCAGTATTTACATCTATTGAATCCTGCCCCAGGTATACACTCCAATGCCATACTGACAGTGGACGACTGCTTTGATATGGGAAAGACGGCTTATAATGACGCGGACTATTACCACGCTGTGCTGTGGATGCAGCAGTCCTTGAAGCAGCTGGATGGCGGGGAGGAAACTGTGGTTTCCAAGGAGGACATTTTGGACTACCTCAGCTACTCAGTTTACCAAATGGGAGACCTACCACGGGCCATTGAGCTTACACGCCGGCTGGTGGCTATTGGTAAGGTGCAACATACACAAGTGTACAGACAAAAGATATGAGCTCAAATCAGTGTGTACACTAATACAAATTACACAAACTCTCTCATTCATTTATCCTCGCCTGAGTCAGTTTTTCTTGCAACCATAAAGGATAGGTGAATGGGTTCATGGTCTCAAATTTTAGAAATCTAAAATAGCACTTGTATTTAAGACCGCAGTCCTCTGCTATGAGGTAATTGATGGGTTGTCTTGCTGTTTCACTAATCACCACAGTACACACCTCCTCTCTCACTGCAGTGGTGCTCTGTGCTTGCCAGAGCAGGGTGTTGTCCATCCAAAGTAAGAGCCTGTGGTTTCTAACTGTTATTTTAGTCTCTGCATCAAGGGCTGTGTTGACAGCTGCAGGCCATCTTTTTACAGCTGTGGTATGCTTGTTTACATGTCAAGTGAAAAGAATTGAGGTAGAGCAGATGTAGCATACTTAGACCTACTTTATGCTATCAAGTGCTACAAAGGTAACACAATGAACATTTAAAATGTACATATAATAGCTCATACACAAACCAAAAAAAAACCTGTGAAGGATATAGAAAAGAAACAATATATAGTCCAACATTACGCAAATCAACTCTAACTGGAAATACAGGACCAAGGAAGAGCAAAGCAAGCAATCACATATTCTGTTTTCATAGGGAAATGTGATACAGTTAATTGCATTTGTTTAAAAGAGCTACAATAGTAATAGTCAAATAAATAGCAACAAAGAACATACAAAGACAAATGCATGTAAAAGGCACATGTATAAACACATCAATGGGACAGTACTGTACTAGGGTAGATGATGGAAGGAATCAATGTCTCATCACCCACATGAATAGTGTTACATCAAGTGCCAGTTAAATCCACCAGTCAACGTTCTTGATTTTTTTTCTCTAGCAGGTCTCCATTATTAGGAAACGGTAGGATTTATACTGCCAGGGCTGAATTTGTGCAACTAAATCAGTGTACTACAGCACTGTTGGAAAAGAGCATACATACTCATTTATGCTTATTGTGACCCGTCTCAGCAGTCTGACCCCCTGTTAAGGAGTTTAAATCCCTCCAGCGAACTGCACATTTTCTCCCTGCAAGAAGAACCTTAACTAAGTCAATACTTCGGATACACTTTGTTTACTGTTGAGGTTCCTGTAATCTTGGTACACGTGGCAGCTTTGCTCCTACATGAAAATGACCAAGAGGCCCGGTATGTTGCTGTAATGCCTCTGCTTACTGAAGATTCAGTGTATTGCCTCAAAACTCCACAAGGGTGTGTGCTCGTTCAACTATCTGCTTTGTAATTCCTTCAGTACCAAAGAATTTGAGAGTATTCCTGATCAGTATTAGCTGTAAATTAAAAAGATTAAATTGTACTGGTAGTGCAGAACGTAAGTAAATGTACTAAGTTACCACCACTGTGGAGTTATTTGAAGCTGAGTTGAAAGGTGACGTCCACAATGATCGTTCATGGTTTTGTCTTGAAATAAACCATACAGTTCTTGGTTAAAGTAAATACATGACTAAAGCTTGAAAAAAAAGTAAGACACATCAAGATCACTGAAAAAACCTTTTGTTTTTTATTAATTTATGTTGACTAGGAGTAATGACTTCTTTGCACATGTGATGTCAACCGATATTAAAGGGACAAAACTTTTTTTAAATGAGACTTCTTATTCCACTTCTCCACAAGCAATCATTATTTTCTTATACTGACAGACCCCAGCCACCAGAGGGCAGGAGGAAACCTGCGGTATTTTGAGCGGTTACTGTTCAAGCAGCTCAATGAGCTGAACCAGGACTACCAGCCTGCCTCTGAGGAGCCCATCAAGCTGGGAACCTACATCAGACCTAAAGACCATCTCCCAGAGAGAGAGGCCTATGAGGCTCTCTGCAGAGGGGAGGGGCTCCAAATGGTGAGACATGAAGGAGAAAAATAAAGGCATATTGACAAGTCTGTAATGTAAAGACCTGTAGCAGAGAGGCAATCAAAAAACTTTTTATTTACGTATAATCTTAAGTGTTAACGTTTTGTTAAATTTATGTACCTGATGTTTGATCTTCTGCTGTAAATGATGTTTCATAGCAAAACGCTTTCGGTATCAATTCATTTAAATTGGGTAGATACATAATTTTGATATTAGAGTACAGCTTCAACATAAATCAAATAATGTGTTTAATTTTAAAGAGCATTGTACAATAACCTGCACATAAAACAGCAAGCTTGCAATGACTGCAGACACAAAGACATCTTCCCAGAGCTGTATCTGTTTTACTTAAGTCAAACAATCATGAAAAAAACAGGCTTAAAAACACATATTTACAGCTATCTTGTATGTGGCTTGTTTATTAAAGCTCTGCAGACCCACAGATGTGTTTTCACATATTCAAGCTGATTAGAGCTCTGTTCAATTTGAAGTCGAGATGAGTTATTCTGGGAATCATGTAAGGTTACCCAACTGTACTGAGAAATTATGCAGATGTAAACTGTCCTCTCTTAACAGGTGCAACAAAACTATAAAGGACGAGGAGAAATGTTGCTGTCTATACATGCAAAATGATGTAAAAACCTGTATGGGTGCACCATGAGTGTGCATGAGCTTCTATGGCAACCCATCATCTTGTGAAATTGGATTTGACTTGACAGCAGGGGTCAGTCAAAAAAAAAAAAAATCTTATTTCAGTCCCTCTATATCAAGCCTCTCTTAATATGATATTATTATTTTCTGTTTATCTTGTATGTTTAACCAGAACGACGTGAGGCGCAGCCGGTTGTTCTGTCGCTATCAGGATGGTAAGAGGAACCCTCGTCTCCTGCTGAAGCCCATGAAAGAGGAAGATGAGTGGGACAGCCCCCACATTGTACGCTACCTGAACGTGCTGTCACACAAGGAGATTGAGAAGATTAAGGAGCTGGCTAAACCCAGGGTGAGACAAGCAGCAATAAATAAGAAATAATACATCGAAAAATTCTGCGCTCAACACAAAACAAAACAAAATCAGAGACAGTGACGATAGTGCTGATAAAGTTTATCATTACCGATACTATGCTTATTGATGACGTTGTTTTCTTTACAGTGATAGATAAAGGGTCATTATTAATCTGTAGTACTGCGACAAACATAGCCTACCTTCAACAAGTGGAGTTCAGTTACAAATTAATACTCTCTTTTCTTTTTTCACCAGATTCTTTTACCACTAGGTTTTCTGTGTTTGTGAAGGTGGCTGATTGGCTTTAAAATGTATCTTCTGAATCTGTAAATGAAATAGGAAAAAGATATTCAGTATATAATATTTATAGTAAAATATATAATGGGTAAGACTAAATGAAAAGACTTTGGTGGCACTACATATATATACTGTACGTACACGTTAAACATGGAATAAGTGGACAAACTCTGATCTGTCATGTTTATGATGACAAACACTTATTTCTGTGTGTTGTTTTTGCTTTTTAAGCTTGCCAGAGCTACTGTCCGTGACCCCAAAACAGGCGTCTTGACCACAGCCAACTACAGAGTATCAAAAAGGTAACTCAGTCAGAATAAAGGCTCTTCGGGAGCCGTCTTGTGGATTTCAGTCAATAATACATGGTTAGACCTCATTATTATAATGTTTTATTATTTATTGTTGATATCATTTGCAGTGTTAACCAAGGTACTCCAATCATTACTGTACAGCTTTTTTTAATTATTTTTTTAAGGATACAGCCTTTTCCTTTTTATCCAATTATTTATTCACTCTTTCATACCAGAACCATTTTCTGGGCTGCCTTTGCAACAAGGACACTCTGTTTACTGTAAACTGCTGTGTAACTTGTGTTGTTGGAGCAGAAATGTAACCATTTTGTGTGGGCATTTGGTGTGCTTTCAGCATATATAGTTGTTTCAAAAAATGTATTTTTCGTTAAAAATTGTAAACATTGGAAATGATGGGGCTTATGCAGCACATAGACCTCTTATCAAATTACAGTAGGACAGTAGCAGTAGGACAAGAACAAGTTGACTATTAGTGGCAACAGGCTTCTGACAATCAATTGCACCACTAAGACAGTAAAGCAATGAGACAATCTGGCCAAAATGTGTTATACTAGGACTGATTGCTGATGAGGAGCAGGCGAGGACTGACAGAAACTAGGTGTGTGTATGTGTGTGTGTGTGTGTGTGTGTGTGTGTGTGTGTGTGTGTGTGTGTGTGTGTGTGTGTGTGTGTGTGTGTGTGTGTGTGTGTGTGTGTGTGTGTGTGTGTGCGCGTGTGTACTGTACTATGTGCTTATACATGTACACTTTTTTGTTTCAGTGCATGGTTGGATAAAGAGGATGACCCTGTCATTGACATAGTCAACCAGAGAATAGAAGACATCACAGGACTTACAGTAGACACTGCAGAGTTACTACAGGTAATGTTATGCATACTACAGAATTACATTAATTACTACATCTTCATGTCATGTCATATTACACAGAAATCTGCTATCCATTCTTCTATTTTTACTAAATTTAATACTATTCACACTAGTAATAATGATATATACAGTGTATCTAAGAACAATGTGTCAAATACAGTAAACTATTGCTTAATTTAATCACGTGAAAAATATTATTATCTTAAAGGGGAACTATGCAGTTTTTTTAGCTTAATTTACCTCAACTGAACAGCTTCGGAGTCATTGGAATGGTTATATGACTTTTTTCGGGTTGAATGGTGGTCGTCTCGCTTCCCGTGAGAGGAAAAACCACCCTTGCAACTTTTGGCCGTCGGCCTCAGCGTCAGGAAGTATCGCGTGATATCAGGTCTCGCGATGTAGCGAATTGCTTCACGGCACTGCACACATACGCCCATTCAGGAACCGGCTAACAAGGTAGCGATGGAGTTTTTCACACTGTCGTCATGGCTGAGCCGGCAAAAAAGAAGCAGAAAGCTAGGAAAGCATTGTCGGAGGAACAGAGAAAGAGGAAACGGCAGACTGACCGAGCGAGGACTTAGACACAAGTAAACATAGGAGCTGCCAAATATCTATTCCGAAGCTGTAGGGGGAGCTCTATAGAGATCTAAATCTATAAAAAAAATATATTATATATATATATATATATCAAAGACAGGCCTACATGCACATGCATTGTTTGCCAATGATTTTAGAATTTAATTATTTTTATTTTAAATATAAATTACCTTTGTCAATGGCTCACCAGGTCGCTAACTATGGAGTTGGAGGACAGTACGAGCCACATTATGACTTCTCAAGGGTGAGTTCATTTGTGGTTGAAAATTAGTTTGTAAGTTGGTGTGGAAATTTTAGGAGGTCACACATTGTCAATTTTATCAAGATCACTGTAAATTAATGCTAGCTTTTGTTTAAGTTCAAGTCCAGTGTCTAGTACTCTTTACATTGAAGAGTACATTATGATTATACCATCTCACTGTAACTCAAAATACATTTTTTTCAATTTTTTTTTTTGTGGCTGCTTTTGAAAATGTATACGCTGAATAGTGTCCTTCGATTCTAATACTGCTGCTATCCATAGAAATATACTCGGTTCATTTGAATTCTGTAAAATGTCTGTTTTACAATGCAATAATCACAATATTTGGTCTGCTTGCTGAACAGCTGTATCTCTTGCTTGCATTTCTCTGCTGTAAATCTCCCTGACTTTTATATTCTGGAGATGTGAGCTATGTTCCCTCTGTGTGTTAATCTCTGAATTTCACATGATCTATAACTGTATGTACTATGTGCATCTGTGCATCCTCTCTTTGCTACATAATGACAGATTTGGTTATATACAATACAACTGGTCATTACAAACAAACAAATCTTTTGTTACTGCATGATGTTAAAGGGGCTGTACTCGTTATTAAGCACATTAATATAGCAGCAAACACATGTTTGTGATGTATGGTGGAATTATTATAAACATGCTCTACTTTGATGCTCTTTTTATGCACTCTGGCACCTTGCTTACATACAAAGTACAAAACAAAATTCCCAGTATGAATCAATTTATTTTCATGGTGAATTAGAAAATGGTGTGCGGGCCACCCGGCTCCCTATCACGGGCCAAATCTGGCCCACAGCCGTAAGTTGCATATCATTTGAAACAATTTTTTTTTTACCTTAGGTGAAAAATGTAATTCAGTTGTGATTCTGTTATGTTTGTGACAGATAATAGAGTAGATTGTATTTGATGTGAGTCTAGTTAGTTTCCTTAGTGGCGGGGCTCCTACTGCGAGTCTGTTTGGTGATGGGTTAAATGTTCTAACAATCTGTTGCAGCGTCCTTTTGACAGCAACTACAATGGCGACGGAAATAGACTTGCCACCTTCCTAAACTACGTAAGTACACGTGCGTGCTAGTGAGCAGCGTTTTCATCATGTATTTTCACTCTTGAATTTTATCTTTGTAGAAAGATGAGCCTGATGCTTTCAAAAGATTAGGCACTGGAAATCGTGTGGCAACTTTTTTGAACTACGTAAGTATGTCGCTGATAATTGAAGGGCGGTCGTGGCAGTCCCCTGAAATCTACGCTCCGTCGTCTTGTTTTTAGCTTCATGAGCATATGCATAAGCTCTGGTTCAATCTTGGACTTGGATTGATTGACTTTCACTTGGCCTGTAGTGTGGCATTACAGGGATATAGTTCAAAATCTAGAGTTACTTGATGTCATGGGGAAAGATTCTGTAATAGTTCTACAGATTCTGGGGATATAATACTAAAAATGGTGCCGGATAAATATCCTATCGCCTCGATGACTGAGAAACTTTGTAGACAAATATCTAAGATTCAAGTTTGTCTGTCAATCAGTTCCAGTACATATTGTGGAGAGTTTTGTTGGCCATCCCCTATTAACACACTGATGTAGAAGCCACTCTTTATTTAACTATTGCTAACACTGGGTTGCACAAAATACAATTATACCCAAAAATAGGTAAACATTTAGTTTTTGAATGAGGTATGCATGTGAATTGTTTTTATTTTTCTATATAACCAGTGATTGGTTGAAGTTCACTGTTCACCTTGATACATGATGTGGAAGTGCTTTTATTAATATATTATTATTGATCTATTATATCGTAAAATGTAACTTCTCTAAACATACATGTTGATTATAAGATATGGACAGAAAACAATGAAACCATTGATTACTGCAGATTAAATTATAGCAAGGTATTGTAGCAGCAAATGCTACAGAAATAAAATAAAGTGGTTAAATTCTTGTATCAAAACATTGCAGTACGAATTAGAAACCAGTTCAATTGTTATAACTGTTCACAAATGATCCAAAGAACATGTTGTATGACACTGAAACATATGGTACAAGGAGAGCATCTTACAAAGTTACAGTACATATTTTAGATAATAGATCAAGCATGTTTGACTCGTGAAGAAATAGATGTATAGTGGGACACTACTGATCATCACAGCTAGGTAGCATGATGTAGATTTTCTTATCAAACAATGGGATGAACTTGGTGATGAAACAGTTGGTTAGTTTAAAGGAAGACCATATTCCCTTTTCCTTTGCTCTGTAAAAAGTATTTCTTTAGTCTTTCTACTCTTCCCTCACTGTAGTGCATATAGCAACTTTCTTACACTTCATTGTTATGTACAAATTTGTGACTTGTCATTTTTGCACCTTATTTCTTGCAAGACCTTCGAAGGACCTTGTTTTTTTTTTTTTATCACATACCACTCAAGCAATTATTTGTACATTTATTTCTAATGTAATGACATACAATAAAAGCATTTCATTTGTCAGTTAATAAGGATCCAGATTTCTGGACACATACTCAAAAAGGATATTATTTGAATCATTATCAACTTTGTGTTACTTACTTACTATAAAATATATCTTAATAGCAACATGTGTATGTGTAGTATTGACATGTTATAAGTTGCTCTGAAAAGTAAAACAAATGTGTACAGTATTTTGATAAGCCACAAATGCAGATGTCTGTGTGTGTGTGTTTTTTAATGCATCCTTTGAGGATTTTTAAATATAGTGTATTCTTTAAAGGGAGACACTACAGGGATAAATGTAATTTTTATATTTGAAGCGTTTTGGGCTACTTTGCGTCCATAACATGTCTACCTTTTAGACTAGTGGGCAAAAAAAAACATCGAAAATACACATTTACAGTAGGGGTTTTAGCATTAGCACCTGTATATTTCTATATTTCTCATTTACATATTTAAAAAATAACAATTTCATGGTGATATCCAAGCCATAGGTTGTTATATAAATGCTAACCCTATTCAGCTGTATTGTCTTGCAAAATGTATGGCATTTTACAATACATAACGCTGAGTTTTTTTCTCCACTTCAGTAGCACTTACATACACTGAACTTTCCAGTTTTATTCCAATCCATTTTCTGAAGGTTTTTACAGAGAGATTTGTTCATATGTCATTCATTGCCTGATTTATAGAACATTTTAGACCTAAAACATTGGGAAAATGTATTGAGTTATGGCTATTTTCTGATTTATGGAGTGAGAAAAAGAGATATCCAAAGTTGACTCTGTAAAAACCTTAGACTCTAATCTGTCAGCAAATGAAACAATAATTTAGAGCCCAGGCTTTATCCCATGTTTAGATTACAGTTCTGGAAAGTTATGAAAATAAGCGCATATTTAATGAGATAATGAATCATTTGCATATTAAAACATACAAGTTTAGAATACTTGTAATACAATACAATCTTAATGTAAGTAATCAACTAGGGAAGTCTCATAGTGATATCCATTAGTTCCATTGTTTTCACCCAATTCACCTGTAGTGTCTCCCTTTGAGTAAAATACAGAGAACGTTTCTAACGAGATTTTTGTCTTTTCTCAGATGAGTGATGTTGAGGCAGGAGGTGCCACGGTCTTCCCTGACTTTGGAGCAGCAATCTGGCCTAGAAAGGTGATGACAACAGACTCGGAGTGTGTTTCTGTGTGTGTTGAGTGTGTTTACTCTATACTGCTAGTGTCCCCAGTGGGAAACCGATCCAGTGTTTCTGTCAGTTTAATGATTGATGTGTCGAGACACAGTCCCTGTAACTCCTAACTGAATGATTGAGGATCTCACAGGAGGTTGCCTGTATTATTCTGTGTTGCATGGCAATTTGCCCAATCCATTCAATCCAATGAAAATTGGTGGACGATTAAATAGACTTTTGCAGTGAATCAGACCCTAACCCTTTTTGCCCTAGGCATAACATGTTGATGTGGTCAGACTTATATATATTTTGTATTGGCAAATCAACAAAGCTGTGGCAACATAGGCCCAAAGATTGTCAAGCAATAGCTTACTTTTAACTGACTTTTCCCCCCGCATGTGTGCAGTTGTCTTTTTTATGCAATGCTTATTTATTTATGCAGTGCTTATTAAAGTGTCTTTTCATTTCCTTTTTTTTCAACCACTTCAGTGTACACTAAACACACACTCCAACACAACATTTTACACAAAATAAAAGCTACAATCTCAGTCAATATTATACACATTCAATGACCGAAAGGGGGAAAGTCGACCACATATGGTCTGCCAATGCTTTGTTCTTAACCTTAACAACTTAAGGCCTCTATTCTTCCTTATCTTTCCTTCACTGGAATCTCTATGTTGACTTTAAACTCCATTCATCGTCTGCAGCTTGCGCTTGTCGAACATCTTACTTTTCCCATCCTTCCTGAATATTTTCAGTCTGACAGGGATCAAGAGGCAATCAATAACATTGTCAAGCAACCAAAATGAACCACACTCAGCAAAAAGCCACTTGTGCGGCAGGTCTTCTTTAAACCAAGCATCAGTCTTTTTAACTTTTTATATTTTCCTTCTCTCTTGTGCACATTGGGTGTTACCATCATTTCTTCATTTGTTCTATTTCTTTACAGGGGACGGCAGTGTTCTGGTACAACCTGTTCAAGAGCGGGGAGGGAGACTACAGGACCAGGCATGCAGCCTGTCCTGTCTTAGTAGGAAGTAAATGGGGTGAGTCAAAGTCCAGATTGATCACAACCAAGTATTAATACATTGAATAGGATTAGAAAACGGCTACATTCTGACTAAAATTGAGTTTATAAAATGTGTTATTTGGTAAGTAGATGGCTGAAAAGTCATGATAATGTGTTCCACTGTTATCATGTGTTACATCAGACAAAGTTGCCTGGTAATGTTCACACATGAATGAGTTCAGCTTAACGTAAGCTTGTTGCAGATATAGAAATTTAAGAGGGAAATCAGAATGGAATGGAATGGAAAACAGAATGGGGAGGCAAACTTCTGCTTAAGTTACTGTCGTTATCAGTCTTGCCAGTCCAGACAGGACGATGTTGCTTATCTGGGTTTTTCCCTGCGTTGCAAGAAATAAATGCTCCCAGTATGATTAGGTTATGGTATGGCAATGGCGGCACATATCTGGCATCCATGGTGTCCTTGTTCACCTTTTGATCTTTGATGCAGAGAGGATATTTTAACAAAAATACATTTACACAAAGCAAAATGATTTTAGCACCTTTAGAATGACCTTAGATGATTGGGTTGTAAGGGACGATTAGCTCAAACTATGCTTTTCTATTTGTATGTTGAGTTGTACGTTTGAACACGGACAAATACAAATTTCACGTTGTGATGTGGAGAATAGGATTTATAAGGTTTATTTAGATTTTTTTTTTTTTTTTTTTTTTTTTTTTTTTACAAGCTTACAAGTCCTAATATAACAACATGACATGTATTGATACATTTTCTGGAGATACAAATGCCATAGTACAACAGCCAAGATGTTTTACTGGAAATACAAGGTTCATATTTGTTACCATTTTACAAAATGTTTAGCATTAAAGATATTCTCATTTTATATTTTACCTGTCTTAGTAATGTAGTCTACTGACAAGGAGCCATGTTTTCATACCAGAACCATTTTCTGAGCTGCTGTGTAACTTGTGTTCTTGGAGCAGAAAATGTAACGAGTTTGTGTGTGCATTTTGGTGTGCTTTCAGCATATCTAGTTGTTTGAAAAACAGTGTTTTTTGTTAAAAAATATTTTCAGCCCCTGAGATTCCGTCACCACAACATACCTGTTAATCCCAGATACTTTTTGTTGCCAGACCTTCCTCCACAGCGCTGCGGAGGAGGGTCTGGCTAGTCCACAGCATTCTGTGATGGGAGAAAAACGGGCTCTGGTTTATTGGCATTTCTTTAAAACGATCACAATCGTCATGGGCTTAGCAAGCCTTGGGAAGGAACTTGTTTTGGTGGAACATTTACATTCAAAAGTTGTTTTAGTCGTGCGAGAGAAAATTCTGATTGGACAGATAGTCTAGCTAGCTGTCTCAATTTACCCTGCAGAGATCTGAGGAGCAGTTAACCATAGTCCTCATAAATCCACCGGAGTTTAAAATATCCAACACACGAACGTTGAGTATATAGACTACGGGCCTACTGGATGATCCAAGACTCCACTAGGGCTGGGACAATATGCTTTTGTCTCGACTAGATTTTTTCACAATACATGGGTGCCAATTCCATTTTGTATTGCGATTCGATAAGTATTGTGTTTCGATGGATTGAGTATTGCGATGTACTTTTCCTTCTTTAACAAAAACAACTTCTAGAGACAATCTATCATGAGACATTTTTAAAAACTAATTGTTTTCTAAAAAGAATGCACATCATATGTCAGTCAGTCAGTCTGACATTTATTTCATTTGTAAAGAACAACATAACATGGATTTTCTGCATTTTCTGTTTTCGTTCTGTCTTGCTGGAAACATATATGATGTAGTCACCATCAGCGGTACCGTGTAAACAGAAGATCTTTAGGTGATTTTAAAAAATCGTTGCAAAAAAGTCACGATACATACGGTTTTCGATATGGTCATTCGTTTTTCCCAACTCTAGACTTTACTATGATCAGTTTAAGGTACAGCTCTTTTCTATTGACGAAATTCTCCTAATAAACGTATACTTGAGATATTGTGTGATTTAAAATACGTTTAATTTAGGAATACTCCTCATTGGGTGAAGAGGACATCGATATTAGTCAAATTTTTGCATCCTAATCCTAAAAACAGTGTTGATACAAGATCTTCACGTCTTGTTCTATTAGAAATGCACAAAATATTTTTCGGGGACAAAGCTTTTACCACATGCTGACAAGGAAAATTGGGGTAGTGAAGGCTTAGTATGTTTTTTGTATTCAATTACAAAGGCATATTTTTGGTCCTCACATGTTTTTTTTCTGTTTTGTCAGTGTCAAACAAGTGGTTTCACGAGCGAGGACAAGAGTTCAGGAGACCCTGTGGTCTGACAGAAGTGGACTGAAGTTTGACCCTCACCTAAGGAACATGCAAAAGACACACACCTTCAGTAGTGCCTTCATTTTGGCAATGATGCAACTCAGAGACAAATTATTCAACACTTAGTGTGCTTTCCCTCAGCATGATAATGAAATGTTTCATGAGGAAATTATGATACTGTTATGTGAGATCTGGCAGGATAATTTCTTTGCTCTTTCACCAGAAGATACAGAACTCAGTTCTCTATCATGCATCCACATACCACCCCCACTTAATTAAGAAAAAAAAATGACTGTACTGTGCTGTACTGTTATTAGAAATAACTAATGAACATTAAACACACACACACACACACACACACACACACACACACACACACACACACACACACACAAAGCTATATCAGTACAATATTGGTTTGCCAATGTACATCCATTTTACAGTCAACTCTAATTTAAAATGAAGTTAGTGGTAAATCCAAATGTGTGAGTCCTCTCCAAATCTTTTTTTTCCCAACTAATACCAAAAACTAAAACTTGTTTTTGTTCTCAGTCCCCCAGACTGTTCCACTAAGCTTTTTATCTGCACAATTAGAAGCAACTTTTAACTTTTCAAAGTAAAGAATTAGCATCGGTGGTGATACAAAGAAGCCCTTATTCATTTAGTTAATATTTATATTTTAGCTGTTGAAAACACCAAAATATACAGGAGGTGTACAAAAACCTTGCAAATGGTGTCAGAGCTGGTCATTCAGTTATTTCAATGTCATAGGCATGTTTCTTAAAGAGAAAAATCACACATTTAACATATTTCTGAATAAGAAGCAGCAAATAAGTTGGGAAAAGTTGTATCAGTTTTTGATAATGAAAAATTACTTTTGACTTTTTTTTGGTAATTGACTCAGACTTGTGGGCCCAACTGTTGACTCGGTATCACTTTCAGATACATGATAATGTTACACATTACAAAAACACCTGGGATGCAAAGTTAAGACTATGGGCTGGTATTGGCTCTATTTAGAGGTTAATTTTGGCAAAACAACTTTATGCTGTTGGTTACCATCAGTCGCTTGACACAAATTGGCTTCAATGTATCTTAATTGTAAACACCTTTGCTTGATTAATCAATACTCCTGTCACTCCATGCTTTATCATTTGCATCCACAGGGTTTTATTTTCCTTCAAACCTGACAAAGAAACATATTTGCCCCAAATCATTTCCTTGATGTTTTTATTTATATGTAGTTTTTAAATTATTACACTGTTACATGTTGTGCTCTTTCTACAAGATGGCAAACAAGCAAGTCAATAAACAGTGTCTTTTATTAAAATGTTTTGTGTCTTCACTATTTTACATGGTTTCTTACAGTAAAACATTTACATTTCACTGGAATTGTACATGTACGATTGATTGATTGATTGATTGATAGAGTGAAGTATGGGTCTAGAATCTCCAGTGTGATTTGCTAGAAGCCATTACTTACATTAGCCATTAATTGCTAAAGAAAAAAAGCGATTCAAGAGTAAAATTCAGTTACAGTAAGTAGCTGAGGATAAAACATGTTACTTTTGTTTTTTTACGGGAAAGGAACCCCGCTTTCCTCTGTAAAAGTCCTGTGTGTTTTTACCCATCCACCACCCCAACTCTTTTCCAATGAAAGTAGCTAGCACTAGCTCCAAAAGTCGCTAAAAGTAGCTAGATGACGTCATATGCTCATTTGCGTATTGGTGACATTTTAAAGTTTTACTAGTCAACAACAGTGAGTCAGTGATTCCAGATGCTTAGCTTTCCAACGTAACTTTCTGAGTTTTTTTTTTAGCTAAATTTACTAAACAATAGGCTACTTTTACAATTCAGAGGGAAATGAGGATCGTGCTCACCTGTCAAAGAGTGCCTTTTCCCTGCATTATTTTATATAACCTAAAAACTGGGATGAGAGAGAGGGAGAGAAGAGAGAGAGAAGATGAAGGTGCCCTGAGATTAGAGGAGACAAAGTGGATTAAGGCCTTTTTACAGTCGCCTCAGCCGACCTGTCGCGCGCCAATGTGACGTCAAAATGACGTTGGATCTCACTGGTGCGCCAGGATTTTGAGTGCGCGACCAGAGGTCAGCAGCTGGTTAGCTTAGCATAGACTGGAGCCACTGCTTGGGACCAAGAAATAATCCAGCACATAACCCCCCCATATAAACTACAAATTGATGTTTTTACACAAAATAGTTTGTACAGATTAGATTTGGTGTGTATTTGTTGTTACTGTCAGACAGAGCCAGGCTAGCTGTTTTTCCTGTTTCCAGTCTTTATTTGTATCATCTTTTGAATCACCTTATGTGTTATTTAGATTGACTTACGTTGTTAGTTTTTACTCACTTTTATACACTGCTTTCTCTGCTTTGCTCTCTTTAATGTTTTACCAGTATCTAAAGCACATTAAGTGTAACATAAATAATATGGTAGAAAACATTGAGGAAGTGTTTTGCTAACTGTGTAGCTCGGAACAATGTACTGGTACTGTACCAACCTCGGTGACCAGGCCCAGGGAGAGTCCCAGCAAACAGCAGGTAGTGCAGAGAGCCAGCAGAAGCAGCTGCAGGTAAGTATAGAGAACAAATCAGTCAGTGACGTCATCAGACACTCAAACTAGAAGGAACCAGTGGCAGGAAGGAGAGTAAGGGCTATGTTGATTCATTCATTCAATCAATTCTCCATCTTTTTCTTTCAGAGAGGTTGTACCTGACTGTCCAATCCAAGCAGAATGATCATGATGTAGAAACACACTGACCACACCTGAGGCATGGGCATCATGGCTACAGCACGTGGGTAGACAATACATGCTTACCCTGGACCCACACACACACACACACACACACACAGAATGAAAAACATAAACTAAAGGCAAAAGAAAATGTTAAATGTAAAAATTTTAATAAACCAAAGTATTATATTAATAATATTTCATGCAATGTCGGCAGAATGGGAAGAGCAGGAAATATCACTTCTTATTCCAACTTGGGAGTGTTCACGCAATATTCTAGCCTATGTAGGCTACAATTGATGACCCCTGCATCAGTAAGTAGGCTATGTATCGTCTTAATATTCTACATCAGCTCATTGTAGTATTTATTCATGTTTTTCTTTTTTTGTGTGAGGAATCGGAGTTTAGCCACAGAACGGACAATCACTCGCAATTCTGTGACCGACCGTTGGGTGGCGCTGCCTCTCACTCGGTTAGTCCTGCATCAACCACACAGGTCACTGCTTTGTATGAAGCACATATTAACAATTGTTAATGTTGTTTTTTTTCAGATGAACTTTTTAAACAAATGGCATATAATGAATTAAATTAAACTATTTTGTTATGTTGGAAATCATGTTGCAATAAGCAATGGGAAAAGATTGTAACTCCACAGAAGTATTTGAAATGGTGTATTTGGAGGTTTATCCTGAAAGCTATTGATTACGTATACTGACTTTCCTACATAGTACACAGCAAAAATTGCATCACTTGAAATTGTTTTTTCTTTATCTACCTCAAGGTTTGCGGTTTTACACATGGTAACAAACACTATAGACATTGTGATCATGAAAATACCAATTGTAAAAAAAACAACTGTAAGTAAGTTTAAGTTTAAGTTTGTTAATATACGCTGCAGAAACAGTTTGAGAATATTACAGTAACAATCCTCTACGTCAGAGATCTTCAACAGGGGGTCCGGGTCCAGGTCCTCAGAGTCACTGCAGGGGGGTGGGGGGCACCAAATTATTGTCAATATTTTAAAGTTTTTTCAAAAATTAAAATGTCTTAACCTAATATTATTAGCAAATATAAATCCCCACTGATGATCGGCTTACTGGCCTATATTAAAGTGCCCATATTATGAAAAAATCACTTTTTCTGGGATTTGGGGTGTTATGTTGTGTCTCTGGTGCTTCCAAACATACAAACTTTGAAAAAAATCCATCCATGCTGTTTAGAGTGAGATATGGTTTCTGAATGTGTCCTGCCTTCAGTCTCTGGGTGAGCTGTTCAAAATCGGCACGGCTTGTGACGTCACAAGCCGAAATGAGCAGGCAAACCGCAACCATTAGCTCGTAGCGTTAGCATACTAACGCTAACGCTAGCATGCTACCTCGTGTTCAATAGCAAAGCACTGCTACAACACACACAAGTTCACCATAATCTACAAAAGAACTACTTACATGTGCGCCCTCATTTAGAAGTCTCCCAGCTAATCCTGCCTTGTAACTGACCAAAGTTGTAGAAACAGCCTTTCTTTTACTGTCTATGGAGCTAGCTAGCTGACATGATCTACATCTGAGCTACTGAGCATGTGCAGTGCAATCAAAGATAGTACAGAAGAAGAAGAAGAAAAGAGGTCTCACTCTGTAGCTAAAACAGAGACCAGCTGAAAAGAGGATCTGCAGCAGTGAGAGAGAGCGGTGCAGTACAACAAAAATATGGTGTTTTTTGAAAATTAAACCATGTAAACCTATTCTGGTACAACCTTAAAATACAATTATGAACCTGAAAATGAGCATAATATGGCTGCTTTAAGGTAGTCACTAAGATAGCCACACACATATACAGTAAATTGTAAAGATTCACTGTGCACACATTAAAAGATGATTTATAAAACCATGCCAACAATTATTATTTTAAAAGCTTAGTATTCTATGCAAAAAGGTATAAAGGCTTTAGGCCGCCCTACATGTTATTGTAGACCCAGTTTAATATGCAACTTCATGTCATACAATATATGTAGTAGGGGGTCCCTGCTCCGTCTCTCTTTCAGTTAAGGGGTCCTTGGCTTAAAAAACGTTGAAGACCGTTGCTCTACGTTTTGACAAAGTTGCTTTATTGACATATGACCATAATACATTGGCAAAGCATAAGGACTAGAGTGTAATTATTGCCATTATAGTAAAGGAAAGAAGAAATAAACATTACCATAATAGGTGATAACAAAATGTTGAATGGTTGTGTACGCTTGTGTGGAAAATAATTGTTGCAAACAAATCATTAGAAAATAAAACATGTTAACGTTGCAGTCATTGTGTAAATGTTGACAACACAACATAGGCTATAGCCTACAACGCTGCTGGAACATTTTATTTAATGTAATAATAATATCCACGTTGCACGTTTCCCTAACCTTTGCAGAACTTCTAAGGGACGTTATGTGGACTGTTACAGGAACGGTATGGACAGTTAGTCTAACAGAGCGTTATTTCCAATGGGTCTGTGCTCTGTGCTGGCGGACTGCGGAGGCACTGGAGCCGGTGGCTGAGCTGGAAACCAGTGAGCTCATTGTGGCTGCATGGGGAGGAGGGCGGGGCTCCCAGCATCATCACCACCGGCCATCTCTGCTTCATTGTACGGGCTGCTGCTGATGCTGAGACCATAGCGGACGGGGCGATTTCCCCCCCAAAAAGTAGCATGTCGTGGGCACGGTTTCATGCAGATTAAGACTCAACGCATGATGTGAATCGATTACGAGGTAAGGTAAGGAAAGCTGTCTGTAAATACAGCCGTTGTTCGGTTTAACATCGTCTGAATGAGTTACTGGGACTAGCGGGCCTGTTGGTTTGAGTCAGGTTGATCATCTCAGCTGCGGTGCGAGATACATATTGGACTCGTTTTGATTGCACTGAAGCAAAGAGGTAACAATGCAACAATAAATACCAGCATCGTGTAAAATAACATGAACACGGAAAACGTTTGAGCGTGTAGCATCGGCTCAGCTGCAGGCTGTCGGAAGTGGCAGAGCTTGGCCTACAGTATCAAGCCCTTCTAGGATGACGAGAATAGGAGATGTGGGGATTTTCATCGCCATGCAGGGCCCTCTTTACACGACGGATGCTCACGCTGCATCGAGCATCATCTGTGTATTTGTGTGTGTGTGTGTGTGTGTGTGTGTGTGTGTGTGTGTATTTCTGCGACTGGTAGGCTATTGGTAGCCGTACTTGTTGTGCAGTGAAGCTCCCAGCTGTTCGTGATTGTGCCTCAAGTAGCCAGCCAGATGCGCATTGGCTTCAATAGGCTACATAATTACACACGTATGGTTTGCAGTATGTGAATTTTTGTGCTTGACAGGTACATCACACATTACTGGCTATGTTTTGAAAGGATGCTGCAGTGATGTTGCAAGAGGATGCTAGTCCACAGTGGGCTGGCAGGGCCTCCAGAGTGAGGCACAGGGTCTGCAGCCTGCAACTGCCAGAGGGTGTTACACTGGCCTGATTTAACACACATCACCCCTGCTGGGAAGGCATTTGTCACACTAGTTTTAGGGTCAGCACAGATGTAGGCCAGTGCTAGTGACCGCTCACAAGTTAATAGTTTATGGATTGACTTGCAAAAGAGGGGCAGTTCGATAGCACACATTGATGAAGCAAAAATGAAGCAAGAAGATAAAATAAAAATGAGCAAAATAAGTTTTGATGAATCCCTTTTGAAGGAAATGTGAGCTCAGTTTTCACAATAATAAACTTGACACCGTCAAGCAATATGATTCATATGTGGCAATGATGTTTCCCGGCCTTTTGGTTGGAGCTGTCATATTAATATTGCTCTACAAATTTGTCACAATCTGATTAGATTTCTGTATATTGTCACATTATTTCCGAGATATATTGCCCTCCATGTGTTACTGCTCATCTACCATTAGTGGACAATCTTATTTGTGTAACCAGCTGTTACATGATTTACATTTGATGCACTTCCCTGTATTTTTCCCCCCAGCATTATGAGAGCTCTGTTTATACACTGTGTTGGTATTTTGACCCCGGGCAGCTATATTAGAAGTCTGTTTTGGCTTGAACTAAGAAGCAGACCAACATATTTAAAAAAAAAAACAAAAAAACAAGCAGGAGAGTGATGATTGACTCCAACTGATGCATTGACACTTTGAACCAACTTATGTCACAGCAGACCCCTGACTGATTAAACCTAAGATTCTTATTGCCATTGGGGCAGTGCTGGTATCAGCCTGACTAACGTTTGCCAACTTGCATAACCTAGGATTAGTAAAATGAAAAATAGCCTGGAAATGTAAATCATTAGAAAATAAAACATGTTAATGTTGCAGTCATTGTGTAAATGTTGACAACACAACATAGGCTATAGCCTAAATGCTGCTGGAACATTTTATTTAATGTAATAATAATAATAAAAATAATATTCGACACGTTGCACGACACGTGACACACACACACACACACACACACACACACACCACCACCACAGAGCAGTTATGAGATCTGTTCGATAGTAGGGGAAGTTTGGATTCCTGCCCCACATCTAAATGTGTTAATATGATCATACTATATATTTTTGATGCAGGTTTTGATAAAGTAAAAGGTTGGTGTAAAGCAAAAATGTAATCTGTCATCTAGCATAATTTAAAGTCCTCTTCAAAAACAGTAGAATGTATTATTTTTATGTAGTATCTGTCAGTTTTCAGTTGTTATGTAATACATCAAATGCATCAATCATAACCAGATTACATATTAAGGGAGGCTTTGCCTTTGGGCTTTTTTTTCCCAACATTTGGAATTTGACCAGGTAGAAACCAACCCTCACTTTCCTAAAAATGCTCTGCACATTTGTTGAAGTCAAAATGACTTTAAATGTACGATAGTTTGTCTTCGGTAAACATTATCTCAGTATTAAGAAATCAGAGTCAGAATAGGATTCATTGCCACGTAAATAACACTTACAAAGTGTCAAAGCCTTGGTGATTGGTGCATACATAAACATATTTAAAGGAAATAAACAATAAAGTACTGTACTGTAACAGACAAGAACATGAATAAAGAATAGAAATATTACAATACAAAAGTATTTAAAAGGCACAATAACCTATACTATTACTGGTTTAGAATAAGAAAAGAAAGCAGTATGGTTTTGTGCAGGATGTGCAAAAATGTTGATCAAGGAGTGTGCAAAAGTTCAGGATATATAATATGTGCAATGCCAATCAAAAATACTATATGGAAGTTGCAGGTTTCCTTTATGTTTACCACCAGTAGCTGTAGCTCAATTCTGACCAGCGTTTTATGAACTGCTTCACTACACAGCTCCTTAGGCTATGTATTGCCTGGCTGGTATCCTCAACACACTAAGAGGGCTTATGGAAGCTCCAAATATGATCCCCAAAAGCAACCAAAGCTTATCTTATTATTTAGTACTAACAGTAACCCAAGGCAAAGTATGGCTTGTACGATAATTTGAGTGGAAGGGGATGACAGATGGTAGGTCCTGATATAGAAAATGTTGGCAAAAGGTAGAAAGATTTATTTTGGAAATGAAAAACTACAGAACCCACAGCCTCAGTTTATGAGCAGCAAGGACGATGCCTATTTATGTCTAATCTCAGCTCTTACATGCTGAAGTGGTCATTTCTAAATGTTAGTTGCCTAATATTGATGGGCATTGCAACTTTACACAACACTGGCTCTTTCATTTTACTTATCTTATGACATGTAAAATGGTAGTGAACGAGCCATATTTGGCAAAACTGATTTAGCTAAATGCAGCATTAGCATGCAGGCCAAATTATCATGAAAATGATTGGAAGACTTAAAAAAAGGTCTGTCCTTAAAACCTAACATAAATGTCTACATGGCTTTTACCGTAAGACCCCAGAGGGCCTTCAGACTCAAGCTGACAGGCAGCAGCAAGACTTGCGTTTCTGTGAGTATCCTGGTACACTCCGTCTGGAAAACCCAGTGCCAACACCCAAAATTGATGTCTGAGGAGTTAAAAGTGGGTCATGGTGCCAGTGTGCTTCATGTGAAAAAGAATTATTATTCGACTCTGCAGCTCCATTGTGCATTTGAACATCTTTCTAGCTAATTGTTTTGATTTTACAGATCGCACTGTATGGTTTGGTCTCACTGCTCTAATCAACCTGCTTTCCAGCAGCAGCAGGCGAATGTTTTCAGTGAAAACGTTGTGATAAACCCACTGTACGCTACCTCCTCAGCACCAAGATGGACAGAGTTAGCGAGATATTTTCCCCGGAAGTTGCTTGAAACCAAAACAGAATAATATTGGACTTTTATTTGGTGTACAGCAGTAACATAACTCCAAAAGTATGCTAATGTTGCGACGTGTCTGAATGATGTACTATTTACTGACACATTTGTCAATCATAGCAGATAAAAATATGTCAACGTTGTGTTAGAAGCATGTTCCCAGTGACCACAGTAAAATAATAAATGTGGTTTAATTTTTTTGTATTGATTTGACCCAGTGTTCTGTTCAGATAAAGTGGTGCTTGGAAAGTAAGCAGCATGTTTTGTACCGGTAAGCCCTTTGTTGGACTGCTTTTTCAGCATAACTGGAAAGACATATTTTTTTTAACTGTATTTTTTTGACCACTTGTGTGACACAAAACAAATACCATTGAGCTCTGGCAGACGATAACAATAGCAATAAAGCCACTGCTGCATAGACAACGTTATAGGAAAATAAGTGTACACAAATACTAGCCTGACAAGCGAGACATCAAGATGTTGAGTCTGGGAACTCACCATTGACGGAGCTCAATCCGAGGGGCGGGATAAACGGTTGTCTTTCAAATTACCACGGCACGCAATAGGATAGCGCTACAACCAGGCAGAGCAACGAAGAAGGTAGCGGAGCTAGTTGATAGATTCAACTTTTGCTGTATCCGGTCGGCAAAACTCCGAACACATCTTCCTTTTTAAAGAATGATTTCAGTGCCGTTCTTTGTTCTTTTCTCAAAGAAAAGCTTAACTCCAAGTCTTCCAGAAGACCGCTGTTCTCAGCAGCAGCAGCAGCCATAAGCCCGCCTACCGACTCTATAGACGATGTGATTGGCCTGACCAGAGTTTGGTTTTTCCAGCTCACAAGCCAACGAGAGTGCGCCTAGACCCCCCTGGCTGCAATTTGCTGCCACTAGGCTGCATCTAGATTTCTAGGCTACACAAATACACCATGTGCCCAGTATGTTGTTTAGCCCTATAGTAAAAGCATCCTGCTTTAGCCACTCTATGTAGCCTACTTGTTGTAGGGATGGTTATAGTTCATATCCAACTAGTAACTATTATGATTTACGTATGTACATAATAGAGCCAGCAGATTATTTCACAGTGCAGTCTGGAAATGCAATATGACAGTAATCAGATTGACTTGATCTAGTCTCCCCCCAAACATTACCTGGCTGCTGTGGATGGTTTGTAGGTTAATACAGTATTAGTAGTATGGTGAGTTGTGGTTAGCTTTTCATGATGCTGGTGTATTCAGCTGGACTAAGATGGTTATAGTTGTATCATCATCATTTACCCTGATCACTAGTTTTGTACATGTTGCTTAGCTTGACCAGATTAAAAAAGTTTTTTTTTAATCAAACAGTTAATCGACTGATCATTGCAGCTCTAAAATATATTGTACCATTTTTTGATAAGGCACCCATGTAGTGGTTTAATAAATTGTAAGTATTGGCTTTATTAAAGCTTTATTGACAAGAACAACATTTGGGTTGCCATGTCCTTCTGACTGATTGTATCTACCACAAACCCTCACGTTAAGTGCTGTAGAAAACCTCAAAGCCATTATTTTATACTCTTTATAAAAGGAGCCTTACATTAAAAAGTTGTACTAATATCATAATAATATGTACAAACTAATCAGATGTATTTTTAGAATTAAAATTAGTATAATTAGTATGTTTTGTGTATACAAATTAGATACAGTTGGAAGAACTAAAACATTTTGTTAAACTGGATTATGGTACTACATCAGCACCAGTAGGCTATATTGATTGGAAGAGTAGCCTAACTGAAATAACTATCCTGTATGGGAGAAAGCCAGCAGAGTTTGCTTTGGCCGCTATGTTCAAAACCAAGCACATCCCATCAGCTGGAGCAAAATTTCTAATTTCACAGCTAAATAGTACACTAAAATATGTTTCTGGAAACATTTAAAGTGAGTAATAGGCTATGCAGTAACAGAATCTTGATTCATATTTGATGAGTGCTTCCTATTGACAGTTTGATCGGAGCAGTGATTGACACTGTGTGAGAGACTCTTTGGCTCTGATTGGTTGTTTTCCTTCAGTCGTGGTGGAAGCTTGCAAATGCCATTAGGAGCACAAGGAGGATGCAAAGGTACATGTTTTTTTTGTTTTTTTTACCACAGATCATCTGGCTCATGTACTTCTGTCAGAATATGACAATTATATTTTGCTTATCTAGTGACAGTTTCAGCAAATATGACATGTTTTTATTTATTTATAAAAGTTACCTACTGAACCTTTAATCAGTGACACCTATTATAATATTTACTGGTAAAAGCTGTTCAAACTCAAACTTTCTTGCTCTTTAATATTAATGTTAATTTACAGTTTCGTTTTTTTCGACTGCCAGATGAGCAAGTTTAGCCTAACACTTCACTTTGGACTCAAGTAAGTAAGTAAGTAAAGTTTATTTGTTTATCACTTTTCATAGACAAAGTCACAAAGTGCTTCACAGGCCAAATAAATACATACATTAAAACAGATCAATAGTCATAAAAGCACAATAAACCACAATAAATCGTAGTAAAACACAAAATCATAAATACAAAATAATACAGTCTGCAATTTGGCTAGATGAACGCCTGACTAAAAAGATGCATCTTGAGCTGTTTTTTTTTAAAGATTTCAACAGATGCAGTCATTCTTCAAAATATCTGGTAAAGTGGAGCGATTGTTTAAAAAGCTCTGTCACAGTAAGCCCTGATCAGAGGATCTCAAAGATCTGCTGACAGTATAAGTGTGCAGCAGGGTAGATGATTAATTAATTATTTGAAAGACTATAAATTATTAGTTGCTGTCAAAATACTGCACATTTCAGTGTTTAAAAATGTCCAGCTATACTGTGCCAAAATGTTATGCTTAAATTTGAGAAAACATCCAAGGTATATCAATGCCTTGTTATGTTATGTTATGTATGTTAAAAAAAATGGACATTTTTAATGACACTAAATCAAGTTAACCTGAAGTTCCCTCAAAACATTGCATATTCATCATGTAGCTATGGATTGCAAGCATAGGTTTTCGCCTGTTACATTACCAAAGTGTTTGAACCTCTCACAGTGTAAATCATGTCCGACAATGTTGCTTTGTTTTTTTCCGTACAATGTGCTGACATATACATTAATCTGTGTACAGTTACTGGTCCAGTGATTATCATCAATGTTTCCTTGGATGAAGTCCATAAGTGATACTTACAGTAAAAAGAGTGGCAGCACTTTTAAAAAGGCACCATAACCCTGCAGTGTGATGAGCCCATGTTGACCTAATGTGACGATCACGACTGCTTCATCTCTAATCTGCATCTCAAAATCTTCTAAGCGATGTTATGTCATCCCTCCTCTGATTATGACGGACACCATCCAACTCCTCCTGAGTCATCATGGCTGTGCAGGATGGTGTGCACGTTCATTTGCACGTGCACTTTTGTGGAAAGTCATTAAGAAGTGTACAGTAAGGAAACCCATCAACATACTTGAGATACTGATAAAAGAACCAAACTTTGGCAAAACTATATACTACAATATAAGATTAGCATGGGCAATAATTTCTGTACCACAAAATAACATCTTATTTTAAATAATACAGCAGTTTTAAGTTGGCACTTAAGAAAGGTATATTATACAGACAATTAAGTAAGCAGCTTAAATAAAGTGTGTCTGTAGATTCTTTAAACAAATGTGCTGAACTAGTGATATTTTAACAGTGCTTCAAGTGGTTGAATGTTGACAGTTTTATTACAAAAAAAGTAATTTAGAAATGACATAAGAGTCTGCCAGCAGCACTTACAGCATCACAGTCAATAATCCCTAAGCTTAATGCATGTCATAATGTGCAAAACATGTGGTGTGCAACTGCCATATGCACAGTTTTATAGTACAGTATTTCTTTAAGAAATAAGATTGCAACCATGGTAATGTTTTATCCATAGAATTTTGTAGGTTATGATATATACTGTAGAGACGGTACACATAGTAAGTATCCACTCATTAATTTAAGTTTTTAAGAATTAATTAAGAAATATTTTATAGTAGTTCCATAGCTGGGTAGAGTTTAGAAGCAGTTGTTGATTTCCAGAAGAATTCCGTATCAAATTACACATTCCTTTCCAGGAATCCTTTCCTGGACATTACAGTTTCATATTAGTTCATTTCTTGGAAACTTTGAAGGATACTATGCGACATGTAAAATAGTTTTACTGTAAACACATATTTATTGTAATAAGTTGTAAGTTGCTCCCGTGTATGTTCTGTAAATCTCTTCACAAACCGAGCCACAACTTGTAATTCAGAGATGATTACAGTTCATGCAGATATTAACAATGGGCTGATTGGTACCATAGGCTGTGGTAAAGCACAACTCTTATGCCAAGTATCAGTAGAGACTGATTTGTCATTTTGTAATTAATCAATAGTAATGTCACACTGTGTCTAACCACATTAGTTTAGCCAACCAGTAACTAATTTCTTCTGGTATGTGAAGAACAGTCTTCCGGAGCCAGCTCTTTGTTTTGTTTACATAAAAATTTGAAAATGAGAACCAGCCATCCTCTTGTCATTGGCCTGCATCTACAATCCTTCACTTCGCCACTTCTCAACTCACACTGCTCGCACAAACAAGCGCAGACTAGTCCGCACAAACACAAAGTCGCAATTATGTCACCTCTGCTACTATGTCTCATTCTCTCTGTCTTTGTCTCTCCTCCACACCCAAGCCCTTTTTCTGATAGGATAATGAGAAAGAGGAGGAACTGGAAACCTTCGCAGTGCCTTGGAAAGTTTCTGTGAAGTCTAAATGAATGCATTAGAAGAGCCTCTCTAGTATTTGACTCAATGGCCAAGAAAGGGCGTACGAAGAGCGAGAAGCCTGAAGCGCTCATCTCTGCCCTACAGGCAGCCAATGAAGAACTCAGGTCCAAGCTGACTGACATTCAGATAGAGCTACACCAAGAAAAATGCAAGGTACTGTAAAACATCAAAATATATAAATTTCCTCTGAATATTTCAAATATTGTAGCTCACATTCAATGCAAGCTTAGTCAATGTAGCGCGCGACAGTGTGAAAGCCCCTCTAGGCTGAATCCAAATATTTGGACCTGGCCGCACTGGGAAGTCTGCGAGAGCTGAGGGGCCCCAAGCGAACTTTCTACAGACTTCTAGAGAGACCTGTTTGAGTACAGACTTTACTATACTTTGCTTGGAAGATTACCCATAGTTCCTACCAGTATGTATATCACGATGCAAAAGAGAGGAATAATAACATTAATCATTTATACTGTACATCAATAGCAACAATTGATTTCTGAAGTCCTGTCTTCACTACACAGCCTGAGAAGGAAACAGCAGAATGTGTTTTGTGTCAAAAAAATCATTTGGTCTGTGTTTTAGTTGCAGTCAATGTCCTAAAAATTACAATTACAATTGAACATCACTCAAATATATGGTAGTAAAGGGCAGTGCTCTTTGTAGTAAAGGTACCATATCATTTATGATGAAGTATCAGATCTCTAACAAGAAAACTAAGTGGGATTATAAGGTTAGTGCATTAGCAATGCTGCAATGTACACAGCATGTCTAATGTTTTTTTGTTACACTACCATTATTATGGAAAGAACGATGACCAATTTAATTATACTAGTAATTAGATATTTCCGAGATTCATATAAATGTATATAATTGCAGGAAATAGCATTCACTTTTTTTTGGGTTGAATAACCTCTAACTTCCTTTTGTCCCCACCACGTCTTAAACCATTGCTACGAACTTGAATTCATGTTAAAGTTGGTTATCAAAAACAAAAGATTATTAATAACCTTTTAACCTTAACAAAATCAATTACAATTGGATCAAGTAAGACCAGAGAGTCAAATGTAAAAAAAAACAATGACTGATGCCCACTTGGAGTATAACAGTAGGAATGCCCGCTATGTAAAATAACCTAAATCCTCTCTCCTCTTCTTTGTAATGGCAAAATTATATTTAAGCATGATTCTTTATATTCTTGTCTTATTTCTGTTTTACTTTGTCTCACAATGCTGAAAGTGAGTTTTTCTTATTCTCACATGTTGAAAGTAAGAGCCACAAAGTCTGGGAACGTAATGTGTACGCTGAACAGATAGGGACTACAAGGTCATTTCTCCCTGAATAGTTGATACTTCTCACATAGTTGAGATAAACGGGATGTCTAAACCTTGGGGTAGAAAGTGGTACAGAGGGGAAGAAGTGAAGTGGCTCCTGAATGTCTGACTATGTTTGATTGTAAGAAATGTTGAGTCATGTTTAGAAAGGGGGGGCATGTCTTTCTATCTCACTGGAGATACATATATACTGTGTGCTTTTTGTTATTCGTTGAAGAGACCTTTCACACCAGAGCTGCGTGCCTTTTGTGAACCGTGTGCTTCCTGCATTTGCAAATGTAAATAAATACTCAAAGACCAAACTTTGGTTTAATCCTCAAATCGTCCTTATTTGTTTCATCTGGTGTTTTTGATACGCACTCCTACTGCTAACAAGAAAAACTTCCACTATATCTTCTCACAGGTGAGCAAACTGGAGCGCGACAAGCTTCAGGAGGTGAAGCGGGTGCGAGAGCAGGAGCAGCACCGCCACACTGCCATGTTGACGGAACAGCGGGCCAAGTGGCACGAGGAAAAGCAAAAGGAGCTCCAGGCTCTAAGGGAAAACCTGACACGGCAGCATGAGCAGGAGCTGGCCCGCCACGCCAAAATCAAAGACCAGGAGAACCAGAGACTCAAAGCGGCACTGAGCGCCATGCGCGATGGCAGCGGAGAGAAGGTGAGGTTAAGAAAGGGCAGTGAAGGGCGCCCAGATAGCTCAGTTGGTAGAACCGTATATAGAGGTTTACTCCTCGACGCAGTGGGCCTGGGTTCAACTCCGACCTGTGGCCCTTTGCTGCATGTCTTTCCCCCTCTCTCTCCCCTTTCATGTCTTCAGCTGTCCTGTAAATTAAGGGCCTAAAATAAAAAAAAAAGAAAAGGGCAGTGAAGCTATTGTTTTGATTTTGCTGTTGTGAAGCAGATAAAACCGGTATAAAATTTATTATTTATTTACCGGTAATACATTTCACCCAAAACAAAAATCCAAACGCAGCAGCGGTGGAACTAAACCAGGACAGAGGGGCTTGGCACAGGAAAATCACTTTCACTTCTGAGAAAAAAGCTCCAGATGCGGGAAGCACTTAAAATAAATACTCACTACTCACCTTCGTTTTCCCCAGATAATCTAAAAAAAACTCCCGATAAGTGTTCTGTGTAAATCCTGCCAAGCCACATCAAAACCCTTCCTCTTTCTCCCCCTGCTTCTTCAGGTGCGCACAGCACTGACCCTGGAAGCCAAGGAGGATGCACGTCGCTTCTTTGACCAGGAGAGAGTGAAGCTCCTGCAGGAGATAGTGGAGCTGAAGTCTGCTAAGAAGCAGACCGACGAGGCTCTCAGCAACATGATCCAGTCCGACAAGATGAAGGCTGGCGACCTGCGGGTGGAGCACCAGCAGCACCAGGAGCAGATCTCCAAGATCAAGTGGGACTGTGAGAAGGACATCCGCAGACTGGTATGCACAGTCACTGCTACGAAACACTAAACGACTGACATTATTATATTATCTATGCAGCATGGGAAGAGGGGCGAAGCATAGTGCATACAGTCTATGAGTGCAGTAGATAGTTGTTCCTGTTACATTTCTGTTTCATGTGAACTGTGTGAAAGGGTTTGTTGTAGAGCTACAGGATAACCTTTTATTTAATTTTTAACATACTAAATGACATTGGTGACTTTGTTGGGTTCCTGAGGTACGATTTCGAAGCTCGAAATGTCTGCTTGTAAAGTACTTTACAATAACAAAAAAACTGAAAAAGGCAGAGCAGCTTATTTTTACTCTCTTGAGTCACTTGATTTTCAACATAACTGTCCTTTTGTTTTTACAAGGTGGATGACAAAAGTTAGCTACAGCAGAGTGACACTGGAAATAAATAAATAAAAACACTCTTCAACAGAAGCAAGTAATGTCCTTTCAGCAATTTCTGAAACACACCATTATTTCCTTCTCCTTCACTATAGGTGGATGAAATCAAATCTAAAGACCGGACCATCTTTGGTCTGGAGAAGGAACTGGAGTCAACGGTGGGTTTCTTACAGAAGCTGCAGCTTCAGAAGGACGCCCTGGACGAACAACTGTTCCTCGTCAAGGAGGCTGAGTGCGGCCTGGGAAGTCCAAAGAGAGAGATTCCAGGCAGGGCTGGAGATGGAGCAGAGCACTGTGGTAGCCCAGTAAGTAGAGAGGAATGGCAAGGAGAAGTCCCATGCTCTGCTCATTCATATCAAACATTATATCAACCTATCCATGGGAGCCTTCCTGTCTCTTGAACCCCATTTGTCCCTCTTTGCTTTAGCCCTTGAATACCACTATTTGGTGCCAATGTGCCATGCCCGGTTTTGTAACACATGATTTGAGCATGCACAAGGACTTGTGTAACTACATGCGTGCCAGCAACAGGGATTCTCATGCTCGTGATGATCAAAGTTGCTCGCGCTCACTTTTGACAGACTTAAACTCAAACTGAGAGAATAGCGTCATCTAAAGTCATATTGTCGGCAACCGCTCCTTAGAGAGAAGCAATGTACTTTTTTTTTTCGTTGTGTGGACTTCAACTTTGTTAGAGAGATGACTTTGTTAGTCAAAAGGGGTTACGATCTCAAGTGCTCAAACAGCTGGAGATAATGGAAAGAGCAGACTGCAGCGCACGCATGATCGGGATTGCACGCTCAAATCTCATTCTGCTGATCAAATGTTGACTTGCAGACCGAGTGGCACTCAGAATTTGTTTTGTGCACCCTCAAACTTGCCAGAAACATAAGAGATGTGAGACAGCGTTTCATTGTGATTTTTCTGTCCCATGACAAGCAGAAACCAATCAATCGTCACAATTCAAACGTGTCAACTCATGAGCTGACCCACTGTTAACGTGTTAATGTGAATTCATGACATTTAGATTTAATGTCAATGAGATGCGAGCACATAAGAATTTAAAGTATAACAATAATAACCTCCTGGTATTATAAAAATATAAAATAATAATACTACCAAATAATACTAAGTTTTTCTCTACACCTGGCTAGTGATTGGATTAGTAAAATGATAAATTGTTGTTTTTGGTTTGTTTGTGTGTTTCAGGACTTGAGGAGAAACCAGAGGCGCATTGCTGACCTCAACTCGACTATCCGCAAATTAGAAGACCGCAACTCACTGCTGGTCGATGAGAGGAATGAACTGGTAGGACCAAAATAACTTAGTTAAAGAAAAGACCTGCTCTCTCTTCCTTCTATCACTTATCTTTATCTTTCTGTCTTTCCTTCACATCTCCCAGCTTCTATCTCACGCTGTCCACTAGGCCTGCACGATTCGGGGAAAAATATGAATCACGATTTTTTAGCTTAGAATTGATATCACGATTCTCTGCCACGATTTCTTTCTCACAAAGTGTAATGTTTATTGCATACATGAACCATGACAAAACAAAACAAATTGGCAGTACCAAACATAGATTTTTTTTGGCACCTATCACCACAAGCCTGTAAACATCAATGAATAAAGAAAATAAAGTACATACTGGCCATTTAAGTACAGTAGGCTACCAAAAATAGTGACATATAACACATTGAACTAAATATGGCCCTGATACGGGCTCTATCTGAACTCCTTGAACATGTCTTTACATCATTAAAACATGTTAATGTCAATGTCAAATGCTTTCAATACATTAATTGAAGGAGAAAAAAATTTAAAAATCGAAGTCATTTAAAAATTAAATCGCGAACAGGGGTGAATCAAGATCGCGATTTTATAACGATTTATCGTGCAGGCCTACTGTCCACCTTCCTCACACCAGTCACAATTGAACATATCCTTGTGTCGCTCCCCACCAGCTGAAGCGAGTTCGAGAGTCAGAGAAGCAGTGTAAGCCACTGCTGGACAAGAACAAGCTGCTGAGTAAGAGGAATGATGATTTGACTCAGACTATCCAGAAGCTGGAGGAGAAACTCAAGATCCTGGCCAAGGAGAACCATGAGATGGTCAGTACAAAGTCATTTGCAAAAGAGACAGACTGATTTACAGATGATAGTTTGACCCTAGAGGACCCTTTCCTCTGTGTGTGCTGTGTGTCTGCAGAAGGAGAAGATCAGCTCTCATCCTCCGCTGAAGAAGCTGAAGTCTCTGAATGACCTGGACCAAGCACATGATGACCAGGAAATAGCCTTTCTCAAGCTTCAAGTCCTGGAGCAACAAACCATGATTGATGAGCTGACAAGAGTATGTATTTTTCTATTTCTTAAGGGTGCAAATGAGCAGGTTTTTGCTCTTTTCAGTAATTGTGCACAGTAGGCAGTTGGGGTCATGGGGGTTGATCCCGTGCTCATGTGGAAGCTGGATGCTCCTGTACCCTCATTCTAAAAAAAACCTAGTAAAACATACACAGTATAGTGTAAGACACCTTCCTTTTTGCATCTTTTGTGTTTGATAAATATATTCAAAAATGTAAGAATTTAAGATTTTCAGATCATTAATAGTCATATTATAATTCACATCATTACATTCATTCATGTGGTTGTTATTTGCATACCAGCAATATTCTTCAGTCAAGGATACCTGCAGTATAGATTTCCACCACTGTCGCTGCACCAACTTAATGTACATTGTATTTGTAACCAGGCACTCTGTGCAGCTTATTTTATAAATATAATATAGTTGTGCCCTTAATAAGCAGACTGATCACCACAAGACAATTAACATGTGAAACTCTATCAACATCCTATGATTCCTGACATCTTCAGTGAACTGTGTGAAAGAGCTTGTTTCACTGTTGTGTTGTCAATAGTTTTGTTTTCTTTTATTTAACTTGAAAAGAGAAGAAAGAAAAACGGATCATCTTACCATGGTGTGTTATCTTCTTTCCATTTGTCTGTTTTTTTTCCAGGACCGGGAAAAACTATTACGAAAGAAAAGGCATAAAAGAAGTTCGAGGCCAATAAAGGTAGAGATAATTATGTTTGTTTCTAGCTATTTATCTTAATGTGTACTTAGTTTGGTTACTAGTATATAGTGTATTTCTTGAAAAACACTTTTAACAAATTAGAATTATTGATAAGCCAATGGGCATGTTTTGTAAAAATCCTTTCCAACAATATTTGTCAACTTAATTCCAAACTTTGTTAAATGTTGATGTGACGTCTAGGCTCTGCATATAGTAAAGTGAGTCTTGTGGAAGCAAAACATTTAGAGAGTCATCTAATAACAGAAAAATCTAAATTCAAACATTCAACTTCACCCTCTGATACTCAAGTATGTCAAAACTGTCAGATGGTTTAAACCTGCATTCACATCTGTTGCTGGAGTAAATGATAATGCCATAGAGGCATATTTAGCTGAATGCAGCAATGTAAATGGAAAGGAAAAAGCTTTCGGGGACACCGATGAGTGATGATTTTAATCTGAGGCCATGTTAAAAAGGCATATTAATTGTTAGACATCAGAGTTGTTTAGGTCTGTACAGTAACTGTTTTTGTTGTCTTCCTCCTTTGCAGAGGCACATCGTAGTAGACACGTATTTTGGGTATGATGAGGAGTCTATGGACTCTGAGACATCTTCAGTGGCTTCGTTCCGGATGGACAGAACTCCTGCTACTCCTGATGAAGACCTGGAGGAGGTGAGAACAGTCACAGTGACTACATTTACAATCACACCAATATCCTGAATGTTTTACATCTGAAAAGAGATATACTCTAAGTCCAATTCAGCCATAGACTTTGGCCTCTAACCTGTGTGTGTCAAACAAGGGTCTAGCCAACGAGGAGTCGGAGCTGCGTTTCCGTCAGCTGACCAGGGAGTATCAGGCCTTACAGCGAGCCTATGCCCTGCTGCAGGAACAGAAAGGAGGCATTCTGGACGCTGAGATGGAAGCCAAGGTACATACACAGTGAGAAAATCACAAATCACTGTTTATTTTATGTTAACCCTGTTCAATCTCTTTGTGCACCCAAATATTCTTACCTTGTGTTTTGTTCTTAGATACAGTTGTCAAATGATTAAGTAAACTTGATTGGAATTGGATCTATGCTTTTCCGATCTTCAGTTTCTTCCAAATACCGTTTTTCATGAAGCTGCTTAAGAAACGGTTAAGTTACCATCACAAACACATTTAAAATAGCCAATCATTGAGGCATTTGATCACTTTCAGTGAAAGCAAATGTATAAAAGTACTTATGTTTTTGGTAGGTTGATGGTAACATTCATGGTTGTGTCATATGGCTGCCACCAGAGTGGATTATTATATTAAAAAACCTTACCAAGGGTCAAGTACTTTAAGTTGTGCAGTGATTCTCAACCATTTTTGAGTACTGAACCCTTTGTAATTGACTGACATGCCTCAATGACCCCCTCACCAAGGGAAACTACTTGCAACCCCCCTGCTGTTCATTTGGGGCTCCACCTGTACATGAAAAGTATATAATACAAAGCCTCATTCAAGTCAAGCCAGTTGTGGTTTTTCCTGTAAGAGAATGGAAGTGCTGAGAGAGGGAAGAGGACGCATCCCCTGCAAACTCAACAAGCTACTTCCTAATCCTATTTACACATTCCACTAAATTCACACAATACTTTTCTGGTTAGTCTATTATGCTCCTTAATAATGATACTAAAAGGGCAGTAGGATCCAATGACTATGATGTGAATGATGTCTTTAAAAAACTTTTTACACTTTTAGTCTTCAAGTTTTGTTGTCATTTTGCAACTGAGGGTCTTACAGGGCCTAGTTTAGAAGTGAATTATTGAAGAGAGAGAGATGCAGTTCAGTAAAAAGGTATATTTGCAGCCCAAAAATAATTATCAAAATACTACAAGAGCTACAAGCTGCCTGTGCACTTTGGGACCGTGAAGAGGCGTGACAGAGTTACAGCATAGCCCAAACATAATGTAGCTGCATACATGTATACAGTGGTCAGATAACGGCCCACACTTTACAAAGCATCCTTTCAGACTTTGCAGAAGAGACAAATTATCACAGGTCTATTTTGAAGAAAATACTTTTTAGCAACAAGGCTGGATTGTAACTAAAGGTTGTGAGCTGGGCTAATCAAGGGGTCCTTGTGACAACAAAAGGTGAAGTGACAGGCTATTTAACAATACAAACTGATTTAATCTGCTAGTGGCCGATTTGGCTAGTGCCTGCAGCACCCAAGACAATGCAATATCTCAGTCTGCCTTAAAACCTTTTTACAGTCGCCGCAGCCAACCTGGCACGCTCCAATGTGATGTCAAAATGACGTAGATCTCGCTGGCGCGCCAGGATTTTAAGTGCGCGACAAAGCGGAAACAGGAAGCATGGACGAGTTCGAGGACAACCAGATGCCAGTACTCTCAGAGTGACTGCAAGTCTCTCTTGTAAACTTAGTGGGTTAAGATGAGTTCTTTTATGGTGAATGAAAGGCTTGATCCGACGAAGTAGCTCATCAAATCAAATCGAAACATTGATGTCAGTGCTGCTGCCAGTTCTGCCATTGTTTACCTTTTTCTTCTTCTTCTATTCCGTAGAAATAGCAAAGTCGGTAGCCTTTGCTCATTAGCGACACCTCTGTTCAGGAGAAGACTGCAACTAGCGTCACGACCACCACGCGCAAGTATAAATAGTTACGGCGCTCCCATGACGTCACATTTGCGTACGACAGGTCGGCTGCAGCGAGTATACCGGACGTGTTAGGGTGTGTCTGGTCATAGTAATTTATGTTAAGTTTTTTTTAAATGCTAATTTCTTGGATAAATAGTTCACATGCAGTGACCTGTATGGAAATGTAGCTTTCCTGACATAGCCTGTGTAGACAAGGTGTAGGCTCAGAACCAGGCTTGTGTAACAGCGAGTAATGAATGCTAGACACAAAATTGGGTGTCTTTGTGATCTGATAATGAAACACATTTTTGACAACGCTGACAAACAGACAAACCAACGCAACCGAAAACATTACCTTCTAGGCAGAGGAAAAAAACCGTCCATGTACTCCCGGCAATACTGGCACAGACCACCAGTTGAAAAAACGGTGCTCTAATGGTTAATGCATGTCCGTTTTGCTCATGTTTCAGGCCCAGGAGCAGCTCCAAGCAGACGTTCTCAGGTATAAGGCCAAAATAGAGGACTTGGAGAAGGAAGTGACCCTGAAGGGACAGGTAGGACACACAAACGCACGCATGAACCAAGGCAGATTAATGTACTTGTATATGTTGTATATGCTGTATTTAAATTTTAAAAGCCCAATTTATATCTCGTTAAGGGAAAAATATACAACATTTTAACAATATTGAATTAAAAGATAACAAATCCACCTATTGTTAGACGTACCAATGACTTCCCTCTTTCACTGGTTTAGGATTCCTACTGTCCTCTCATCATCTTAACAAGTTGTTTCACTCTCATGCCATTTCTAAATTTGGAGTTTGTCTTTGTTTTTTTGCTTAACAGGAGATACCTTTTGAAATGAAATGTGTTAAATCATATTTGTATTTACTTTAGCTTTGATTTAATGCATTAACTGTCTATGTCCTCTATTAGGACTCCAAATGGGTTGAGGAGAAGCAGCTCTTCCTACGAAGGAATCAGGAGCTATATAATAAGGTTGGACCTCAACTTAGTTTGTTTTACAATAATGAAACAGTTACAGTATCTCTTAAGGTGATTGTGTGGATTGCGCTGTTGAGTGTGTTTAGTGTTATTCAAGGAATCCGATTTGTCAAAACGTATATGTTGTGCAGATAGTCAATGTTTTGTCTTGTGATTAAGTTACCTTCTTCTATGCACAGCACTGGTTTGATTTAAAAAAATATGATTATAATTGCTTGAATCCTTTTTTTTTTTAATCAGTTTGATGGCGCCTGTTACAGATGGTACAGTGTTTCCCACAGAATTAAATTCTATTTGCGGTGGTAGCTGACCCGGGGTGGGGGGTACACGCGCGGAAAGAGGTGCAGACTTCTTATATTGATTGAACTGCAAATATTTGTATACAAAATTCTGCAGGTAACAATTCAATTTTTTTTTTTTTTATTTAATACTATAATGCAGTAAGGGAAGGGGGCTTTTGCATCTGACTACACTTGACAACAAAGTCAGGAGCATGTTTTGCTCCTCAGTTGAAAAATGTAGTAGTGACTTACATAAGATAACTGCTATTACTGTTGCAGCTAATTTGATAATAAATAAATTTTCCGTGATGTAGAGTAACAGACTGCCCCTACAGTTCGGCATGCATGTGAACTGCAGATCATTGCAAACATCATAGTGTGAAATACAGTTTAACTGCTGCTGTTACGTGAACGGGCCGTGAAGGTAGAGATCCATTTGACCGACACGACTGAAGCGTGGTGTCGCGACGTCATACATCCATGGTTGATGCTCCACGCCCTTGACCGGCAGCTGATTGGACGAACGCCTGACGTGGGTTTGGCTTCTCGAGAATTTCAACAGAGTGTCATGGCGGCTCGTTGAGAATACGATCTAGTATTTTACGAAAATACGAAACGTGTTTCTGAAAACATTTTAAGTGAGAAATAGGCCATACAGTTGCTGAATCTGTCTTCATTCCAGATCGACAAAGGTCAGTTTAAAAGATTTTCGTCTACTTCTACTGGATAGTCGCGTCACGTTCAACGGATTCATTTGCATAAAGATGGGCATCGGCAAGCTTTTGGACGCGCAGCGAGCTCTGCGTCCGTCAGCAGCGGTTTCTCGCCTGCGCCGCCGGTCCCCAGAGCAGCATGGTCACCTGGAGAGTCCGGTACTGTCTGACGGTACAGATCCATATGTCCGACACGACTGAAGCGTGGTGTCGCGACGTCATAGATCAATGGTTGATGCTCCACGCCCCTGACCGGCAGCTGATTGGACGAACGCGTGTCGTGGGTTTGGCTTCTCGAGAATTTCAACAGAGTGTCATGGCAGCTCGTTGAGAATACGATCTCGTATTTTACAAAAATAGTTCACCGAAACATGTTTCTGAAAACATTTTAAGCGAGAAATAGGCCGTGCAGTTGCAGAATCTGTCTTTATTTCAGATCGACAAGTCAAGTCAGATCGGCCAGGTGGATCTGCACCGTCATGGTGCAGATCCACCTGGCCGTGCGATGCTTCTGTCGCGCCGCGCTCCACTCTATTCCTATGGGTGACGTTAAGCGACTTCAACGTGCACGCAAAGCATTCCGGGAAGGCGGCACTGCATTTGAGAAAATGTTGCGCATCAAGAAGCTCGCCGATGCCCATCTTTATGCAAATGAATCCGGTGAATGCGATGCGACTACCCAGTAGAAGTAGACGGAAATCTTTTAAACTGACCTTTGTCGATCTGAAATAAAGACAGATTCAGCAACTGCACGGCCTATTTCTCGCTTAAAATGTTTTCAGAAACACGTTTCGGTGAACTATTTTTGTAAAATACGAGATTGTATTCTCAACGAGCCGCCATGACACTCTGTTGAAATTCTCGAGAAGCCAAACCCACGACACGCGTTCGTCCAATCAGCTGCCGGTCAGGGGCGTGGAGCATCAACCATTGATCTATGACGTCACGACACCACGCTTCAGTCGTGTTGGACATATGGATCTGTACCGTCACAGTGCTGATCCATGATCCATGATGACAGATTCAGCAACTGTATGGCCTATTTCTCGCTTAAAATGTTTTCAGAAACACGTTTCGGTGAACTATTTTCGTAAAATACAAGATCGTATTCTGAATGAGCCGCCATGATGGGTCGTTTTGAAATTCAGGAGTAGCCAGACCCACATAACGCATTCGTCCAGTCAGCTGCCGGTCAAGGGCTTGGAGCATCAACCATGGATGTATTACGTCGCGACACCACACTTCAGTCGTGTTGCGAAAGTGGATCTGCACTGTGACTCTGCAAACGCTGGCAGCTGAAAATCAGACGTTTTGGCGCTCGTGATATTCCTCTGGCGTTGGCTAAAACCTCTTTAGGAGGCGCTCAGTACAGTAAAAACCCAGAATAAATACCGGTAATAACTTCATAATACTAACCATTGAACTCTGGATCGACTCCAGCCGTCTTCTCTGCAGGGAAAAAGATTGATGTGGGAAAAAGCAACTTCTTCTTCTGTGTGTTAATTAGCGGATCGCAAACCAAGTTTAAGGCTCATACCGCCACCTACATTAGGCCTACTGTATTGGAGTGTGTAGAATAATCAATGGCATTAATTAATCTGCACGAGTAGGGTCTGTTGTGTCTGAGAGAGAGAGAGAGAGAGAGAGAGAGAGAGAGAGAGAGAGAGAGAGAGAGAGAGAGAGAGAGAGAGAGAGAGAGAGAGAGAGAGAGAGAGAGAGAGAGAGAGAGAGAGAGAGAGAGAGAGAGAGAGAGAGAGAGAGAGAGAGAGAGAGAGAGAGAGAGAGAGAGAGAATACAGCAGTATGTGGCGGTCAACATTGATTGTGTGGCGGGCCGCCACAAATATATCAATGTATGGGAAACACTGTAGTACATTTGGTAATTAGCTTTGTTTAAAGCCTTGAGGTCCTACAGTTATGACTTACCTACTTTCCACTTTATCTCCATCATATTACATAGCATATTGTAGCTCTAGTTGACATTTGTGGACAATTACCTCTCCCTTACTCCTTATTTATTCTAACTCTCTATGGTGTCTAGGTGGAAAAGATGGATTCAGAGTGCAGTCGGCTACAGCAGGAGCTACAAGACTCCAAAGACCAAAATGAACTGTTAGAGTTTAGGATACTGGAGCTAGAGGTGAGTCACAAAGAATTCCCTACCATGAATTTGTTGAAGTAGCTATGTTGAAATCCTGTAAAGATAGCCATTCAGCCATGCAGACAGACCATGATAACTAGCTGACAGTGGCCTTTGTGTTCCTTCTGTTCTGCAGTGCAGACACTGACGGCAGCTTGTGAGGGCCTAAGCTGCCACCTAGTGAGCAGAGAGGAGAACAGGTCGCTCAGATGTGCTTAGTACAGTGTTGCAATGAACTGATCACAGTGATTTAACCTTGATTTTAGTTAAAGGCATATATAATTGCGATCAGGCGTTTGTCTGATGCTTCTTCAGATGGAAACAGCAGTAACAATTTGTCTCAGATATAGGTAGTCAGCATTTTCATCGCTAAACAAAGCAAAGAGCACCACCTACTGAAACTTAAACATCATCATTGGAAATAAAAAGTCACATAAGTGGAAACAATGATTGATTCAGGGAATTCTGTTTAGCTCTGAATGTCAGCATTTGTGTTATTCTGTTTGAAACGGACAGTCTAAAACAAGCCATTAAGAGTGAAAATACTGTTTCATCCAGGTCTAATATGGAGTCAAGAAGGACTCCTGATGAGAGTTTTGTTTACAGTAAATCCTTTCTATAATAAAATGCATGTTCTCTTGTTGAAGGAGCGTGAGAGGAAGTCCCCTCCATTCAACCACCTGAGGATGCATCCCTTCTCTGAGGGAGTCAGTGCACTGCAGATCTACTGTATGAAGGAGGGGGTCAAGGTACGCAATGAGAAGGACTCCTCTGCTTTTATTATAGCAATTCATCATAAAGGATAAAAGCAACAGATCCCGCTGTGACAGGATCTGTGAAGACCCATGCTTTTGAATTCCCTTGTTGTAAGAGCATGCAGCATCTTTTGTGGACTGAAGTTTTACAAGCAAATATCAATTGACTGAACATTTTATAGTGTAAATCTTGATTTAAAGTAAAAAAAAAAAAAATTAAAGGCAAATGCATTTGTTGTATGCTCCTGATAGGTTTTAATTGTGTCTTTACTGCAAGTGGCTGCGAACTGCTCCCTTGAGGGATGGCTAAAAGGTTTACTAAGCAATGTCACACGTTTTTTAGGCTACAACATTTTTTGTCACATACAGCCAGTGTTGGGTGTAACGCGTTACAAAAGTAACGCGGATCTGTTGTAACGTAACTACGGTTTCGGGTAAAAAGTAATGTAACGTGCTACTACTGAAAATGTGGTAGTGAAACGTAGTTCCTTTTTCAATTCGGCGCAACGTTACTTTTCCCTGGGACAGATTTGACAGCGACAGCCTTCGCGCTCACAAGCTCCACACGGGACGTGACAGAGGCTGGTAGCAGAGTAATCATGGCAAGCGAGAAGCAGCCAAAGCTAACTTTTGAGAGCTTTTTAAGCTTCGTGGCTTTTTGCTGGACGGCGCTCTGAGCCAGGCAGACACAAAGCTAGCAACCTCACAGATGGATGCGGTGGAGATGGCCTCATACATACACGCAGCGGACCGCTGTGGACTTGTGTCGGTTGCAGGGACACACAAGGATTTCCAGAAAAGAGGCTGCATGTGTCTACAAAAATGCACGGACCCCGGTACAAGTCGATACAGACCATAGACTGTATACAGTCTATGATACAGACATTACATAGTATACGCTAACACCGTGTAACGCCGATGACCTGCTGATGTGAATTCAACCCGCGCTGGACTCAGCTGTCACTCTGTGAGTAGAGAATCCAGTCTTCAGTGTAGTTCAGACACTTCACTGATAAACCATAGATTGGCTTTAGGTCAAAGATAGTTTTTGTATAATTAACTTCAGTCTCTGCCAGAGACGCCTGCTTTTAAAAGTAACGTAAAAGTAACGAGTAAAGTAAAAAGTTACTTTCCATAAGTAAAGTAACCGATTACTTTTTTAAGAAGTAACGAGTAACGAGCAAACACTACTTTTTAAAAGTAGCTTCCCCAACACTGCATACAGCAAACATCTCCTCAATATCCGCGAGCTGCCTGTCCCCTGAACACACTGTAAAAAAATGCGTCTCTGTAGACAGCCCAGGCTCCACAAACGGCAACAAAAACAAACTGCGCCAACCTGCGCCACGAAACATAACAAACAGTCTTCCAGCGTTCCGGCCAATAACCGACAAGAAGGATTTGGGGGTTAGGGGGTTAGTGTGCGGAAACACGGAAGGTAGGGAGAGGGGACAGGATGAGGAGGAGGGAGGGGCGAGCTACCTTCGTTTTGTTTGAAAATACTTCGAACATCAACAAGAAGTGCCGTCACCCAACATCGCTTAGAGCACCTTTAAAGAGCAGAGAATGAATTTCGCTACATGTATGTGACAATAAAAGTACCTTTCTTCTTTTTTTCCTTACAGGACGTGTGCATACCAGATCTCATCAAACTTTTAGATATCCTGGGAGACAACGGGGTAATTCATATGGAATTCAACACATCAGCATATGATGCTAAAAGAAACACATTATTAATACAAGTTTGATTTTTCCTCCTGTACAGAACTTAAGAAATGAAGAGCAAGTGGCCATTATTCAGGCTAGCACTGTTTTGTCACTTGCAGAAAAGGTAAGTTTGGAAACCACATCATGGTCCCTCTGATAACATGAAAAAACCAACGCACAGAATCGTTTGTGCTGTGCTGGCTCATGTTTTGCGGTTTGTTGCCCTCTAGTGGATTCAACAGATTGAGGGGACGGAGGCAGCGCTGCACCAGAAGATGGTGGACCTGGAGATAGAGATGGTGAGTCAAAGCAGTCCTGTACAGGACAATCATTTGTTTGTCTTTACCTCTCTGATTCCCTCAGTGACTTTCTGCTTGAATATACATACACACATATATATATATATATATATATATATATATATATATATATATATATATATATATATATACACGTGTATATGCTTTCTTACTTTTCATGGCTCACACAGCAGCTCTAGTCCTGAGTGATGTGATTGAAGCTGCCAGTAAACCATAGCACTTAGACCCTAGTCGCAAAATATTGGTTTAAATAAAGAATTATATTATAATTGAGTTGCAAAAAAGTATAACCCCTAATTACTGTCTCTGACCTGCTTATTCTGTACAGGATATGTTCTGTAAACAGAAAGGATATCTAGAAGAGGAGCTGGACTACAGAAAACAAGCCTTGGACCAGGCTTACTTGGTACGTGTGTGTGTGTGTGTGTGTGTGTGTGTGTGTGTGTGTGTGTGTGTGTGTTTTGTATGTTTTGTGTTGTAATGTATACATCACTTTGTGGGGCCAGAATCCGTTCACAGTCTCAGACTCTTGGGACTCAATTCCCAAGGTTTATAATTTATTTCCCAGGGTTAGGACTTGGCTTCAGGGTTAGGTAGAGGGTTGGGGTTATGCATGTAGTAGTTATGGTCAGGGTAAGCCTGCAATGAATGTAGGTACATTAATGCAGCGTTGTATACATTGTTGTGTGTATGACATCAAAAGTAACAACAGCCATGTTTTCTCCTCCCGACAGCAAATCCAGGAGTTGGAAGCAACATTATACAACGCCCTGCAGCAGGACAAGGTGCTTCATGTCTCAACCTATTACAGACTTATTGTTATGACAACTACTGTATATTTCACATAAAGAAAATCAGTTGTTATCTAGTAATATGTCAACCTCTTGTAAAACATCAGATACATTTATGTCATCTGAGATACTGGAGGGGCAAGGTTTATCAAATTAAAACTTCAAGAAATGCGTCACAAAAGATTATTATTGATGTGCTTTTGACATACATCCTTGTGATCATGCACATCCCACTAATCTGGAACATCTGTGCTATGTACATGGAGACCACATGACCAATTTGCAAGGTTTATTGCAAATAAATTGACTAATGACTATGACTTCTGCAATTGTGAACACAAATTAAGAAAACAGGGGCTTCCAGGAAACATAAGATTCCTATATGGTTTCTAGAAATCTTCCAGGAATCTTATTTCCTTGAAGCAGCTGATGTTACAAGAAGTGTACACCCCAACATTTATACACTTACACATGACATGTACATACAAACTCCATTCTCACACACCATTCTCTCTGCCTCTTACCACATCATCATAACTGTGGTATGCTGTATGTTATTGTCTTCACTGTTTGTCAGTGTCTATACATATGTGTATGTATTGTCTATGTATTGTATGTGTTATTTACCTTGTATATGTCACTGTTGTTACACTGCCACAACAAAGTGTTCACATAACAGTAGGACCAAAGATATGTGCGTTGAGAAGTGTTTTTATTTGTGTTTGTGTTTTTATCGATCATGGTATCCACGGTGCCTGATGCCTGTCTTCTTCCTCCAGGTGATAAAGTATGGTGAGCCTCTGGATGAGCATCAGAAGGACGAGCTGCGGACGGCGGTGGAGAAGCTAAGGAGGCAGATGCTGAGGAAGAGTCGAGAGTACGACTGCCAGATCCTCCAGGAGAGGATGGAGCTGCTGCACCAGGCACACCAGGTCCGTCTACGCTGTACCTGTGTGTGTGTGTGTGTGTGTGTGTGTGTGTGTGTGTGTGTGTGTGTGTGTGTGTGTGTGTGATAATAGGGCCCTGTGTGGAAATAGGTTTTTATGTTTCATTTGTACGTTTGGAATCTCTCTTGGCTAGAGAGAATTGACCGCTCACTACTGTTTTTTTTCTCTGAATATTTGCAGAGAATTCGGGACCTTGAAGACAAGACAGAAATCCAGAGGAGGCAGATTAAAGACCTGGAGGAAAAGGTAGGCCATGTTTTATGTCTTTCTGTAAAAAAAAAAAAAAAAAAAGCAATGCATACATTATAGGTAGACAAGATTATGGGATTGTTCAGCCTAAAGCTTGTGGAATCAAAAATAAATTGAATTTTCAGTGTTTTCAGTATTTCTATTCTCTCCCTTTTCACATTGAGACCACTTTCATGAAAGCTCAAAAAGATACAGTAAAATATCACATTAGATTCTTACATAAGTAATATTCAGAAGTGTGAATGGTTTTAATAAATATTATTATCTAGTTTCCCTGTACACTGAACCTCTGTTTCTGTCTCTGCTGTTACTAACATATCTTGAGTGTTCCTCTAATTCTCTCACTTTCTTTGTCCCTTCTTCATTTCTTTCTTTCTTTCTTTCCCCTAGTTTTTGTTTCTGTTCTTGTTCTTTTCTCTTGCCTTCATCCTTTGGCCTTGAAGTCTTTGGCGTGTCCTGTAGCAGAGGTGAGTCCTAAGGGCTTTGAGTAGAAAGTTCAGACCACGGCTGTCTCTCTTCTGGACCTCGGTCAAATACTTTTCCATTAAAGCAGAACCTGCACAGCAAGTGTTTTGGCTTTGCGTAGTCTCCAAAGTAAAAGTTGGGAATACTCAGGCCACAGAGCCGGAGTTGGCCTTCACAAGCGCTCAGTCAAGATGCATTTCTGTATTATTATTGAGACTTTCTGATAACGGCTTCTGACCTTCAAAATAAAAGCAGGGGATTTATTATTTAAAAAAAAAAGGTTTTTAAGTTATCTAAATTGGTATTTACCCATAACCCTATTAAATATAAATCAATAATTGAACTGATACTGCAAATCAGCCAGTGAGATCAAAATGTACATTGTACAATAAAATCTACACAAATACTTCTCTTGGCCTGTACTTAATCTTCACGGTAGCATTTAATGTTTCAAAAAGAAAACTACAGACCAACTGCAAACTGTACATGGTCACATTTTGAGACGGTATGTGTTTTTCCCCACAATGTGACCACTGGGAGGCTCAGTACTCTCCAGAAGCAAAACTTATTTGGCCCTGGTCTTACTTGCTTCACCTTGCCTTCACTTAGAAATATTCACTTGTCATTCCATCTTTCTCTTTGCACTCTTGACATCTTTCCACTTAGCCATTTCGGTAACACTTTACTTGAAGTTTTCTACATAAGAGTGACATGACACAGTCATGACACATGAACCCTAACCCTTATCCATCTATTCCCCCATCTATTGTTCTTTACCCATATTTAATATCTGGCCATCTTTTAAACAGCATTTTTGTATAACTGAATCCGGCTTTTTTAAGGAGATTTTTAAGTGTTTTATTCACACCAGTGGTCCTCTTGTGCCCGTGCCCCTCACAGCGCCCATCCTGGGCGTTGCGTTTTAACCCAAACCTAACCATAACTTGTCATGATAAAACCGAATGACACTTACTAAAAGAAGCGTTATGTCATAAACGTTTATGACTTGTTCATAATGTTTATGACATGTTCATGACAGTGTCATGTCACTCTTATGTAGATACCGTCAAGTAAAGTGTAACCGCCATTTCTAATGTTCATGTCCCCCCCCCCCCAAATTACAACAGCATATCAGTTTTACTTATTGAAAGGTTTCCAGGTAGCAGACAACTCAGAAAGCCAACAGTGCCATCTCTCCCTCTCATGTGTCTTTGTTTGTAACCTCTTGGCTTTTAACCTATGTTTCTATAAGTGTTTTAAAATTATGCAAACCGTTTTTGGGCTTTGCAAATGTAAAATAAAATAAAATGTGCAGTGTGTATTAAATTTGCTTGACACAGTGCTTCTGACTGCTCTAATTCTGTGTTAATCCTCTCTCTCTCTCTCTCTCTCTCTCTCTCTCTCTCTCTCTCTCTCTCTCTCTCTCTCAGGTGGCGTTTCAGCTTGAAGATCTTGTTTGTGACTGCAGTGTTATTTATTTTCTGGACAAGTGTGGAACAATGTGCGCACCAGTGGCTGCTAGTGTCATAACATCAGTAACTGCTGTCAGTATAGGTGAATGTGTTGTGTGTTGGCCATGGACACTTAAGATTTTCTTCTTCTTCTTTTTTTAAGTGGGGTAGGGTTCTCAGGATACTGCCCAAAGGAAGACGTTTTTTGTTTGTTTTTTACAGCGGTGTTAAACGTCTCTCCAAACAACTGGGATTACTGTAAAAGGCTGCAAGAATGACACACAATTAGAGAGACACTTGTAGAAGCAGACACACACACACATACACCTATATACACACAGTTTACGGACACGCATGCATATACAGATGCATGCAGATGCAAACACGCGCATACACACACGTGCTTTGACAAATCCAAACCAAAGCCTGGGAAATGTTCTCTCTGCCATGCAGAGTAATAATATGTCTTTCATCAATATTTAGCCACAGTGGAAATATAAGCAGACTGAGACACTCGTAGACAATGAGGCAAACAAACCGCCGGACCACAACTTCTCTTCTTTTTCTCTTCTTTCCTTTCCTCTCCAAACCCGAAAGGACGTTCTTCACGAATGCAACCTCTTGGTGATATAGAAGCGAGCTAACTCAGGGCCCATGAGTGCAGAGGCCAGTAACTGGTCTCAGGTCAGATTATATATAAGGAACACTGTAGGACATGGTGTGACACTGGCTGGCCTGTCTTCGGTTATACCTGGAAAAAAAAAAGAGAACTGCACTGCAGAGACTGGTGTGTACAGACACTAAAAGTGGGATACAGGACACTAAGGTTGACACGTCTTCACCGGACACACATAACAGCCGTGAGCAAAGAGAGGTAAAAAGAGAAAAGAAAAAGATCACAGTGGATATGACACTCTGATCCAGCTCCACTCAACCTGGATCTCCATAGAAACTGCTTCTTCATTTTTTTCCCAAAAAACCAGCAGACTGTAAGAGCTTTACTCTCTGGTTGTCTTTCTTTTTTACAGCTCCTACCACTCGGATACTGTGTCCCAAGATACCCACTGAGAAAACATCAATATTCTGTACTGTAATATATACATTTGTTGATATGTACATGTGTCTGAATTATTTAATGTAGTATCCCCTTTTATTTCTGTGAATAGATGCACTTTTATTTTAATCTCTGAAGCAGCTTGAACAGTTGATGTAGTTTATAAATGACTCATAAGGGTATACGATGCTCTGTTTTATTGTGTTGACGGCTGCAAAGATTAACTTTATTGCCCTGAAAATTATAACAGAATAATCGTTGGAATATGAATGTGGTATAATGAAATATTTGCCTCCCTTTTTATTTTTCCTTCCTCTGTCACACATACTGTATTTATTCATCTACTCTCTAAACATGAGTTGCTGTGGTTGACCAGCTGTGGGTGCTGGTTTCACCTGAGCAACGTTCAATTCGCCCTTTAAAGTAACATCTTGCTCTTTTAACAAACTTGTAAATATTTTCAGACTACTTTGCAAAATGTCTTTATCAACTCTGGTCATATGATTGGTCGGTTAAAATTCAAATCTAATAGTTATGTCATCAGTACTTCCTTCTTCTCTGTCCCAAGATCACTGCAGGTTCTCTCTCTACTGCTGTTTTTTACTAACAATAACGTCTTTGATACTAACAACCCGCTTTTAAGAAACAATTCTTGCCACTTCCCCAAATTGAAACAGGAGAAAGTGAATGCAACACGACACCTGCTCCACTTTTCTCCTGTCAAGTGAACTGCCCAGTCCCTGCAATATTTACTAGTTGACTGTGCTTGTTCCCTATGTACCTGAGCTAGTGTATCTGCCATCATATCGCCCCTCTGGCTCCATTCACAGGTGTAGGGTATCTAGGCATCTCATTACATAGAGGACAGTAACTATGGCCCCCTCCATTCACTTTACCAAGGGGAATGACTGAGACTATTTTTGTGCAAACTCAGCTAACTAGCAGTTGCCTTAAATGCACTTTCCCCTTTCTCCCCTCCCCCTCCCGTGGATGTTCTTTTTAACTTTTTTTTTATCAAGCGGTTGATATTATGTAATATGTATATATTTTTTTCTTTATTTCACAGAGGATTTTTTTTTATCTTTACCCTGTCTGTCTTCCAACGAGAATTTAACCCCTCCTACTTGCGTCTAGATTATTACAGAAACCGAAAAAGGAGTAATGCTGTAAAAAATAAAAAAAAAAAAACAAACATGGCCTTTGACCTTAACGAATGAATTGTCTTCTTTTCACATCATTATTACAGGTATGTTGAAGGTGAGCATTGAAGCATTGCTGTGAAGAAACTCATTTTTAACATTCTGTTTGAAATGATTAGATTACAGTATGAAGATTTTTTTTATTTAAGCGTGTACTTATTATCTGTGCCGTGTTTGTTATCCACGTCTCAGTATATTATTTTTTGGCATTCATTAGTTAGCAAGTGGAATAATCATAATCTTGATTGACAAAACAAAGTTCTTAATAACTTTTCTGGAGCTTTCAATTGTATCACACAATCGTCTGCCGCGAAAGGTCCATTTAATAGGAGGCTTTGTATTGATTTAATGTGCTCAGAGACATGGATTTGTTTTGTCATCCACTGTATCTAGGTCTAGGATGAACGTTCAACTCTCATCATTTATCAATCTCGATATTCTGTGGTATCTTTGTTTAAATGATTTCATTTTACAACATGCACAATTTTATCGTTTGTGTTGCACCTTATTGCTGACTCCTGTCAGGGTATATTAATAGCTGTCATTAGTTGTCCCTGCTAATGGGGTTCTGCTTTGTTCAAGTCAGGAATTGGGAAATACTGTAGGCTATGAGCTGTGGCTGGTTCTTCCATTTGATGTGCGCTGCACGTGGACAGAAATAGCAATAGTATAGCTACTGCTAGTACATCCTTTGCTGATACAGGTCAATGCAAATGTCATTATTTTCCGTGATATTTGAAAAGGTTTTTCTAAATTCATTCATAAAACAAACACACAAGTGCTCAGTGTTATGAGACAGTTTTATGACTTGTGGTATATTATGAGAATCGTAAAACCTTCCTACACTGAAGCAGTAAAGGATTCAGTAGTCTCACAAGCTCTGTTTGTTGTTTTTTCTTTTTGGTGGTAATGCTGGATACAGAGCAGGGTCAGTCCAGGATAACAGTCTGTCTTTTCACTGTAGTCCTGACTGTCCTTGCCAAGCTGGAAGAGAACAGGGGTCGAGCCAGGTTTTGCGTTGTACATCAGTCATGCCGAGGGATGTCTGTCATAAAAGAACTTCTATCTGTCCTCCTTTCAGCACCCACACAGAGGTCACTCTCAGAAGTTATAGTATGCACTGACTGAATAACTGCCTTTTTTTTTTTTTTTTTATAAATGAACATCAAGTCTTAAATGAAAAAACGTCCAGTGAAAAGAGTAAGAGTGCCATTTGTTTCTGCGATCTATATTAAATTATGCATTTTCTCAGTTACTGAACACATTCGAAAAGACCTTTTTTATGTGCAAATAAATGTGCTTCCTTGTCAGAACATCTACTTTAGATGCTGTTTCAGCACAGAGCTTCAGCTACAACGATTTGACACAACTCAGAAACAGGGACGGTTTCAAACTTCTATTCTAATTATGAGCCATTCTGGATGACATGAAACCCCCATGTGTAAGTGTGTGTTAGAAAGCCCGCCTTGCTGTAAGAGATACAAGATTCAAATGTCTGGCAGTACATCCTTGGCGGCTCTTTAACCTCATTTCAGCAGCAGCTGGTTAGCAGCCAAACCATCCCAGGCGGATGCAGCTGCCCAGTCTGCTCTGTTCAGCTGCTTAGCAACACTGACTTCATGGCTCATACACCGATTAAACATGTGAGACTGGCAACTCGCTTGCTTTTTCATCTTATAGTGAGAGTAAGGATAAACTTCCAGCATTAGGCTATGAAGAACAAAGCAAAGGTATGTTTTTTCTTCCGCAGCTTTGACCTCAGTTTGCCATTTCTTTCTAATTTGGCTTCATCCAAGCATCCAAAATAAGAGTCTTTAGTGTAAGCCATTGTCTTTGCTCTCTCCTGATCATCTTGTGCATGTTGCCAAAGGTTCACCACTGCTGGTGACTGTGTGCTACTGCGCTTCCACTGCTCTGTGCTGATGTGAAATATAAACGGAAAAGTGTATAGTCGCCGTTTCTCAGTTTCTAAAAAAATGTCATGCAGAGGCCAGAAAGAAAGTACAAATGAAGATGAGCCAACCAAAACCACCAAAGATACAGTGGGTCTGATGCATGTACGTAGTTGTATCCTATAATTCAACTGGTAGACTGGCTTAGATGGCACATAACTCCTATTGACTTGCCTGTAGAACAGTGGCCCACTTACCCACTTTTTGGAAGGTCTCACTAGCCGTTAAGCCTTTTGTGCCAAATTCATGAAGACCACTAAGTGTGCATTTGCCAAACTCTGTCCTATCTACTGTCATTCCATCATGCCTGGATGAACATGCACTAAAGCTGGTGGCAATATTAGAGCTGTTATATGGGGGACATTCACTTTACTAGCTGACCTACCTTACATCCATTTTTAATATGAAGATGGGGGATAGTCTCCTGCTTTTTCCAGCATTGCTGCCGTCATTGTTTTAAAAGCATCATTAAGTCTAGGCAATATCCTTTTAGTGAGCTTCTTCACAACAGCCTTGTCAGAGGATGTCATTCAAAAGGTGCAATGGCAAATCTTTGGTCATTATTAGCTGGAAAATACCAGACAACCCATTATGAACTCTGAATGAGTTGTCTTTCTTTACGATTTACTTTGACAGTGAACCACAGAAAAATCCACCCAAATGAAATAAACAACTGACAGAATGTTTTGTTTTTATTGTTTGCAGCTATCATGACATCACCGACATTGAAAGCCAGACAGTGTGAGCTGATGGCTCCACTGCCTCCCAGTCAGTCTGCTCTGTCCAGACCACAGTAAAAAACAGGGTGCAGTTTTAAAAACAAACATCTGCACTAGCCTTTAAGCACTGTCCTTGTTCTCTCATATCATATTCAATTATTTTAAAGTCATCTGAACTGGTTGGTGTTAGTGTGTGACTGTGTAGCCAGCCAAAACACAAAGAGGCTGCACGGGTAAAAATTTAAAAAACGCTGTCAATTATTTAGTTTTGTCCATTTTCTATCAGCATTATTTACTGTATAAACACACACACACACACACACACACACACACACACACACACACACACACACACACTGTGGGAAAGGGGGACAGGACAGCCATAAAACACAGAGACTCAGTAAGTCACCATAGAATTACAGAGGCCGGGAATTTTAGTGGGATCTTGGCATCTCCACAAACCTTGATGCTTTAATCACATTCATTAAGGGGAAGGTTTCTGCTGGCCTGGAAAGTTGCTGCACTAGATCCCAACAGAGCCACAGGAACTGCGACAGTGATATTCAGCAAAGAATTTGTGGAAATAGAGTTACTTATCATATTTTACTCAGCTTTATTCCCCTGAAAAATACTCCACCAAGCCATATTTTCAAAATATAGTGCTCAACCATTCTTTTTTTTGCTCCCAGGTATTTTAACTCATAGGATTTCTATGAATGTCAGTGAAAGAAAATCTGTCAAACAGGTAATGTCAGCCACTATGAAACAAAATAACAACAACACATGTAATGCACAGTTACTATCAGAAGAACAATGACATCTTGAGAGCAACCAGCATTTGAACTAAAGGGGAAATGTTGCCCGATACTATATTTATTTCTTGCAATAATTTCCTCACTGCAGCCAGACATTTTGCCAGTGAAATGTAGATGTTCTCCTCTGGCTTACAAATATACCAATACTTTTTTTGAAAGTTTAAGTTTGGTTGCCATGGCTGAATTAGTTTCTTCTGCAGGAGCACCATAGGAAATACTGGATGCTGGCTCGACTGCCGTGCCCCATGAAGTGGCTCCCTGTCTGAAAAACATCCAAGGCTTCATGTCAGTTGATGACAACCTGTTAGGTGAGACCTGAGGATGTGGCCTCTTTTATTTCACTATAGCCGACTGACCTTGAAACTCTTTCACATCTCTGTGGACTCACACAGGCACACACACTCAGCACTTCAATGGGATCTGAGAGGCAGTGGACTTGCTGTTTCTAATCCAGCTGATGAAAATGTCCACCAAGCCTCAACCTTCACCAGTGAAACCAAAGCCATCCTCATACTGCACCAGACAGAACTACCATTATTCTTTCAACTTTCAACCCATTTCAACAATTCTAAGTGAAATTTTAACAGTACATAAGGTGATGAATTAGAAGTGTAATGTGATTCTACTAATGACAGCAAAACAGTATTCCTACTTAATAACATGAGGCACATATATATGTATTATGTAGTTGTTTTTATTTTTAAGTGGTTAGTACAGAAGTACAAAATCCTTGTTCTTAACTTTAGGCTATTTGGAAAGAGTTTATGGAGGGAAAATGACGACAAAAAAAAGACCCAGTGAGACTATTTTGACCCCACTCAAACTTGTGAAACGTGCTGATATACGGCCATTATATAATTGCATCCCTGGTAACTGAGTGACGGTGTTGACTCCTGTTGCCCTCTCGACTCAACAGTCTCTCAGTTTGAGACCTGCTGCCTGAAAGATGCTTGTCTCTCTGCGCTGCTGACACGATCCTGCCTCATTTATGCTGGCGTGAGTAATCACCACGGAGGTGTCGCCGTTGAAGGCCCAGACAAGCACTAGAAAGAAACATCAGCTCTAGCCTACTTTGAGTTGTTTCCTCTTTAGCCAAGAGGTTTACACGGAGAGCGCAGGTGTAGCTATAGTTCCATATTAATTGTCTTAAGTGGTGCTGAAAGGACAGCGACACAGTGGAAAGCTCCGGCCGCACCTTGCACACCAGAGTGCACACGTGTGTCCAATTAGTTCATTTCGATATAAGCTCGCAGACCATCGGAACTGCTGAACACTGGCGACCTACGAATACAATATTTTGACTCCTGTATACGGCTAAATTAAACTACATCATATATGATAATTGGGTGCTATTTGTCTCGGTATTCGCAATAAAGGTAGGGTTCCAATACTATTTCAATAAACTCATTCTAAACTCTGACAGAAACCATGTGCTAGCTATGCATTATGCCACCTCCGGCTTTAACTCAACTCCTGATTGCCTGTCTGCTCAGGCTACCTCACAGCACCACACACACACACACACACACACACACACACACACACACACACACACACACACACACACACACACACACACACACCCCCACCCCCACTTCAGCACCAGTTTATCCGTCTTTCTTGGTCACTTGTGCAGGGCTCCACCATGGCAGAGCGCAGGGGAAACTGGGACAAGGCAGAGGACGACCTGCCGGTTTATCTCGCCCGACCCGGCACAGCTGACCAGGTGCCCCGGCAGAAATACGGCGGCTTGTTTAGCAGCGTCGAGGGCGCATTTGAGAGTAAATCCATAGACTTTGATGCCCTGAGCGTCGGCCAGAGGGGCTCCCGCACCCCGAGGACCGCCAAACGAGAGACCGGTCAACAGGCGAAGAGCTCGGCGAGTGACAACAAGATCTCCCCTGGTGTGGAAAGTCCCGCAGCAAACAGGCGAGGAGGGAAAGACTCAAATCGGGTTGAGATCACAACCAGCGGCGGTAAAGAAGTGTTGCAGAACCTGGAACATGAAAAGGTCAGAAGAAGACTGTAACTTTTGCGTGAATGGCAGCAGCATGTGTAAATGAAGGAGTGTTTTCTACAGTGTGTGTCACTGCTGACTGTTAGTTTTAGCTTTTCTCTTCTGGTAGCAACCTTTGTTGTTTGTTTTTATTCAAAGCATATAAACTTATGTCCAATGCATTTGTGAACTAAAATAGGGATGAGACCCTTAATTGTTGATTGGATGCGTCACACTGCCACATCACTATATGACATATCAAATTATTCACTAAAGAATATCAATCTACCTAAATAAATTATACAGATTATTTAACAGCATTGCAGAATAGATACAGCACATTAACAAGTAATCAGTGTATAATGCATGTCATAGAACCCCATGCAGCATGAAAGAAATGGTCAAACAGCCACGAGTGGAGTTGGAGTGGAGGACATATCTCAGCTAACAAAATTAGTTTTTAAGGTATATGTGGGGGGAATACACAGTGCTTGCCAAAATAATTGGGAAATTAGACAGACTTACCATCCACTGCCAACATTCATCAGCAGAATTCTGCAGGAAAATCCATCCAATGTGTCAAGACAATAACATTAAGAGAAAAAAGAGTCAAGCAACCAAGGCCACACTGACTATGACTGGAAAGCCTCAAGGCTGGACAAATGAAAATGTCTGTCATGGCTACAAGTCTGGTCCACTGCAGACATCAGTTCTGTTTTAGTTTAAACCATGGAGTTGGGGACCATGATGCTAAATATTATACTGGGGGGAGAGGGGGTCGTAATGCAACAAGTGTTGCCCACACATTTAGCAACATGCTGACCTGCTATTTTGTGTGACACCTGTAGGTCCATTAGAGCAATTACAATGTAAGCCAGTGACATAACAAGACATGGTACTGAGAGAAATCATAGTAGTATAACAACTATATCCAGCTTTGTAGTTCGTTGCAATATGCATGCATAGACAAAGTGATTCACACAGGTTAGAAATGTAACACCAAATGCAACTGAGAAATATGAGCATGGTCCTTTCTTTAAAATCTGCAGTACGTGTGCAGTAAAAAAAGAACAAAACCACTTCTACTGTATAGTGTGTGCATCTTAGTGGTGTATGTTTGTCAAAAAGAAATCTGAACAGCTTATATTCACCTAGTGCATCCGGCTGCCGAATAATCTAATTAAACTTAACACAGCGGATAGGCACACTAGATACAGGTTAAAACAATGAAGCTGCAGGATTGTTGTACTGACTGTGGAATCATTAAGTGTATTATTTACACCTGTGAGTTTACTGCTGTGACATGCCAAAATGTCTTCTTATAGAGGCAGGGTTTGAATTTTTCAGCACCATAGAGTGCAAGTCTATGTCTGTCTTTTGCATTATTCCTGCAGAAAACATATTTTTCAATCCATTCTTGATGACATCAAGAGTGCATTTGTTTTAAAAATGTTCAAGTTCAAAATGTTGTTTAAAGTACCACAAAACCATACCACATCACCTTTTCTCATCATGTCACCTGTTTTGAAGAATTATATTTGTATCTGACTACAAAAGTATGGGCAGAGTTTTTTTGGCAAAAAGGTGTATGGAAGAAAAAGAAGAATTGGCTGATAATATTTGCAAGTGCCATCAAGCAGGCACACACTAAAAAAATGATGATTCATGTCTCTCTCTTTCTCTCTGGCTCCGACACACACACACACACACACACACACACACACTTACAATTTTGGCTCAGAGAGAGAAGATGGCATTAGACAAAGTGAGGATGATTACTAGTTAGTCATTGCAGGGCTGGCCACATACACATCATATAACCCATGAATGGAGCAAATTGATTTTATAAGAAGCAGGAAAGAGTTAAATATTATGGAATGATCTGATGTAATACAATATGCCATGTATTACAGTCAAATAGAATCTATTAAATTTAATTGTCTGCTTAAATGCATAAAGGTTTCATCAGCCTGACGTCAACTCCGGTCTGAAATCATCAGCAGCAGCAGCAGCCGCAGCAGTGATTGTTTGATGTAATCATGTTTAGAATGCCACTACATGGTGTGTATTGCTTTAGAGCAGATATAGATACAGAGTTACACCAAATTATTGTTAATTTTTTTTAAAGTCTTTTCAAAAATGTAAAATGTCTTAACATGAATCCACCATATTATTAGCAAATATAAATCATCCTATTTGTGAAAAATGCCATCCACAGATAGAGTTAATCCTAAGGCATGAACGTGTCAGCTGCGTGGCGTGTCCATTTTTATTTCGGCTGCCATGTTAACAGGTTAGAGCTTGCACACTGCCTGCGTGACATGCACGTCTCAGGCGCGGCTCGAGCCGTGCCGAAAATGCATGCATGCTAGAAATAGGACTGACGCCTATTTTTCACGCGACCCGCAAGCTTGTTGGAAGCGTTTCAATTCAAAATAGAATAGGAAAAGATGTTTATATGTCATTTTGACACAAATACATTTCATAAATGACGATGTTGTTGATGTTTGAAAGTCTCTAGGTTCTATTTCGTATAGGCTTCGCCCTCTAAGAGCCGTCGCTATTGGGTTAATCCCTTCGCGCAGTCGTGAAGATTTCTTTCGCACCCCTGCACGGGCCTCTAATATGTCCGCAGTTACTGTATATCACAGTTGCGCGACCATAGAACTGCTCCCTATTTTTCTTCAGCGACAAGCAGTTTGAAGACTTCAAAGAACAGCGGTGTCCGCCGACCACGGACCGGCTATATCCTGCCGCCCTCCACAAAGCAAAGTGTCCCTCGACCCCGTTCCCCGGGCTAGCATCCCGCCTCTCACCAGCAGTTCTGCAGCCGCTTACCGCCGGAGGAACTGAAGCGGCAGACGATGGCAGCCGAGCAGACAGTCGGGTAAGGTAAGGATACCACCAGCCGGGGAGGGGATTTGGTGGGCACAAGTCCGCTGACTCAATCCCCCGAAGACAGTTCCCTTGCCGGCTCTCCCTCCTCCCCGTTGGAAGGACTGGAACTCATAACGGCGGAGGATTACGGAATCCCCGCCACGGCGACTGTCTCCATTCCAGGAGGGGAGCACCACACTGCGGCTTTCTCCTTTATTTCTCTTCCACAGCGGGTGGGCTCCCTGCCCACCGCTAGGTTTTTGTTCTTGACCTGTGTGAATGCCGAGTAGCATTCCCCTCTCCCGGGAGATGGATGGCGGTCCCGCCACGGCGGCAGAGCTTGGCTTCCATTCCGCTTCCGACAGCCCCTTTTTTCGGTTGACGAAAGCCTACACCGCCATCTCCCTGAAACCAGGTCCTCCGCGCGTACCCGTGTACCGCCTAGGTGGCCGCGGCGCTGAACAATACCGCTTTGCTAGCATACCGCTAGCTCTGCTGTCTCCGCCATGACCGCTAAGCTTTGGCTGTTCCCCGCTGAGGCTTGGGCAGCCACGAGTTGTAGGCAGTGGAGGGGATGCGATAACACACCCCCTAGAGAGCGGTGCTTCGGCCACAACGGTGGCTCCGTGATGTCGGCTCAAGGAGAACGCACCCCGCGGGCTGCAGTCTGCACCTCTCCAAGCCCCGGCTCCCGCTCCACCTACCGGCGGCGCGGCCATGAGACCCGGCAGGCAGCACCCACCTGGTCCAATCCACTCGCCGATCCGCAAACGGCGGCGGCAGTGACTGGTGTCGGGAACGTGTGTCTCACTCCAGCTAGAGTTGGAAACATAACGGTGCTTTGAAGGGCCACACAGTTCCCTTAAAAAGCAGTTTTTTTAACTGCCCATGTGCAGTACACGGTTGGAGCCAGCCACACTGTGTCAGAATTAACAGGCTCACACACCCACTCACAGTGTGTGTTTATAGCCCCCTCTGAGACGCTGTGATGTGTGTGGAGAAGCATACAAACGGCTATACGCTTCAATTCGCTAGCCCTCCCCCAGTTCTTACTGGCGTGGGAAGCTTGACACACATGGACCCATGGATGTGAAAGCTGATCACAAAGGGCTACACGCTCCAGTATGCCTCCCCCCCTACCTCGCTTCTTTTTAACTGTGTCATCTCAGGTGGAGATAGCTGCTCTGAGAGCTAAATAAACAGAGCTAGAGGAGCTGCTGGCAAAGGATGCCTTTTTACCATGTCCCTCCAAGGGAGGAGAATGGCGGCTTCTATTCCCGCTATTTCTCACACTGAAAAAGACGGGCAGAATGCGTCCCATTCTCGACCTGTCTCAATTCAACCAGCGGGTCATGGAGCACCCATTCCACATGCTGATGATCAGACACGTATTGGGATGTGTGCGCCACCACGAGTGGTTCACTTCCGTGGATCTGAGAGATGCATATTTTCACATCTCGGCTATCCCCAAACATAGGAAATTCCTGCGCTTCTCTTTTCAGGGGGCTCATTTCTAGTACAACCGGCTGCCATTCGCCGGCTCTTTAGTCGCCCCCTCACATTCTCCAAATGCATGGAGACGGCGCTTCGTTACGCAGGAAAGGCATCCTGGAGACGATCTGATCATTATGGCTCCCTCTCAGGAGAAGGCTGCGCTCCACACTATGGAAGTCGTGCAGCACCTACAGACACTGGGCTTCGCCATAAACTACGGTGCTGAAAGTGTTAAAGCACTTCGTCCAAGTGGTAGCAGGGAGACATGTCGTCGTGCGGACAGACAACATCACAGCAGCAGCTTACATAAACCGTCAGAGGGGCGTGCGCTCAGCTCGGCTGTTAGAGATAGCCAGGAGTGGGCCCACAGACACCTTTTGCCTCTCAGAGCGGTCTACATCCCCGGGGTTTTGAACCGGGCGGCAGACCTAATGTCGAGGGAGGGGGCTTCTCACAATGAATGGAAATTGAATCCCACTATCGTTCAGATGCTGTGGAGCAGGTTCAGGAGAGCGAAAGTGGATCTGTTCGCCTCACGCCTTTTCCCACCAACCATGGCCCAGAGCCCGCCTATACGCTTTCCCCCCGGTCCCTCTGATCCCTCGCCTCCTGGCTCGCATCCAGTCGGTCATTCTGGTGGCACCAGAGCGCACATGCGCATCCTGGTTCCCGACTCTAGTTCAACTACTTGCAGGGCCCCCTTGGCAACTGCCGTGGCACGCAACTGACACACAACAGAAACGCCATGCTCACGCCACGCATCCAGTATGTAGCCGGCGTAAGCGCCAACATCGCAACGTCCTGCGATGTGACTATCGCGCATGCGCACATGGCGATGTAGATAATGTAACAAAATATTGTGCAGCCCTAGTAATGAGTAACGATGCAGCACATAAAAAATGTATCGGAGTAAAAGTATTAAACTCATTGAAAATACAGTATGTACTGAAGTAAAAAGATTATACTCCAGTAGAGTACAGATACAGCCTTTTAGTACTTAAATACAGTAGTGAAGTAGTTATACTTCGTTATTATACATCTCTGGCAGTTACCAAATGTAAAGTTACTTTGTGAGTCGAAATAAGTGCGTTAGTGCAGCGGTCAACAGAAAGTGTGTGTTCCCAGGCTCACCCCCTCTCTGTCAAAGCCCAAAAAAACCCAGGTGAAGCAAACTAATATGCTATCACTTCTGCTCAAACTGCAATGAAAACGGCCACCACCTACAATATAAGTGCACAATATAATAATAATATATGAGACCATAAACAACATACAATATGTGGCTCCTACAGGGACTGATTGAAGACACCAATATTGATAAACTATTTTTATTTAGTTTGAAAGGTTTATTCTTATCAATAATACCTCAGTGATTCATGTGCTATGATTCACAGCCTTACAGCAGACAGTTTGGGACCTGGCCGGTGCACACACCCTTACTTATCTATTTGAATCCTCCCATTATCCCACTAATAAATAATAAAATTTACTTTCTCTCTCCTGAATTCTAAATGTAACTACACTTACTACCACAGTCCATCATGATGGATGACCATGATCAAATACAATTATCTTTTTTCCTTTAAGTGTTTATGTACAGTAGACATCCAACTCCCCCCCTCCTTGTGGCCTCATACTGAACTGCAGTATTGCACCTCCTGAGGGACAAGATGATTCAGCAGATTCAACAGACAGAGAGTAAGGCTGAGTGAAATGTTTTGCTTTGTTTGAAAACTGTTTGAGGACATCAGACTGACAACAGAGTCAGGCCATGCTTACTCCTCTGACATTCTCAAGTACTGTCTGGCCTAACATGAACCTTTTCATGCAAACTAATGACAAGCAGAAAAGCTGACTGATCATGAGGTCTGACATCTTTGTTCAAGTGCATCAGTTTCACGTTGAGTTATAGTCACATTATAGTCTGTTAATTGTTAGGGTTTGTGTGTGGTTATTTTTTTGGCTTTGGTGAAATATTTTTGATATTTAATAATCTTGTGTTGATGTTGTAGTAGTAAACAAAAATGATCATAACTAGAGATTTGATTGATTTTTCTCCTGTCTGGTGAGCTAATTAATGCAATCAGCTGCAGTAATGGAGTGAATAATGGGGAGTGGTTAGCCAGATGTCCCCCCCCCCCACTCCCCTCATTCTTATCCTGCAGGGTGGCAGTCAGACAGGAAGTACCTCTTTATACACACATTCACGCTGGCACACACACACACACACACACACACACACACACACACACACACACACACACACACACACACACAGTAAACATACAGGCCCACATACGCATTGACACATTTGAGCTTATCCATGCACATATAGTCATGTGAGCCACAAGTATAATTATTAAATTATGAAGATATCCTTCGGATTGAATCTGCAGTATGTTAAAGATTTTCTTATAATCCTGATTCAAAGAAAGTCTCAGCAAAGAGAGCATCAATGCCCAGTAGTTAAAGGGGTAATCCACCAATTTTACAATTAATGGTCATGGTCATGGGGAGTACTCAGCCTGTAAAACAGTTGTTATTATGTCTTCTGTAGTCTCGCTTTGTCCACACAGCATTCCGGGATTGGAGAAAAACGTGCTCTGGTTTATTGGCATTTCTTCAAACCAATCACAATTGTCTCGGGCGGCATTAAGCTCAGCACGGAGCTGTTTTGGTGGAACATGTACGTTCTAAAGTTGTTTTAGTTGTGTGAGAGAAAACTCAGATTGGACAGATAGTCTAGCTAGCTGTCTCAATTTACTTTGCAGAGATCTGCGGAGCAGTTAACCATAGTCCTCATAAATCTACCGGAGTTTTGAATTCCAACACAAAGAAAGCGAAAGGAAACGCATATTGGCGAAAAGACAATCATCCGGCGGAATTTCCTGCGGCACCGGAGCAATCCTGGAAGGGGAACGTTGTGGCTATAGACATTGTTACCCTTTTTTCTAGTTATCCGTAGCTGTTGGGCTCTGATATTTGTTTGTTTTTTGTTCGCAAAAACTACGAATAACAAAGTGATGGCATTACACTCGTGCCGTTTTTGCCAGGGGGTCATGGATACCCGCGATGGTCATCGTGAATGCCCCTCTTGTTTGGGTGTGGCACATTTATTGGAAGACATTGAGAACTGCGCTGGAGCTGCCTGCGGAGGAGCGCATCCTGAGAGCCAGATGTGCAGAGAAATCTCTTCGGGCTTCAGTAGTGCAGCCTTCATCGGATGACGTGGGACACGTTTCTAGGAAACGCTCCCGGAAGCACAGATGTGAGCACTCTCCTGACCATAGACAGGGTGCGGGGCTCGGGTACACAACATGTTCCCCAACCTTCTCATAGCCCGGTTCGGTCCACGAGGGTTCTGGGTGACCAGTGTCAACAACTGAACTCTCAGTCACGGATCCTGGCTGCCATACGTGGTTTGGCTGATAGGTTAGGTAATATTGAGCCTCAGCATTCTGTGGCGAGAACCGCATCGGAGCCGGGACCCACAGGGAATCCCCTGACGGGTTGCCTTCCTATCAGCGGGATGATGGTGATCACCCTGACGCCCTCTCCCTTTATGCCCTGGCCTCCCCTTTTGCGAGTGGTGGGCAGGCTGAGGATGCAGCTGAGTCTGATCAGTTTGACTCCTCATGGTTTGGTGGGCTGTCCACTTTGACCAACACGGGTGACGGTGAGCCCTCACCCATATTATCTCCAAGGTCATGAGTTCGGCAAAAATTGTGGGTCTTGATGTCCCGACTGTGCCCCCTGCTCTGGTGGATGGAGTGTGGGCAGGCATCTCCCAGTCTCAGCAATCGGTGTCGGTTCCTGTAGCTGGGGATTATTTGCAGATGCTCAGAAAGGCGTGGAGCACCCCTAGTGGGGCTTCTCAATTCAATGCAGACTGCCGGAGATTGGCTAAAGTACAATATGCTCCCGGCATTGGTATGGGGGATATGCCTCCCGTTAAATGGGAAATGGCAGCTTTGACGTCTCTGGGTCCGGAGCGTGTGATGGCTACTCCTTGCTGTCTGGTTAAAGGGATTGTTGGGATTGTGTCCAACGCACATTCGGCAGAGCTGCTGTTGCCAGATATAAGCTCAGGGGCTCCCAGCCTCCGCACCAACCTGCTTGGGGGTATGGCAGGCAGCAGAATGTGGCATTCTCGCCCCCTGGTGGTGGTAACAGACAGCCATCCCAACGCTGGCAAGGGTATTGGCCCCGCCCCCCGGCCAGAGGTGCGACTCAGAGAAAACGCCCCCCCAGAGGTTCAGGGCCTCATGGGGGTGACCCTTAGGGGTATGGGGAACTCATCCCCAGCTTTGCCTGGACAGCTGGGTGAGAAAAGTTTCAGACCCGTGGGTACTGGCTACGGTATCAAACGGGCACAGAATTCAGTTTCGGCGCCGTCCCCCTCCTTTCTCGCGGGTCAGCATGACCATCGTCAGAGACCCGGTCCAGGCTCGGTTTTTAACAGAGGAGATTTTGATCCTTCTGCAGAAGGATGCGATCATGAAAGTCGATCCCAACGAATAGCTCGCTGGCTTTTATTCAACGTATTTCCTATTTCCGAAGAACGATGGTGGGTTGCGCCCCATCTCGGACATAAGGCGGTTAAACGCCTTCATAAAGGTTCTGCCTTTCAAAATGCTGAACACAAATCAGGTCTTGGAATCCATAGAAAATGGAGAGTGGTTCACCTCCATAGATCTAAAAGATGCATACTTTCACGTGCCCATCTGCCCAGACCATGGGCCTTTCCTTCGGTTTGCCTTCCAGGGACAAGTGTACCAGTTCAAGGTCCTGCCATTTGGCCTGTCCCTCTCACCAAGGGTGTTTACCCAGGTGGTAGGGGCCACCTTGTCTTCTCTTCTACTGTCAGGGATGAAAGTCCTTCCTTATTTTGATGACTGGCTGATTTGTGCATGGATGCATGTATGGATCTATGAGACCGAACGATGACCGTCACCATCTCTTGTCGCTCAGAACGGGCTCCAGGCAAGAGGAAGAGGCGTGGCCACCTGGATGCTCTTATGGACAGCGGCCAAGCCTCCTAAGGTCAGTCACAGGTCTTTGTTGACATAATGTCTCGAGGATAGGTTAAAGGATTGCATCATTCAAGGTAAGACCGTGGTGATGGTCTTCGTTCGGTCTCATAGATCCATAGTTATAGTCATAACTTACGTTAATGTGGTCTGTAGAGGTAGCAGGCCTGCAAACTGGAAGTGTGTTGTTAATGCGTTCTCCAAGGCCTGGGAATGCTGAGGTAATGCCTTACTGCCTCACTGCCATGAAAGGACATGTCAGCATGTAGGCACTGCATCCTCTTGCAGCCAAAGGCAGGAAGAAAACAATCAGTGGCTATTGATTTACTTGAAAAATTATATAAAATTTCAAAGCACATCTCCTCTCAATATGTAAAATTTGTGATTGTCGATAATAGTTCAGGGTGAGAAGGTGTAGGAAACCCACACTTAAAGCATTGACACAAAAAGATATTTGATAATGAAACTTTTTTTGAAATTCTGCAGTATGCAAGTAACAGAGGAAATTACATGTAGTGTCTGACAAGTGTTTGTTGTGAGATAGTCAGCATATTACAGTATATTAATCACAGGGCTAATGCTTTTTTAATATAGCTCACACATAAAACAAAAGTAAATATTTATCTAAAACTGTATCTTTTATGTTGTAATAATCTATTTCTTAAAAACAAAGAAATGTCATTACAAAATGTGTATACACACATACACACACACACACACACACACACACACACACACACACACACACTCACACACACTCACACACACACACACACACACACACACACACACACACACACACACACACACACACACACACACAGGCACGCCCTCAGTCATGTGCATGTCCCAGAACCTCCTTATGGGTGCAGTTGTGCTGAGAATGGGAGTGGTGGAGAAAATGACCGGTGGAGTGAAGGGGGATCCACTTTAGGTTCAAACAATAGAGAGACACATGGCTGGGTGGGGGACGTGTGTGTGTGTGTGTGTGTGTGTGTGTGTGTGTGTGTGTGTGTGTGTGTGTGTGTGGTGGTGAGTAGACATGTGGGGTGTGTAATGTGGTGGGCAGGCTCTGTGACAGCTGCTACACCATGTTGCCCCTCCTTTGTGTTCAGAAAAACATAATCTGTAGGTAATTTTTGGTAAAGATTTACACTCTTAACCTACTTGAATCTTATATACTGTTTCTATTTAAACATGTGATCCTGAATTTATTTATTAAAATTCCCTTCAAAATTTTTTTCTATCAACAGCCCAATTAATTAATTAATTTGAATAGTCCATTCAGTGTATGTCTATGTCTATATGGTGAACAGTATTGCAAACGTGCAATAGGATTTTAAAGTAGCCACATCATTTTACTACCTAATGTTGATAGTGAGGATGACAAGTATGAGTATGATAGTAATTTATACCCTGCAGGGATTATGTCATGCTGTTGCTGCTTAACTATTATATAGTGCCACACATTCTCTTCTAATAAACCAACTAGTTCAGAACGATTTGCTGTTTTTGAGGCAAGAACCATCTCTCAATAATCCATAATGACTAATGTCACATATATGTGCTGTGCAAGAAAAATGTGCGACAGGCAGCCCAGTAATGCAGACAACTGGATGCAGGCTGTTTAGCAGCTGCTCCACTGCGCCCTCCGGTGGGAAGATTGTGTCACCGCTTCTTTCCAATTGAGCCGATTGAGGGAGGGGCCGGGTGACTGAACCACAGGCGCTCCGCGAAGCACTTTACATCGCGCTGACAGAGTGGCGACCATTCCCTGAAGCTCCCATCAAGGCGAGGGCCGCTGCAGCATCCGTAAAGAGGGAATACCGTTTTTCAAAGCTTGCTTCTAAAGGTGGAATTGAACGAAAAATGTCTTACCAAGGAAAAAAGAACATCCCAAAGATCACAGTAAGTAAAAGAGTTATTTATGCTTCATTGGCTGTGGTAACTTTGATGCCTGCTGTTGCAAATCACTGCGTTAGTGTGTGCCGTTTCACAGCGATGCATTATAAACATAAATGCGGCCACCAGCACGACTCGGGGCGTGTGAATGTTTCTTTTTATTGTCAGACTTAACCGCAGGAAGCCGCTGAAAAAAATACGAGCTATGAAATGGCATGACTGGCTGCCATAGTGACAGCCAGGCAGAGAGATGAGGCGTTTTCTTAAAGGTGTCCTGCATCTTCTTTGTTGAGGGGCTCCATGCGTGTGGCGAGCCGGCTCGCCCAATAAAACCACTGTCATGTTTCTGCAGGTATTTCTGCTGCTTGCAGTGCATAACTGTGAGTTTATGGTGACCCCGTCGTATTTAATGAACATTTTAAAATGTAGTTTAGTGGCATATACTATTATAAATATATACCGTATGGCATTAATGTGCTTTAGATGCTATCTATTCCCCCCTACACCCCGTTTACATTTAGCAAACAATGAATACATATTTTTTTTTTCCATGCACATGAAGCGATTAAAATCACATTTTAGCCATTTTGACAAGAATGTGTCCGGCCCTTTCTCTCTTAATGAGATTATTTTGGGTTTAATTGATTGTTTTCAATCAGTTTCTCTCACCATTTTGATACACAATGTTTGAAGTGACATAGGCCTCCTTCAAAGTATCCTGATACCATAGCCTACTTATATTGTCCTCCTGTGGTTATGTGGTTGGCAATCATTGAACAAAAGTGAGTAGTGTAAAATAATTTGCAATCCTTGTGCATCACCTCATTATTTCCACACAGGGTCTTTATTTATTTAAGCTAATAAGAATTAAATGTGTCCCTTGCAGACTGCAGACATGATCTAGTACTGTTCATGTTGCAGGCTGGTGCAGAGGAGAGTGAGAGGAGAAAAAAAGAGAGATGGGGGGAAATACACGCCCATTTCTGATGAGCTGTGATAAGCTGGCCTTGTAATGGGGCACTTGTATTCCTGCATCATGGGAAGGAGAAAGAATCAGACTCCAGTCAAAGCATTGAGTGGTGGAGGTTGAATTCAGGGCAGGCTGGTGTTACACAGCCAGCTGGGTGCTGGTGTTTGTTACAACTGCAGAGAAAGCTCACCCTCTCCCTCTCCTTCTGTGTCTGTGTGTGTGTGTGTGTGTGTGTGTGTGTGAGAGTCTGAAATGCCTGCCTTCCAGTTTTCATTGTTGCAGCTCAGGCTGCAGTCAGGGGTGTGTTGCTTGGCTGTGGGTGACAGCCTTTGTTTCGTCTCCTTAGCTGATATTACACCAAAGGGGGGGGGTTAGGAAGACTGGAGTAGCTTTGGCCTGTAGCCGTAGAGGTCTTGTATTCTGCATCTGAGCACAGTCTCTTGATGTCATTACTCTTAAAGTAGGGCATGTCTCTAATATGCTAAAGTGGGCTAGAATTTTCCACGGCATTATAGAGATGGAAATTTCAATGATACCAACCCCCCAAAGAGACATTGGGTGTGTTCCTTTCTTTAGCCTTTCTTTATGGTAACATTGTGGGGTGTTAAACCTGAAAAAGGTGTACTTTTTATGTCAAAACACACACATATCAAACCAGTAAGTGATGCTGCATCAAACAGTACTAGCTCACCAAGATAAGATCTGTCTCCTCTCTGCATAGTTTGGTACTGAGGCAAGAAATCACAGACTGGAAATAATCGTAACATGAGTGTGTTTTGTGCAGTTTGATGGCCTCAAGATACATGCTATCTGGGTACTAAAGTTAAAGTTTTCACTTGGGAGATTGTTGTTATCCTCAAAGACAAGCTCCATTCACTTGTAACCAACATGTTAACTAGACTGACATTCAGCTGTTCCAACACAGTACAAAGTATCTCATTGATGTCTTTGACCAAGAGCAGAGATAACGTAGTTTCACACCATTTCAGTTCACAGGGGACTTATTCATTGGCTTTCTACCATAATGTATTAAAGAAGCACCGTTTTCACACTGCTTTACTGCTTAAATTAGTATTTGCTCTTATGGTAGTCCAGTCTTTTTCCATCAGATTGAAGTAATTCTCCCGTTTCTGTTGATCTTGTTGATTTGGTGACACCTGTGGTAACTGGTGGTAATGGCAAGTGTGTTTTAATAATACGAGGAGCATCTCGCTGCAGTCTGCGGGAAGGCGGGGCTTGACATCAAGCCCCGCCCACATCCAAGTCAGTCATTTTTTTTTTTTTTTTTTTTTACCTACGTCGTCTCCCCATACGCTCGAACAGACCAAGACGGTAGCAAAGCTGATATCCTCTTGTTTCACATTAGATGACAGAAACTGATGTAAGCTAAACACAAATGACATTTCATGCAACAACAGTGAAAATTATAACAAATACAGGCTTGAAATATCTCGCTTTGCATGTAATAAGTCTATATAATTAGTTTTATCTTTTAAGTTGAATTACTGAAATAAATTAACTTTTGCACAATATTCTAATTTTTCGAGTTTCACCTGTATGCTTCTGGTTCACCTGTTAATTGTTAAAGCAAAATCGCCCCTTTGTACATTTGGTTGTGACTGAATTCTTGCTGTTAATATGAAAGTCCATAACGAAACAACACACCATTCTACTTTTGAGGGCTAAATTAAATGAAATATGGCTCGTTTTCCGTTTGAACACATTGTCATCAATATTAACAAGGTTTAAAATGACCCATTTTTCAAATTTGGATATCATTTCAAAATCAGAAATCAGTAGTAACTACATGAAAACTTCACTGTTGCATGAAATATCGTTTGTGTTTAGCCTAAATCATCAATTTCTATCTAATGTGAATCAAGAGGCTATATGAGCTTCTACCAGGCTGTCTTTTTTTTTTTGTCTTCAAAAACCTTTATTATTCAAGTACAGATCCATAAACGCTTCTCCGGGAACCATCACCTTATCGTGGTGGAGAGGTTTGTGTGTCCCTATGAACCTGAGGGCTGTGTTGTCTGGAGCTTTGTGCTCCTGGTAGGGTCTCCCAAGGCAAAGTGGTCTCAGGTGAGGGGCCAGACAAAGAATGGTTCAAAAACCCCATGAAAAAACGAGGTAGAGATGATGTGACCCTGCCCGGAAGAAGCCCGGGGCCCCCGTCTGGAGCCAGGCCCAGATGGAGGGCCCGTCAGCGAGCGCCTGGTGGCCGGGTTTGCCACGGAGCCCGGCCGGGCACAGCCCGAAAAAGCTACGTGGCACCTCTCTCTCCAACCCATGGGCCCACCACCTGTGGGAGGAACCGCTGGGGTCGGGTGCGCTGCCACATGGGTGGCAGTGAAGGTCAGGGGCCTCGACGGACCAGACCCGGGCAGCAGACGCTGGCTCTGGGGACGTGGAACGTCACCTCTCTGTGGGGGAAGGAACCGGAACTTGTGCGGGAGGTGGAGCGCTACCAGTTGGATCTGGTGGGGCTTACCTCTACGCACAGTCTCGGTTCTGGAACCATACTCCTGGATAGGGGTTGGACTCTTTTCTTCTCCGGAGTTGCCCAGGGTGTGAGGCGCCGGGCGGGTGTGGGGATACTCACAAGTCCCCGGCTGAGCGCCGCTACGTTGGAGTTTACCCCGGTGGACGAGAGGGTCGCCTCCCTACGCCTGCGGGTTGTGGGGGGGAAAACTCTGACTGTTGTTTGTGCGTATGCACCAAACAAGAGCTCGGAGTATTCGGCCTTCTTGGAGACCCTGAATGGAGTCCTGTATGGGGCTCCAGTAGGGGACTCCATAGTTCTGCTGGGGGACTTCAACGCGCACGTGGGCAATGATGGAGACACATGGAGAGGCGTGATTGGGAGGAACGGCCTCCCTGATCTAAACCAGAGTGGTTGGTCTTTACTCTCGCAAGGATCCTGGAGGGAGCCTGGGAGTATGCCCAACCGGTCTACATGTGCTTTGTGGATCTGGAGAAGGCGTATGACCGGGTCCCCCGGGAGACACTGTGGGAGGTGCTGCGGGAGTACGGGGTGAGGGGGTCCCTTCTCAGGGCCATCCAATCTCTGTACGACCAAAGCGAGAGCTGTGTCCGGGTTCTCGGCAGTAAGTCGGACTCGTTTCAGGTGAGAGTTGGCCTCCGCCAGGGCTGCGCTTTGTCACCAATCCTGTTTGTAGTATTTATGGACAGGATATCGAGGCGTAGTCGGGGTGGAGAGGGGTTGCAGTTTGGTGAGCTGGGGATCTCATCGCTGCTTTTTGCAGATGATGTGGTCCTGATGGCATCGTCGGCCTGTGACCTTCAGCACTCACTGGATCGGTTCGCAGCCGAGTGTGAAGCGGCTGGGATGAGGATCAGCACCTCTAAATCTGAGGCCATGGTTCTCAGCAGGAAACCGATGGAGTGCCTTCTCCAGGTAGGGAATGAGTCTTTACCCCAAGTGAAGGAGTTTAAGTACCTTGGAGTCTTGTTCGCGAGTGAGGGAACAATGGAGCGGGAGATTGGTCGGAGAATCGGCGCAGCGGGTGCGGTATTACACTCAATTTATCGCACCGTTGTGACGAAAAGAGAGCTGAGCCAGAAGGCAAAGCTCTCAATCTACCGGTCAGTTTTCGTTCCTACCCTCACCTATGGTCATGAAGGCTGGGTCATGACCGAAAGAACGAGATCCAGGGTACAAGCGGCCGAAATGGGTTTCCTCAGGAGGGTGGCTGGCGTCTCCCTTAGAGATAGGGTGAGAAGCTCAGTCATCCGTGAGGAGCTCGGAGTAGAGCCGCTGCTCCTTCGCGTCGAAAGGAGCCAGTTGAGGTGGTTCGGGCATCTGGTAAGGATGCCCCCTGGGCGCCTCCCTAGGGAGGTTTTCCAGGCACGTCCAGCTGGGAGGAGGCCTCGGGGAAGACCCAGGACTAGGTGGAGGGATTATATCTCCAACCTGACCTGGGAACGCCTCGGGATCCCCCAGTCGGAGCTGGTTAATGTGGCTCGGGAAAGGGAAGTTTGGGGTCCCCTGCTGGAGCTGCTACCCCCGCAACCCGTTACCGGATAAGCGGAAGAAGATGGATGGATGGATGGAGATCCATAAACACATTGAAAACATTAAATGCATACATACATACACGAAAAAGGGGCGCATTAAATTTACATTAAAGAGGTTGTAAGGCATTGTAAATGTTCAGAGTCTGGATGGCTTTCTTATTTGTCAGTCCTTTTTTAAAGTTTTAAAATATAATTTCATGTCATTTTTAAATTGGTGACTAGCCTATTCGGTTTTCTTTCAGATCATTTACATTTATAGATATAACATTTTCAAATAAAATTAAAAGATTCAAAATAAAAAACAATCCAAATAATTTTCTTCATAGTAAAAAAATTCTACCAGGCTGTCTTGGTCCGTTCGAGCGTATGGGGAATGACGTAAGCAAAAAAAAAATGGCTGACTTGGATTTGGGCGGGGCTTGATGTCAAGCCCCGCCTTCCCGCAGACTGCAGCGAGATATACTTGAATAATACAGGTCACAGTATTCAGTTCAAAATGATACCTATGTGAACCACAGGGGGCAGCAAACATGCTTTGAGTGTCTACCTGGCTACTCAGGAATACAACAGAACAATGCATATAATGCACATATTTGTTTAAACTGGCCCCCCAGGATAAACAACAGCATCAGTCTTTTCAGCAAATGTCTCTAAACGAAAACAAATGTTTACTAGTGTTCGACCAATATGGGTTTTTCAATGGCCAATGCTAATATTTAGACAGCAGGGCGGCTGATGGCCGATATATAATGCTGTATCATGTGTTTATTTTTGCATCCGACATGTTTATATCTGTCAGCAGCTCGGACAAACTGCTGTCCACGCTGACATACCGTCACCTGTTGGGACACAGATGTTGTCCGTACCGCCTCTGGTTCTGGCTCTGACCACGGGAACAGTGACGGGACAGCTCGCTTCAACGCAGCATAATAACTCCTGAATTATAAAATCATGCCAAAAATTATTATTTTGATAGCTTAGTATTCCATGCAAAAAAAGGTATGTACAAAGACCTTAGTCCGCCCTTTACATTATTGTAGGCTAGATGCAACATCATTTTATACCATATGTAGTAGGGGGTCCCTGCTCTCTTACTCTCAGTTAAAGCTTTAGTGCGTAACTTTTTGATATTAATAAACCTCTGTTACATTCAAGCCATTGCCAAATGAGTTGCTACAAAGCTAATTCAGACTATCAGCTCCACACAGCTCTCTCTGTATGTCTCAGTATGGCTATGTTGAGAAGATTGTGTCGTCTGGTGACTTTCTCGCGCAGAATCTCGAATGAAGATTCTGAAGCGTCCATGTTTTTTAATCCTCCGCGTCCTCCTTAGCTGCTAGCAACTGCATCGAGGAGGGGTGGGGGCGCATGCGCGATCACGTAAGGCTTGTATCATGTGGATGCGCCGACAGTATTATTGTCATTACTTAGAATTCCTCATGGGGGCGACAGAAACTATGCACTATAGCTTTAAGTATTAGAACTTAAACTGATTAGAAACTGTGATACTGCAATCCTGAAAACATTACCACTGATGGTATAATGTTGGTACATTGGCCTGAGATAAAACTATCATCAGTTAGAGCAGGTAATACTTCACTAGTCTTTTGACCATAAAAAGCGTAGCACATGTAGGTTTTAAAGGTGGTTCTGAAAAAGCTGCAGCTTGCTCCATCACTGGACAGCAACTATAATATGTATTTAACTTAGTGAAAATCAACACTATATCAGTAAATAAAAAAATCCATACTCAATTAATTTAGAACAATATCAGCTCTGTGAGTGGACAAACAACTCCCCAGTAAGTGCTGATGTCATAAATCATTCAGAGTCTACAGGCACATAGTACCACCAACAACCTTCTATCTGCTTAATGTATAACCCTCCTCGCGCCCAGACTTTCCTTCTGTATTTCCATGCCTGCCCATTCTATTCCAGCTGTTTCCTTGCATCTGCTCTCTGCCACAGTGGCTCTGTCAGATTTCTAGGTGTGGTTCTTCCCTTCCTTCATACACAGCAGCCCCAGTGTTGTTCCAGGCTAGTACATGTCATCAGTAATCCTCTCCAGCTGGAATGAGCATCTGTGGGCATGAAACGGGGCCGGCAGACGGCGTCTCTGCCCAGGGAACGAAACCCATTCCCCCTGTTGACGCACCACAAAACAGGGCCCCGCCACACCAGAGTGTGCCATCACCACGCAGCCTGCAGCAAAGTGGGCTTGAGTGCAAACAAAATACCCTGTGGCCGCCCAGGCGTTGCTATGCGACTCACCATGGCAACCAATATACAGTTGTGATGGCAGGGAAATACAACCCCTGTTTGGTTTGTCGTGTGGAGATGTGATTTGACACACACTTCAGTCACACACCAACACTTCTCAGATTTCTTGACTAAGAGGGTTTATAATTCAACCTGTCTGGATTAATCAGATCCATGTTGAGTTTCTTTTTTTTTTCTTTCTTTCTTTTGTCGCCATGGTTACAATACATTACACTACTCCAGCCTATCACAAAATCAACATTCCAGACGAGCAGGATCTTTCTATGATTGATATGTCTCATTGTTTTCACTTATCCAGAATGTGAAAAAAATCCTGTGCAGTTTTGGGTAAAGAGTAAATATTTTTGCTTGCTAGGCAACAGGGCTGAAGCAGAGGAACTGGTGCACATTCAGGATGACTTCCCTCTTCCACTGGTCCCTGCCTGCCTCCCTGCTGCTCTCTCCGCCCACACAAGGGTCTCTGTCACAGCTAATGGAGGCCTCCTCAAATGTCCTCTCAGCCCCTTTGGCCTGTTTTGTATAGACATGGAGTTTTCCAGGACCATTCCCACTTATTAAGCACGGAGAAGCGGCTACTAGTAATTTGCATCCCCATTTATGAGCTTCTCCCTCCAGTCTGGTGGAAGTGGAAAAAAGCTGTCATTGCAAATCAGCGTAGTAGTACAAGAATAACATCCTGTCGTCTATTTTTGATTACTGCTGCTGACTTGTGGAGGAGAAAATGGCTTTTTCCTGTGCAGCGAGAGGTGCTTCATGTTTGGTTCTTTGTTTCTCTTAAGAGTTCACTCTACATTGAATAGATGAGACTGTCAGCACTAGAGGGAGGATGCAGTTGTGTGAGGTAAAAATAGCTTAATTATTTCTTTCCCAATGACTTCAAATTGCACACAGTTCCCCAAACCATGCAGATTTTTAGTTTCAGTTTAGATTAATGACGGACTTATTTGTTTGATTTCAGCAACTTAGAACAGACCTTTTTTTATGCACATTTGTGATCGACCTCAGTTGTGATGATTGCGTGATGTGTGTGTTAAAGCTAATCCTCCTCCAATTCTCCGAATTTGTCGAAACACCAAATCCTCTACTATTTAACCAGCGCCAAGACTAGGTCACAGTCACACACACACACATAAACAAGTACACACAAATAAAGATGAGTAAGAACCATTTGTGGTGGTTAGAGCAGTAAAAGTCTCTGCTAATAGTTATTTGTTTAAATTGTTTGACCTAAACACACACACACTAGTCAGATTAGCATTTATTATCCATAAAACAATACAAAGAACACCTTTCTAAACTTTCAAACCTTCTCAATGCTCCATATTCTGTCCATGTTTCCACCATTTAGGGTTTATATTTGGTGAAACATGACTATCTTTTTTTTAGCACCTCAATTTGTACTGCAGACTTTGTGCTGTTTGTTTATAGGCCAGTAACAGCTAAGCTTAGTGCACTAATCTTAGTGAACTCATCCTTGCTATGTGTTATTTCAACAGAGGGCACAAGGCAAGGTTCAAAGTCAATTGAAAGATGCAAACAAAAGGCTACATAAGCATATGGAGACTAGAAGAAAACAGAGAGAGACTGGAGGAAAATAAAATAAAGAATTGGAGTTCCTTGTGAGTTCTGAGAGTCTGCTATCACACACCCAACAACACACTTCCATATGATGGCGCATACGTTGCTAGTTAGCCACCTAGCTAGTTACCTACAGCTGATGTCTGTATAGTCTGTATATTGTAGGGTTGCACGATATTGACAAAATATTTTATTGCGATATCAATTATGAATATTGTGATATCGATATTAATTTTGATATTTGTAAACTTATGTAAAATTACAAAAGTTATAGGAAAACGCTAACGTTATTTCAACTGATGGTCATATTGGACTGGTACAACATGAATAAATAAATAACAACCATGTCTACAGAACAGGACATGTTTTACTGGTTGGACAGTATAAAATAAATAAAGAGAACAGGACACAACTTTTCTTTTGCTTCTCTGATTCGTTCCGTTGTCTCTATCTATTTCTTCACTTACACTGTCACTCTGCCGAAATATGCACACACGTGGTACGCTCCATAGGGTTTGTCACGTAGTGAACCCGTGTGCTGACGTGGACTAACGTGCAAGTGGCACGGTAACTGGCCAATGAAACATGATCATTATAACGTTTCAAGGGGGCTCTAAATCAAACACAACTAAGCCACACAGCCAACGGATGTGATGCATCGCTCCACAAAATAAACAAAATATTGCATAGTTATTGCGACACTTTCGATATATTGCGATAACGATATTGAGTCGATATATCTTGCACCCCTGGTATATTGGCAGTTTATGGCGAATAAAGACAGACTGAACAAACTACAATGACTACGGTGAGCAGTTTATCCAGTGAGATTATTTTTCCTTTCCAAAATCTGGGCGATTGAACAGTGACATAATTGACAAACGAGGACATGGTCAGTGACCCTGGAAGGCCACAGCAAATCAGGATCAACATCGCAACATTAACACACAATCATTGCTGTCTTGTGTTAATATATTCTAACCCTTTAAGATAATATGAATATTTGTGGTCTAAGATTAAAGTTGCAATATGTTTAAAGTAGATTAAAAATGTCTCAAGGCACTCTGAGGAAACCCGGTTGGGTATTAGATGAGATGGGAAAAAGGGGCGATTTAAGCATGTTGTGTCCTAGTTTTAAATATTTTTTTAACAGAATATAAGCTTTGAACCAAACAAATTGTAGCAAAGACTTTCTTTTGTTGGATTTTCATGTACATTTAGTCATGATGCCTGAAATTAAAGAATGCTACACAGTGTACAAACTATTTAAATGAATCTCTTCAGAAAGAGATAGACATGGTCTTTAGTCTGGTTGTACCTTGCCTTGCTCTGCGGCTGCTCTAGCTGCTTATTCTGGGATGCTCAGAAAATCACTATTTTTGTTCAATGTCTAGTCAGTGGGTTCGTGCCCCTTCCAGTCCAAATCAGAATGATTCAATCTCTGAATGCATCAAGATATTTTTCACAACATGCTATTGCTCAGGTAGGTTAGGGCAGAGCTGTGTAAAGCAAGTTCTTTTCACCGGATCGAATGCTTCAAAGTACAAGAACAGAGATGCATTGTTATCTAAAGTTCTATTCAAATATTCTGATCAGTGGTATATGAAATATTACGTATGTCTCGAACAGGCAGACAGTGACCAATGCATATCCCTTTTCCTGATTTTATTGTGGGAGTTTTAAAATAAGGTAGGTTATATGAACTGGTGAAAATCAATGTCCAACAAGGATTCAGGAGGGAAGTGTGGGCAAGAATCAACTGAATTCAATATCCATTATGGTGGAAACAGCATCGATAGAGAAAGCAGTAGTCATCTATAGTCAGATCATACATTTGCCACAACATGCATGAATTTCATGCTTGCCATTTAACCGTCCTTGCCAAAGTCAGGGCTGCAACAAAAATTCACAGCATTATGAGAGCGGTATCCGTTCATTACGTGGATGGTGCTGTCTTGTTAATGTTACAAATGATTAGGTTAAGGTCCCATAACAACATAATAGAACAGATGGTTTAACTCAAGCAACATCACAAAAGTTTGAGTTCTGTTACACAGTGAAGAAATGTACTGCAAATGGAAATCGTTAAACCGTAATTAACTAAATTCCTTTAATTTATAGTCGAAATAATGCAGAAAAGCTGAGAAATCATTTTTTTGAAAAACGACAGAATCCTGGAAACATTCTGAAACAATAAACAGTCCTATGACACATATTAACCACATAATCGTGGCGACATTGGGAATCAGCATTCTGTCACTTTGTAGTAAATTTTCTATTAAATGTTGTAAATGTGGTGGTCTGTTTGTCATAGAGTCCAGGAAAATGCCACAATGCATTTAGATTTATAATGTCAGATTAAAAAGTGTTAACGACAAAAATCCCCATTAAAATAATGTGTCTTTGAAAAAGCTATGGGTGAAAGTTTGGTCACCCATACGGCCTTGCCAAACAGTCCTGCCATTTAGATATATGTGTTCTTGAAATTGTTTGACTGTTAATATCCACTGACTGGAAATAACTCAAGTCTTGTATCAAATACAGTCCACAGGCAGGCATACATTATGTATGTCATAGGCAGCTGCACTAACTGAGGAATACTGAAATCAGCAGACTGATAGTGGCTGGGTTGTAATGGAAATGGAAAGCTATTGATTGTCAAATGATTGTGGTCTTGTGCATGCTGCTATAGGCCAGTGGGGAGAGTGGGCAGAAACCAACAAAGGGGAGAGTGTGTGTGTGTGTGTGTGTGTGTGTGTGTGTGTGTGTGTGTGTGTGTGTGTGTGTGTGTGTGTGTGTGTGTGTGTGTGTGTGAGAGACTGCTGAAGCACTTGAGTAAGGCACCCATGCATGAGGACACACCCCTCGCTGCAGTATTATAAATCAGATAAAAAATCTTTACTCGTCTGATGCAGTCTTTTGTAAGTGTTGTCAGTGCTGGCAGTTTATGGATTTTAACGTGCTGACTTTATATATGATTATATCTAAAGCATCCATTGTATCCATATCAGACTTAGAATCATATTAGAGAATAAGATGAAATGAAGTCAGCAGTATGCACTCCTTCAAGTTCATAACTAGAAGAATGAAGGAATAATCTCTGAGCTAATGAACGACAGTGTTATTGCTCTACAGAAAGATCTATGCTGGTGCTGTTCTCCAGCCACTGATGACTGTGTGTTGTAATAGGTTGCTTAGGGTGTGGTTTCCAGAGAAAGCTCTGGGCTCTGTTTTACACTACTCCATCTGCATCACATACACACAAAGACACAATAAAACACACATTGCGTGTAATTATGAGCTCAGCAGATAGTGCTTGTATTATTTGAGCTACATTATACAAAACCATACTGTGCTTTTCCTCTTTTTTTCTGTTGTGGGAGGGTGTGGCTGCAGTTCATTATAATGATGAAACACTGGGTCTAAAGCCAGGGGTGTAAATCACTGCACACATGTGCTGTTGGGAAAATATGGAAGTATGTCCCTCTTAGCAGGGCAAAGAACTGAGTCCGGCCATAGAGTGTGAATGTATTACTGAATCTGCACTTGTTAAAGGTACGACAATATTGTCATTTTTCATAAGTCATAAAGGTTGACTTTAACTACAAACAGACATTTGTTTCTCCAGAAATTCAAGAACTTACTTCTTTTTCCCACACAGAAGATATATACTGTTCATGATGGGCTGTAACTTTTGATTCATTTACTATATTTGATATATATGTATTGCTTGTTTTGTCCCAACAGTCAGACCCCCAAAACATTCGACTTGAAATGCCGTAGCAGAGAACTGCTGCATATCAGACTACGATTCATCCAATCGTCATGTGGCCAGTCGATTAACCACCATCTTAACCAGTTTGCCCAACCACCTGCAGTTACCCATCTACCAACGAACAACTCCCCTCTTTCCATGTAGCCCTCCACCGTGTTCGACAGCCAGTTGTTCACTGAGGTAGCTATCCAACAAGTCAGCAAAACCAGGCGCCCAGTCTCCTCTCCTCTCTAGTCTGTCTCCCTGCAGTCAACTTGTCGCCATGACAACGCCCTGCTAGAGTCAGTCCATGGTGCAGCGGCAGCAGCAGATTTGATGTCTTACTGTGTGGCGTCTTGGCAACGCCCACATCAGACCACATTACGGAATGCAAGGTTGAAGGGTTCCTCAGATGTGACAATCCTTTATAGTTTCATTTTAGAGCACCAATCACATTTAGTGATAGGGATTGCTGTTTTCTCATGCAGACTAAAAAATATCCTGCCTCGTGAATATTGCCGATGGCGTTTGGTCTTTTAGATAAATGGATTGTACTGAGAAAATAACATCCACAGTTGTTGCAAAACAAAATCTGGATAACGTGGTTAAGATGTTAATCTGTGATCAGTTAAAAGCAGCTTCAGTTCTGCTTCCAACTTCAAAATGTCATCCTCCCAAAGGTTATCACCATGCCTGGTCCAGGTTATCTTAATGCCAGGGAATATAAATTACAGTGAAAGCTGAACGTCTATCTCTATGAATACCTTCTTCTGAAATTAGATTTCTTATTCATAATCGTATCATTACTTGAGAAATGTGAACCTCAGAAGTAGTTGCTGATTTTGTGAAGCATACAAGTGATCAAACCGGCACTCCCAAATTTTCCCGGTCAGTATTATGCCTTTTGCCGATACCATAATGCTGCTGACAGTGATGATGATTAGTCACTGCATTAGGTCAGATTTAAATGTGCAGACTGACCACAGAGCAGACAAGCAATACAGAAAAGCAGCACATCAGTTTCAAATTCAACAAATTTTTGTTGAGTGCTACAAGAACAACATCCTAACATTTGGTGTGGCCTCTCGGGGACACATGTATGACAAAAGCTAAACTGTATGTGGTGTACATCATGGTTACATGAGACAAGACCTAGCCATGAATGAATGAATAAATGAGACATTGTTCATCTCCTCTGGGTGAAAAAAAGAAGGACATATTCAAACCACAGAGGAGTAGAAAAAGCTCTAAATATACAACAGAAATGATCTAGCTCAGTAGATTGTCCTCGAATTAAGCTTGCTTACTTGACAATGTTTCAAGCCAAAGTGGGTCTTTTTTGGAAGCAAATAACATTGAATCATAACATTTTTCTTGGCCCTCCTCTCTTCCCATCCCTTTCTCTACAGAGCGATAGGCTTCTGATCAAAGGCGGGAGGATTGTGAATGATGACCAGTCCTTCCATGCTGATATCTACATGGAGGATGGCCTCATTAAGTAAGTCCTTCGCTGTCCTTCTTTCTGCTCTGCTTTTATTCATTCCCATTGGCTTTCATCCCCCCACTCGCTCTCAGGCTCATCATCCATTTGCTGTCTTTCAGTTTGTATATCATCTGTTCCCTCTCCCTCATGTTAAACTGCATCTCTCTTATGAGAGTGCAGATCGCTGTTGCAGAAATTTACATATTTTTCATGATGTGTGCAAAATGTTAAGTCAGACATCTTGATCACTCCATCAGATGGGTTGGCCAGGTGAATTGGTGTAAATGTTAATGGCAAATTCTGCTTCCTTATTGTCATATCTTTATCCATTTGGACTTTTCTCCCAATCGATTTGGGACACCTGCAAGAATTACATCAAGTGGGGCAAGGAGCACGAGCCTACAGCTGTTCCATAAACTTCAATGTCACAGAGATAATCTTAATCTGTCTGACTGAAAGTAAAAGGAAATGCAGAAAGTAGTCCCCTTGAAATCCCTACTGTATATAGTCCATGTTTCTCAAATAGGATTCTTTTTATCATGACCAGTAGTTGCAATAGACAGAACTAGGAGACTAACAGGTTAACAAATCTCAATGACCTCAAATGTGAAGATTAGATTCATTATTAAAGGTCACATGTCATGAATGTCATGTCATTTTTAACATTAATATGCATTCCCCCAGCCTGTCTATGGTCCCCCAGTAGCTAGAAATGGCGATAGCCTTTGAGAAAATGAAAGCTCAGATGGGCCGATCTGGAATCATAAGGAGCAAGGTTACCTCCCCTTTTTCTGCTTTGCCCGCCCAGAGAATTTGGCCTGCCCATGAGAAAGAGAGAGACATCATGGCTTTCAAACAAGCAAAGTGGCAGTTGGTCAAGGCCACATCCCCACCTCCATCTCTCTCCTCCTCAATAGCTACAGACACAGAAATGGCACATACTAAGTAAAGCTCATTGTGGGACTGGCTCTAGTGGCTGTAATTCTGCACCAAGGCTGAATTATGGGAAAGAGACTTCAGATACAGTATTAGGGGACCACTAATGCCTATATAAAAGCATCCAAAAAGCAGCATGTCATAGGACCTTTAATGTATGAATGTATCTAATTCTGATAAGAATGTGTAGAAGAAGGGTCATGCGACAGGTTAAAGAAAACGTTTTGACTTGAGACAGGTGACACAAGCTTGGTTGCATCACTCTCAGTTACACGGGGAAACTTTAAGTCAAATATTGCAGTCTTTATTAAACCAAACTAAATATATCCGTCTAATTGACTCCGACCCAGAATGAGTGATATGGAAACTTCAATGAATAAATGCATAAGCACAAGCTGCTTGATCATGCACACTTTGTCCTGCCAGCTGACCTGAGCCAAAAACAAATTTATTGTTCCATTGGGTCAAGGACAAGGTATGGTGGTAACAGCCAGTCTAGGCCCCAATTTAATGTGCCAGTATAAGCATGTCTTTGTCCCACCAGACAAGGTGAGGGTAGTTTGGGTGAGTTCCTCTCTCTGTGTCCTCCTGAATCAGTCTGTCCTCTCTGTCACTCTCGTTTCCCCCTGTCCTGTTCTCTCTTGCTTTTCCAGTTATAGGCCCTTTGTCCCCACTGCCCCTTAGTGAGGCACTTCAGAGAGAGGCACCCATGAAAGGCCTGGTGTTGCATAATAAACACCCAGATGCCTGCTGGACCATTGGGCTGCTGGCAAACTCACAGAGACACTGGCTTCTGCCGGCCTTTCTGTCTGTCTGGCTGGCTTGTCTCCTCTATAAAGTCTGAACAACAGGATTTTGTTTAGCAGGGTTGAAATGTTGATGTGTTGGCATGGTGACATTGGGCTGCTTCAAGCGTGGCTGATGTTGATTTGGGCTCAGTCTAAAGTTACAAATGTTTGCTTATGATTTAAATGTATTAGAAAGATGTCTGCTGATATCAGATTTTGACAACCACATATTTAGAAATCGGCAATGTTCTGCACATCAGTGTTTAGGAATTGCTTGCTTTAATCATTTGTTGTGATCTTAATTTACTTGAAATTATATCAGCGTATTTTGAATGTAGTGACATCCAAGATTCAGATTCAATTCATTGGCATTGCATAGCACAAATAGTAATAGAATTGTTTTTTTCTGCTGTCCAAACATCTTTGTGGATGCAACATCACATCTTCATACAATTATAACAATAACCTCTTCCCTCAACAGGCAGATCGGCGACAACCTGATCGTTCCCGGTGGGGTGAAGACCATCGAGGCCAACGGGAAGATGGTGATCCCCGGTGGCATTGACATCCACACCCACTTCCAGATGCCATACCGTGGGACCACAACTGTGGACGACTTTGCTCAGGGATCAAAGGCTGCTCTTGCCGGGGGCACGACCATGATTGGTAAGGGCTGTAGGAAAGGTTGTCCACACAGTAAAGTTGAATTTAAGATGGAGACTGAAGCTAAAAAGAGGGGGGGGGAGAGGAGGGGAAGGAGAGCTGAGACCCGAACAAAGGAAAAGAGAAAGCGATGGGAAACGGTTTTGGTCTGTTTTGGGGCAGCTCTCCAAAAGAGGGCCATACAAAAGACTGAGTGTAAGGGGGGAGGATCGGGAGGGGGGACTGGTGGGCATAGAGTGAAACACTGCTCCCAGGGAAATACAGCACCAGTGTCTGTCTTCATGCTCCTTGTCTATGTACAGCATGTGTGCTTCATGTAGCTGACAGACCAGGCCCTATCACAGCTAACAGCTGGTAGGCACCACAGTCTCATTAATACCATTTTTAGGCTGGGTGCTGCTGTCTTGCACTGTGTTTAACCCGACACATTCACTAACAGACGTCCTACTGTAGTAAGCTCTTTTCATGGGCTGCATTCATAGAGGGATTATATTCCAGTGGGTGATGAGTGAGAGAGAAAGTGAAAACATACTATGTTTTGTATCTGCCTCTGTGTATGGTATACTATATGTCAGTCTTTGCTAACAGATGATGTTGTGTTTGGGTGGCGGTGGACAGAAAAGTAGTTCAGATGGTTGACATAGTAAACAACAGTGTTGTTTTTTTGTGACTGCCATTTTCAGCTCTATCCTATTAACATGCAGAGACCAGATAAGCAGATTGGCTCATCTTTAATGAGATAAAGATGCCTGTCAGCTGCTGAGCCAGCAGGCGGTCTTATTTTACATTACAGCTGAGTAAGATAAAGCGGGATATTTTGTGCATGGTGATACTATTGTGTACTGCCTCTCCATGAATAATTTCAGTGAAAACAGACACAAAAGATATTCCCCAAATATTCTTACAAGCATCCACAAATTTTAAAACAGTAAATAATGCAAATTCATACATTAGAAACCTTGTCTATGTATTATATTCATATTTTATGTGCTTAAAGCGTAACTCTCGGCAAAATGCAACCTAGGGTCTTTTTGTGAATGTACCTGAGTCAAACTTTCATTTAAAAGCATATTTAGGACGGAATCGCCACTTTTAAGATTGACCGTATTTTCGTTTTTCGGTCAAATGGCCTTTTGAATGGGAGTGCTAGGGGCACTTTTATGCTAGCCTCAAAATAGCTATTTTTAAAACACTAAGAAGGCTCAACACAACATGAAACTTTGCTCGAAGTATCACCAGGGGCTCTACACCTTAACGAAAGCATTGACAACATTGTCTGTGTACCCAGAGTTTACTAAAAAGAAAGAAAGGTTTTGAACAACTCACCGTAGCTCTTGTTGTTTCCGGCTGCTACCACCTCGGCAGTCAAAATGAATTGATATCCGAATGCGAATGAACGGACTCCATATGAGGCTCCTTTTTCAACTACGAGGTCAATATTGTTTTTCAATAACGACAAAACAAGAAATAATCCGTGCATTTATATGGAACTAAGCTTTAGGAGCTTTCCATCTTTACTCTCCTCCCTGTGACGATGCATTCGGAAATCGATTGTTTTTGACTGATAAAATGGCTGCGGCCGGAAACAACAAGACCTATGGTGAGTTGTTCAAAACCTTTCTTTTTAGTAAACTCTGGGTACACAAACAATGTTGTCAATGCTTTCGTTAAGGTGTAGAGCCCCTGGTGATACTTAGAGCAAAGTTTCATGTTGTTCATGTCGAGCCTTCTTAGTGTTTTAAAAACAGCTATTTTGAGGCTAGCATAAAAGTGCCCCAAGGACTCCCATTCAAAAAGCCATTTGACCGAAAAGAAAATACGGTAAATCTTAAAAGTGGCGATTCTGTCCTAAATATGCTTTTAAATGAAAGTTTGACTCGGGTACATTCACAAAAAGACCCTAGGTTGCATTTTGGCGAGAGTTACGCTTTAAGCATAATTGTTATATGCTTATTTTCATATTTGTTTGAGCTAATGGTGACCATAGCTTTTGGACATCTAAGTTCTTGGTCTATTAATTAAATATTGAAATGTATGTTTCTAAATAACATGATGTAACACAAGAACTTCCAATTGTTTCAGTCACTAAAAGCGTGGGTGATCCCATCAGGAACAATCCACTTGCCTTGTGTGCCAAACTTTAATCCAAATAATTGATCGTGGTTACATAACCAAAAGCAAAAGTGACTCGGAAAATATCCGCAGTTGAAGTGGCCCCATATTCATCAAGGACACTGGCTCCTGGACAAAGATGTTCAAAATGTAATGTGACATCTGACAAGGTTGGTCCCCACTGGCTGAGCACTGCAGGCACTCAGACAGACAGCTGATCGTGCAAGATAAACAATACAGGGAGAACATAGAAACACCAGCAGACAAATCCTGATATGACCCTGTCTTCTTCTCCCTACGTGTGACTATCCCCAACCCACTCTGTCACTTCTTTGTCTGTCTATTTATTTCACCTGCCACCTTTCCTGTCTGCATCCATCACATTCATCCTCTCCTAAAACCCTTTTCTCCCTACAAACTTCCCTTCTCCTCCCCTCCTCCCTTCATGTCCCTTCATTGGCAGTGGTGGCCTAAAGGTTAGAGAAGAGCGCTTGTGACTGGGAGGTTGTCGGTTCAATCCCCAGACCGACAGGATAAAATCTGGGTGGGGAAAGTGAAAGAGCAGCGCTTGTCCCTCTCTCATTACCACCACTGAGCCCTTGAGGAAGGCCCTTAACCTAACCTTAACCTCCAATCGCTCCAGTGGAGCTACTCAGTGGCCAGCTGTGGTTGTACTGGGCAGCTTCCAGGTATGAATGTGTGCAACTGTGTGAATGTGATCAGGGCGTTCCTGCAAAAGAGAGGCTTCCTCACAGTGAACCTTCCCTGAATAAATAAAGGTTAAAAAAAATGTCCTCTCTCCTCTACCATCCACCTCCTCCAGTGGACCATGTGATCCCAGATCCCGGCTGCAGCCTGATGGCGGCCTATGACCAGTGGAGGCAGTGGGCCGATGAGAAGAGCTGCTGCGACTACTCCCTCCACGTGGACATCACCCACTGGAACGACAGCGTAAAGCAGGAGGTGGAAAACCTCATCAAGGAGAAAGGTAGGCTGTGATGGCGTAACATAGCATCTACTACATTTTTATATCCACCTTTGACCTTTTTAGGGGGGTTTAAGTAGCATTTTAAAAATTTTCTTTGTTACAGGTGTGAACTCGTTCCAGGTCTACATGGCTTACAAGGACTACTACCAGATGAGTAACAGTGAGGTACAATAACTTGAACTTAGTGTACACTTTAAAGGATGTCATTTTTCTTTGTCCATACTGGCAGTAAAGAGAGGGAAGGCAAAATCCACATTCCCTTTGTGAATAAAGGCACAAGCTAATATGAGGCTTCTGCAGTCTAACTTTATGTTCCCTTTTATCCTTCCACTGCAGCTCAGAAAATAGAATTGTGTCACAAAGCTTGAATTTTTGTACTACAACACTGTAACTTTTGATGATTTCTGCTTAATTTCACTATGTCAGACTAGTGAATACCTAATATTAGCTTTACGCAGAACGAGGACTGTGGCATTTCCCCCCCATTCCTTAAATTTAATCTTTTTATCTCCCTTGAAACACCTCATGTAACTTGTAGCCAGTGATGCATAGTGTGAGTTCATACTGTAATTCTTGCTGGTAAATGTAGAAAAGTGTAAGTCCAGATGGTGTGAGGCATGCCTTTGTGTTTCTCATGCAGCCATAGCTAATTTGGTTGCTCAGGGGAGCACATGAGGCAACTGAAATAGTCCAGCTTGAAAAACTGATGTCATGCAGCTCACCAAGGAACTGTGGTGCAGCAACATAACAGCAACTGCAGCTCATCCCACATGAGTTTAACCTTTTCTGGAGACCACACACAATAATTGCAGCGTGTCGTGGTAGACATCATGTAAATTGTGGGCTTCTTTTAAATTGTGGCTTGAGGGTGACCCCCAGAATAAAAAGGAGTGTCTGATTCTTGTGTAAACAGCCCGGCAGGGTTTTTAAATATAAATACAGTGCCACTGTAATTGTTCACTGTTTCTGTGTTTCTGTTTTTTTTTTTCTCCAGCTCTATGATATATTTACCTTCTTGGCGGAGAGGGGAGGCATTGCTGAGGTCCATGCTGAAAATGGCGAGATCATCGCTGAGGTAAAGATAAAGATAGATAAACTGACAGTTACAGCTTTTCTTCCCATTTCTCCCCCGCCTCATACCGTCTCTTTAATGACTTGTCTCATGTCCAACTCTGTGATCTGTTTTGGTTTAATGTGATTTATGTCAGTTTAGTTCACCTTTCTGCTTGAGCCTTATCACAGTGCATCTTCACTACCTACAGACTAAACACACTGTCACCGATGAGAGGGTGGATGTGTTTCCTGTAGGACACTAATGTGTGGGTGTAGTTTACCCAAATGAAAGTGAATGTGAACTGTAATAGTCGGTGGATTGAGAGGGTTGGTATTAGTCAAAGCTCCAGACCATGCCTGGATCCTGTCACTGGGTGTGTATGTGCATAAGCAAATCCCAGATCTCCTGTCTAGTCTTAAACTAGGACTTTGAGGGAGTCTGATTTCCATCAACTTTAAGACCAAAAACGTCTAAACCGCCAGATTATGTCATGCCCTTATTTTACTTTAGAGCTCCTGAGATAGAGAGTTCTTGTTTAGATCTGTTTGTGATACACATGTTAGTGCTGGTACAGAGGACAACAAGTGACAAACCATGGCTATGTGCTGAAACCATTGCCAAAGTGTGTAAAGCTGCTGTAGCTCTTTGGACCACTAGATGCTTGCTTGAGGAACATTCTGTCTTTAACTTTAATTTTCCTTTCAGAAATATAAATACAAAATTCAATAAAGAGAATTTCTCCACAGAATTTAAGTCTCATTAGTGGAAATAAACAGTCAAAGGGGGCAAAGAGCGCAACCTCCTCAAGCTTTTCAAATAAACGCTTGTCTCCAAGTCCGACCTAAAAGTAAACAGAAATGAACCTCATGGATTAGCTACAGTAGCTACCTGCATAGGCATCTACTTGCGGGAAAACCTTCTGGCTAACATAACCAAACATCTTTTACTAAATGTTTCATAAATTGCGTGATTAATTTCAACAGAGGCCAACATAGGTAATACAAAATGTCCTTATATGACCCTTAATGCTGCTTAAGTGTTGTAATTTCTGTTGCTTACCATATGGAGAGCAAACTGTCCTGTCCAAGCAGCAGTGGCCGCAGGCACACCACCAGTTTCTTGAGTTACAGGTTGTCTTGCGGGAATTTTCCTGTATCTTTTACGATGTCAGTAGTAAGCATGACGCAAAGTGAAAATAGTCAAATTATGTGAATAATACCCAGGTTAAAAAATACTGTAATATCTCTTAACACTTAAAAAGTAGCATGTCATCATAAAGCATCCATGGTGACGTGACAGACGCTAAGTCTAAGTGTCTCCATGCATAAGTAACTTCTGCACCTACTATGACACAAAAGAGCAGCCAGATTTGGGAGATAGGTCTACATGTATACAAAGACCCTCAACAGTCCGAACAGATTCCCACAGTCCTCTATGTGATGCCTGACCCAGAAGACAAAACTTCTGCTCATATACTCCACACAGGCAGAGAGAAGCAGAAACAGAATATCATTTTGGAGTTTGACCAAAACTTTACATTAGCCCGAGCACTCAAACCACTGAACACTAAAAAATAGTCCCACATACAGTATACCTATGAGCTAAGTAGTCTACTTTCTGCATGTTTGTTCAACAGGAGCAGACCCGCATGCTGCAGATGGGTATCACTGGACCAGAGGGACACGTGCTGAGCAGGCCAGAAGAGGTATAAAACACACACACACACACACACACACACATATATATATATATATATACTATGCACCTATACACATTACATTCAATTATTATAAACATGTAGTCATGAACATTTTGAAGACTGAAATAGCCAAGTCTATTTGTTTTGATACTTTTTATTGAGATATTGAGTGTTTTAATGTTTTTTGATACCTTTTATGTTTTTCCAAAGATCGTACACACTCACATTGTCCGCAATGACGTTCTTGGACTGGTCTTCACACACATTGTTCTTGTTACACACATGTGGTTTCAGACACATTAGAGGTGTTGGGTGAAAATGCTCTGGTTCCCCCAATTGTTGCCGCTAATGATCCTTCGACAAACATTGAAATGAAAGCCACGCTCTCAACTCAGAAACTTGTCTGCCTTTAGCTTGACTGGGATTTTCCACTCTGTGGTTCAGCAGGGTGAACTTGTCCCACCAGTCACATAGTGTCATGCAGTTGTTGTAAGTGGAGTCTTAAGAATCAAAAGCCAGTAACATACTTTAATTGAGCAGAGACCTAGTTAGATTAGTGGTTTTTTATTAGTGTCTGCTGTCCTGTTTGGTTTTAAGTTCTTGGTTATTCGACCCATGTTAGGCTTGTGGACTACAACACAATAATCAAGTGTTTGTGCATAAAGGAGACAGCCGTCTGGAGGCATACATTGGCCCTCTACTGGAATTATGTTTCCATTTTGCATTGAAAGTTGTTTTTTTGTTCTTGCTCGCTGACTATCACAAACATGAAAATATAGACATGGACATTTTATAAATGTCACATGTCACATATCACAATAAGGTAAAAAAAACAAAACATAATTAGGTGAATGAGCATGTGGCGCTCTCGTCTGACCTCGCTAAAGTTTATTTTAACATTTGTTTGCTCTCATGAATTTTATAAATTTACTCTCCTGAATTAATCTCATGAATTTACTTTTTACTACCCTAACTCTATGTAACTGAATAAATCCCTAACCTCTCCAGTTTGTTATGTTAAAATTACAAGCTTGTACTTGTCATTTTGGATAAAAATGAATTATTCAAATAAGACGGCTCCATAAATACATAGTTTGCTGTGGTTAACATATTTTTTAAGTTTATTTGAGAAAATCCTAATGGGAAAAACATGTCCAAGTCAACCACAATGTGCTGTCCCTTCTGTAGCTGGAGGCAGAGGCCGTGTTTCGTGCCATCACCATCGCCAGCCAAACCAACTGTCCTCTCTATGTGACCCGGGTCATGAGCAAGAGTGCTGCTGACATCATCTCACAGGCCCGGAAAAAAGGTAAAGAGCAGCATTTGGATTTCACTGCACAAGGCAGAATCTTTTAAAGCTGCGCTATGCAGTTTTGGCAATTTCTTCGCTGTTTTCTCGCTTTTTGCTCACAGGTTTCTCTGTAGAGCTCCCTCCACAGCTTTGGAATAGATATTTGGCAACACTGTGTAAAAACTCGCTCGGTCAGTCTGCCGTTTCCTCTTTCTCTGTTCCTCCGACAATGCTTTCCTAGCGTTCTGCTTCTTTTTTGCCGGCTCAGCCATGACGATAGTGTGAAAAACTCCATCGCTACCTTGTTCTTGCTAGCCGGTTCCTGGATGGGGGCGTTTATGTGTGCAGTGCCTAAAGCAATTCGTTACATCGTGAGACCTGATATCACGCGATACTTCCTGATGCTTAGGCTCGCCGGCCAAAAGTTGCAAGGGTGGTTTTTTCCACTCACAGGCGCTAGGGGGAAGCGAGACGACCACCATTCAACCCAAAAAAGTCATATAACCATTCCAATGACTCCGAAGCTGTTCAGTTGAGATAAATTAAGCTAAAAAAAACTGCACAGTTCCCCTTTAAACTATGTGTTTATATCCAATCCATCATTAAGTTCATAAAAAAAAAAAAAAAAAAAAACTGATTGTATGAAATGAAACTGCCTGCACACCTAAAGGTACATGATGGTATGTTGTATATTCTACAGGTTTTATTTTACATGATATTTACATAAAGGTCAGAAAGAAATTGGAAATTTGATTAAAAAACACACTAAAATAAGACAAAACACTGTGTTGATTTCATCTTATACTATTGTTTACAACATTTACATGTTTTTCTCGTTAAGCTTATTTTGTGAAATCGTGGTGCTCAAATCATTACAAACAAGACGTCATTAAAACAATGTATAGTCTAGGACAGTGGTTCCCAACCTGGGGTCTGGGGACCCCTAAGGAGGACGGCAAAGATCACAGGGGGGGCGCAACTCTTTATCTGGTTTGAGGTTGAGGTAAAAAAAAAAAAATTTGCACATGTTAAAGAAATTATGATAATACACTAGAATATATAATGTATACAAAAGTTTGTATAAAAACTATATATTTTTGTTCTCGCTTAAACTTGTAGGCAGGCTACTTAGTAGGTCAAACCTCTGGGACCTCTTAACCTGGGACCCTTGCTGTCATCAGGTCAGCTGCTAGCTGCTATCATCCTCGTTTTTCCTGCCGCCACGGCAGGGCGGGCTCAGCTTTTCTTAGACATAAGTAGGGGGGGCGCCAAGGAAAAAAGGTTGGGAACCACTGGTCTAGGAAAAGAACATGATGATTCATGATGTCAATTTAAGAAATTTGCATTCCATTTTTTACTCTGAATATTGTACTTTGGTATTTCACTCTTACTCATTGTTTGCCATCTTTCTCTTGGATTTCGGAGGCATTTGGAATGCACATACCAGCATCACTGCACCTATGCCCTTATAAGATGATTTTACTGTCTTTCCTGAAGCTGCTGATGTACACAGACCTTGGCTGTGCTTGACATTATGAAAAAAGATGCTATTCTCAGAGGAATTTTAAGATTTGTCATTCAGCCCTTTTTCTGTGGTTTAGCTGTCACACAACCATTCCTCACAGTCCCAAGAAAGAGCAGAGGTGAACCGAGGGGCTGCCTGGCTGTTATGGATTGGGAAATATACAATTTTTGAGAATGGAACAGGAAAATGGGAGAGGGCAGAGAAGAAGAATGTGTGTTTGGATGTCTTCGGCGAAAGGCCACATGAGGTTTTAACATGCTTCTTGCAGTCATGTACACCTTTTAGGGGCCTTAAACCAGAAAGGACATTAAACAATGATGTGTAACAGCAAAGGAACATGCGGGAACACAAGAGCAGACAAGTGTTAGTGACAGGAATCAAACCTTATTGTGCATGAAAGAACAAGCTAAACTACTATAAAGCCAAAGTGAAATTTGAACATTGCCAACGGTTTGGCTTTTCAGAGACTAGGCATGGTTCATTTTCTGCAAAGACTCAGATGAATTACGAAAGCTTTTAGTGAGATTAAACTGCTGACAAATTAATCAGGATTCATTGATCTGCAACTGATGATTTTGAATGGCCAAGAATCACTCAAATAAATCAGTTTGATACGCTGTACATTTTAGACTTTTTAACGTTATTTCTTTCGCAGGACATGTTGTGTTTGGGGAGCCAATCACGGCCAGCCTGGGGACTGATGGGACACATTACTGGAGCAAGAATTGGGCCAAGGCGGCTTCTTTCGTAACATCCCCTCCTCTTAGCCCTGATCCCACCACTCCTGATTATCTGAACACACTGCTGTCCAGGTATCTATCACAGCACCTCCCTCTGGTTAGGTTGTTGGCCAATTTATCATCTCGGCTGAGACATGATGCGACCCATTTTTATTAAGTATTTCACATGATATGATATCACCTGGTATTAATATAGTGTGCATAGATAGCATAAGACAAGGCAAAGCAGGATACAGTACATTTGAAGGGTGTACTGTAGCTACTTGTTTCATATTCATAAATTCCTATTCAAATCTCACCCTGGTTGTTAGTGAACTACATTTAAACATTCAATTAGATAGAACACTGCTTAGCACCATGGTTACCATATGTAGTGGTATAGCAGCAGATAAAGCAGGACACTTTCCAACCCTTCGTTTATCAGAAGGCAATTATTGTTAGGAATCTTAAGGAAGAAGAAATAAGTCACAAATAAGCTCCCACACACAGGCACTATGACTGATGACATTGTTGGAATCGAAATGTAGTTTGTTAGAAATGGACCATAAGTGTTGACAGTGTATAGGAGCACATTTTTGACTATTGCCTTATTTCCACTGCATGGTTTGGCTCGACTCAACTCAAATCACTTTTGGTACCAGTACTTTTCTCTATTTCGTTTTCCAATGCAGAGAGTACCCCCTCAGTGTAGGCAGGATTCTCATCTGATTGCCATAGCAACGCTGCGTGAAACTGCAGTGACTTCACATCTTCAATGCGACACTCGCTGGATCCATTCAAGCAAACAGAGGACCGTCTGCACTTCGTCAGTTGTACAGCGTAGTGTGCGGCGTAGTGTGTGGCGTAGTGTGCGGCGTAGTTTTGCATGCTGAGTGAATTAAAAAAATTATGGTCGCTATTGACTTGGCTATTTAAAAAATGTTTTGGTTTGTGCACTAAGTCCTGTTTTGCACTAGTGACAGTTCTCTCTGACCAATCAGTGGTCTGCAGTGTTTTATCTCCACCTTTTAGTATAGGCTTAGCTTGATTGGAACCTCGACTGAGGTGGTACCAAAAAAAAAGGTACTATCCACAACTTTTGCTAATAGAAAAACCAAAAAAGAATGGTTCCAAGTTCCAAGCGAGTTGAGTTGAGAATAGCCCTGGTGTACCATGCAGTGAAAATGTAGCATATATATATATATATATATATATATATATATATATATATATATATATATATGTATATATATATATATATATATATATATATATATATATATATATATATATATATATATATATGTGCAAAGATTATTTTTGCCTGAAAATAAGAATTCTGCATTTAGTATAAGTTAAGTCAATGCATTCTGGTGGGCTTTGTCTGGCAAGTGAGCTGGAGCGTCATATGGAAACAGGAAACATTAGTAACGGTTTGTGCTCAAAGAACAAACTTTGGCACGAGGCTTATTTGAATAACTCACCGTCCTTGTTCTGTTTTGTTGCGCCTTTCCTGCTAAAGTGAATAAACAGATGCAGAGAAAAAGATGCTGTGCTGGTATAATTCCATCTTAACTCTGTATTTTCATGTTTCTTTGTCGTGCAGTGGGGACCTGAGCGTGACTGGCAGTGCTCACTGTACCTTCAGCGTGGCCCAGAAGGCCATTGGCAAGGATGACTTCACTCAGATCCCAGAAGGTGTTAACGGAGTGGAGGAGAGGATGACCCTCATCTGGGATAAAGCTGTGGTGAGAACTAGTTTTCTTCAATAGCTTTTTTCTTTTTACCTTTTCAAACTTCTGAAGAAGGAAAAAGACAAAAAGCAAACAATTAGTGACATGCAGATTTATTCCTGTTCTCTGTCTCCCTCCTTATATCTGGCTTTCGCTATTTTCCCTACCATTGTTCTCCTCGGCTATTACTCTCTCTCTAACTCCCTCCTCTCTCCAGCTTTATTTCACTGTCTTGTTGTCACCTTCTCTGCCTTGCTTTATCATTTCCTTTTCTATCTCCACATCTGTCCTTTCCTTCACCCTTCCTTGCAGCACACTGCCCTCATTTTTCTCTTCCTTCTTCCTTATCACTGCATCAGTGTACTGCTAACAGACACTCCGCATGTGGCTTTGGACGTCTGTGCTGTGCTGCATGTAAAATAGGAATGGGATTTTAAAATGTTAGACTGAACCTATTTCCTGGACGTAGTCCCTTAAAATATAAGCTTGCACTAAACTTGGCCTGAAAGCAACCTTTTGAGCTGCTGGTCGGCATGTTTAAAAATGTACAGAGCCAGGGTAGCTATTTGCTATCTGTTTCTAGTCTTTATGCTAAGCTAAGCTAATTGCCTCCTGATGACAGCTCCATACATAACACAAAGCCTATGAAAAATGGTATGGATGTTCTTATCTAACTCTTTGCAAGAAACTAAAGATAAAATATTCCTTTAATGTCTTGTTGTCAGTTGACAATTCTATTGATGATGCAACATGTTGAAAGGGAATATCATTCAAATGTAATCCAGCTAGAACTACATATATCCATATATCTAATCCATTTATATCTAGAAGCAAAATGCAATTTTAGCCATGCAAGATAAAAGGGGTATGATTGTATCCTAGCCTAGAAATCTAGATGCACCCTAGCGGCAGCAAATGTAATTTGCAGCCAGGGTCAGTCTAGCAACTCTCCGTTGGCTTGCGAGCTGGAAAAAACAAATTCTGGTCAGGCCAATCACATCGTGTATAGAGTCGGTAGGCAGGCTTAACATTAGGACAGCAGAGTTGCGACGGTTCCGCGTGAATTCCCTGCTACTTGAAAACAAAGAAGATGGCTGCTGCTGTTGGCGAACAGCAGTCTTTCGAATCGGCTTTTGCCGCGACTCTGGAAGACTTGGAGTTAAGCACTGAAGTCATTCTTAAAAAGCAAGATGTGTTTGGAGTTTTGCCGACCGGATACAGCAAAAGTTTAATCTATCAACTAGCGTTGCTCTGGTTGGCTATGAGTGCAGAGGGAATTTGAAAGACAACCGTTTATCCCGTCCCTCGGATTGAGCCCTGCCAATGGTGAGTTCCCAGACCCAACATCTTGATGTGGGTCTGGCTTGTCAGGCTAATTGTATCCAGTAACCAAATGATAAATGCTAACTATTCCCTGTTTTTGCTTGTTTCCCTCCCAGACTACAGGTAAAATGGACGAGAACATGTTTGTGGCAGTCACCAGCACCAACGCAGCTAAGATCCTGAACCTGTACCCTCGTAAGGGTCGGATTGCCGTGGGCTCTGATGCCGACCTGGTCATCTGGGACACAGACTCCATCCGCACCATCACCGCCAAGACACACAACTCGGTACGTACGGAGTGCACCGGTCAAAGGTCGTACTTTGTATTTATTTATTATTTTATTTATACTTTAACAGAAATCTCAGCATTTGAACTAGTGAAACTATGTGGTCTCACACCCTCTCAGTCAATCTTACTTGGCTAGAGTGGATGAATGCAGAGGGTAGTACACCAACTTTGAGGGGACTTTTTATTGAGTAATGTTAATGCTGTTATTGTTACAGTAACCCTGGTGGCATCAATCCATATGTTCTCTAGTGCAGACATATTATTGGCTGTGTATAAAAGCATGGGTGAAAAAAAAAAAACATGATGAGACAGATGGGGAAAAACGGGAGAGAGAGAGAGAGAGAGAGCATTTTTGAACAGTTTCCAGAGAGCTCGCAGATCCTCTGAACGGAAATGAAGTCTCAGAGGATGTTCACTAGTAATACAGCTCGCACTGCATTGCCACATGACCAGCCCCCAATGTAAAGTTCAGCCTCACTAAATCCATAAACCCTCAGCAATGACCAAAGTAATGATTAGGAAAAAATGTGGATTATTTAAATGCATGGGTTTATCCAAATATGACAAACATTATGTCAGTGATGCAAACATTGTCCAAAATTCCCTGTACAGTCTAACTCCAGTAAATGAACAGGGAATCTATGTGCTGTATAATCAAGAGGTATTTCCTTCCTCTACATATAATTCGCTTGAACAGATCATCCAAAATATTTTCATGATTGGACAGCCATAGAGTGGGTTTAAAGAATGTCATTCATTGCACAGGATTATGTAGGCCAACATTGATATTTCAAATACTTTTACAAACCACAGATATTTGGAACATCTGTACACATTGCTCATAAGTAGAAATCAGCTCTGGTCATGAGACATTTGATGTCATGGGAAACATCTCATGCAAACTGAATCAGAACTGGTAGTGTAGCGTGACCACCAATTCCTCCATCACCCACTTTTTCAATCCACTTTGCTTTTCTTTAACTCAGATTGGAGTGCTCCGGTGACTTAGTCGTTTAAGGTGCCGACTATGAATCACAGCTGAAAGACTTTGGAAAAATCTATTTACCTAGCAACAATTTAACAACGTTAGTAACAGACAATCTATTGCCTGATAGTGCTGCTTTCCTTTAACAAAATACATCATAAAATAAATGAATCCTTCTGTAGTGCAATTTCTGAAACAAGAGAAACTACATTAGAAACGTGAAACTGTATTATGCAGATATTGTTTGTATTCACGCTGAGGGTCTAAGACAAGGGCCTCACAAACACACACACACACACACACACACACACACACACACACACACACACACACACACACACACACACACACACACACACACACACACACACACACACACACACATTCTCTCTTAGACACATTTTACACATTTACATAATGAAGTTTCAACCATTACACAAACATCAGAGGATCCCAGACAGGCCACTCAGCAGCAGAGGAAGTGTCCGCACAGGAAATAAAGGCTTTACGAGCATAGCACGAATCCTGCTTTTACAGAAATACAGTGAGTGAGGAAAAGAGAGAGTGAGGAAAGAATGCACATACTAACAATGTGTGTGGGTTGGGTTTTTAGGAATGATGAAGTGAAGTTTGTAGATTTGCTTTGCTTAAAGGCCTGATGGTGGCTATTTAGTAGGAGAGAAAGAACATTGCTCTGTCTCCAGATGGAGGAATGGAAAGAGACAGAGAGAACTGGATTAATAATACGCCTTCTCCAAATGTGGAGTACATCCACTGAGGATCCGTGGGTTCTTACATAATGATGTCACCCTTTCATTTCCTGCTGGTCGTCCTTCCAGATAAAAAAGAAGAGAGCAGAAGAGCAGAGCACGGCAGCTCCCAGTTCCAATAAATCTACCTTAATGGATAGTCTGACGACAGGCCAAACAGGAGCGGCTCTGTTTACCAGCACACAGTGTTGGGGAATGCTTTGCCCTGTAGAGTAAATATGACTTAGACTGTGCTGTGTCTTAGTTTGTTATCAGTAAGTCCATATTTGGTCTGGATTGGTTGTCATAAGAAGACATGCTGTAGATGCATAAAAGTATATTCTGACACATGGACAAGAACAGGCAGTAACACACACACTCTGAGACACACTCGGCTCAGTCATGACATAATGTTTGGCATGCAGTAAGTCTTAGTTATGTCCTGTTCTGGCCTGAATTTGGACGGCAATAGAAAACAGGGCCGTGTGCAGAGGAAATAAGCAACAATGGAATCAGGGGAGTAGACCATCACAGATCACAAACATGTCGACAAAAGAAAGTTGGCACAAGGAAAATTGGACAAGGATGAATACTGCACAAGGTTGAAAAAAACATAAATCAAGCAAAAATGGGTGAGGGAGAGAAAGACAGAGGGTAAAAACCAGACAGAAATAGGGATAAATGAATAAGGGGGGAAAGACAACTGGAAAGAGAGAAAGTGAGAGAATGAGGTAGAGAGTGAGAGGAAGGGAGAGAGAGTGAGGCATTAAACACCAGCTGGAAGATGGCAGCTGTTTTTACATGCCAAACAGACAAGTGTAAGATCAAGGTGATGAATGATAAAGAATGGCGGGGAAGCGAGGGATTAAGAGAGAGTAGAGGAGAAAGATAGTTTACAGTATGCATCCACTTCCTGTCTCTTCATCCATCCTCTCACAGCTCCCCCTGTTGTTGTCTTTCTCATCTCCTCAATCCCTTCATCAGTCCTTCAACAGAAGGTTACAGGAGGTTTTATTGTGTTGTTTTGGTTGTTTTTTTCTCAAATTCAATTAATGGAATTTAATTTGATTTAATTTTCAAAACCCAAATGACCCTAAAGCCCCATGACAGATTAATTGAAAACTCCCCCTTGTTAATTCTTACTATCAATGGAGTTATTTGTCTAAACTTTTGCTTCAGTGTTGCTTTTGCAAACACATTTATCAATTCTTAGAGCTTTGTTCCTCGTCCTGTTCATTTTAAACAGTATGTTGACCTTTTATATGACTCATTTAAAAAGTTAGGTTTGTTTGACAGAATGCTCTATTGAGGGCTTAACATGATATGTTGTTTTTTTTGCTCTTCATCTTCCTCTTCTTCTTATCTTTATGTGTTTGTATGGATTTGTGAGAGCATACAGTGTATGAATATGTCTCTTATTAAATTATAAATATGGTTCACATTTACACAACATATATTTATTACTGTCAATGTATCTGCTTTTGTAGTTTTTGCATGATCATTTTACATATTTAAATTGTTTAAATTTAAATTATGTATAGTATATTTTGCATAATTTCTCCTAAGTTACAGTGGGTACTGCTATGTGATTAATATATTTATTGACCCCACACTTGTTTCTATTCTATTTCATAGCTTTTGTTTCAAGTACCTAATACTTTTCTATCTGTGCTTTAGGCTACTGAGTACAATGTCTTTGAGGGCATGGAGCTGCGTGGAGCCCCACAAGTGGTGATTTGCCAGGGGAAGATTGTTCTGGAAGATGGGAATCTGCATGTCACCTCCGGCGTGGGTCGCTTCATTCCCTGCTCTCCCTTCCCTGACTTTGCTTACAAGCGTATTAAAGCCAGGAAGCAGGTAAATCCAGATTCACCTTCTGTCCAGCCGACTATTTACACTTGATACAGCAATCAGTTTGTCGTGGCAGTTGTCATACCACGGTATGTCCTTTGTGAAAGAAAGCTCTGTAAATTGCACAATATGAACCGTACAATGTTTAGAGAAAGAATATTTGTTGCTTTCGATAATCACCCTAAGTAAGAGGAGAGTCAAGATGTTATGGATAGTAAGTGAGGAAGTATGGGAGTGTGGGCTGAAATAGAAGTTACAATGGTGGAGAGAAAAAAAAAGGGTGGGAAGGATGAAGGAGGATGAAGGCATTGAAATGGGATGTGGGGGAGATACAGTAAGTCTGACATCAGCCTCCAAGGTTCAGCCACAGGGCGCTGGCTGCGCTTTTACACCGTAGTGCAAAATGTCTATGCAGTGAGGGTGGTCGAGGCTTTGTCATCATGGTTTTAAAAAGGATACAGTGAGTTTGGATTTGGATAACTTTCCAGAGAGATCTCCCACATACAGTTAAGGTCTACAGTTAAAATAAGTCCCACATTTACAATTTACTGTAGTCTCACAAGAATGATATGATTCAATAAAGGTATTTAGGAATGTTGCCTCTATAACAGGAAAAGCCACAATGTAGCCAAAGGGTTAGGAAAGACTCTCCTACAGTAGAAATGTTATATTATGATAAGAGAAATAACATTGTAAATGTGACATGTGCCATTACAATATGAGTGCACATATTCATTGCACTCATATTCCTGTTAACCACAAAAGCCTCTTTAAAACACTATCCTATTCTCCTTCAAAGTATTAAGAGTTAACCACATTTAACTTTTTGATAACAACTGAAACTCAAAGCAGACTCTGCTGTCTGCTCTCTTGCCTTATCTTATGGGCCAAAAATCTCATTGTTTAACAATTTCCTAATTTGCAGCTGGCTGGTGATGAGAACATGGAGCTGTAGTAACAGTGTGCTGTTGATCTTGGTAGCAGTCACTGTTTTGCTTTCTCCATTTACAGATGTCTCTTTTTAACTCTTGACGGAGCTTTCAAGTTCCAACCTCTGAGTCACGCCACTAAAAGACAGACTGACAGACAATGGCTTGTTCACTACCAGCATAGAGTTTGAACTTGCTTTGCAAAGATACAAATACTGTATGCTGCGCTTACTTGTGTGTGTGTGTTTGTCTGCGTAAATCTGGAACTGGTTCTCGGCAGGAAAAGGGCTCTTTGAAAAATGCATATATAATTCAGACACAACTAGTTACACAACAACCATATAATGCAAAACAGGTGTGGACTTGGTTACATTCAATCTTTTGTGATACTAAACACCATAATGTCTCTCTGTGTTCTTACCCATCCCTGCCTCCTTATTTCTCTCCTCCATCTCTGCTCTTATTGTTTATCTTATAGCTGGCGGTCCTGAGGGCTGTACCAAGGGGAATGTACGACGGCCCGGTGTCTGAATTCTCCATGTCCCGTGGTGGCACCCCCTCGGCCTCGGCACGTAACTCTCCCACCAAACAGCCCGTCAGAAACCTGCACCAGTCTGCATTTAGTCTAGCAGGTAACCCTGCTCCATGTGGTGAGCCCAGCTTCTTATTACGAACCCCTCCCCTGTATCACCCAGTCCTTCCTTTCATGTGTTCATAGTCTAGATTGATTCATACTGTATGTAGAAACATCAAAGTGATATTCATGTGCATCAGTCGAGCCACCATCACGCCCCACTTTTATCTAAACTCAGCTACTACTTCATGCTGTGAAGGACAACAGTCATGTGATTTTTAGCATGTTGTTGCTCTGAATGATGCATTCACATCCCTTGGCGATAAGCCACAAGCCTACAGAGTAACCTCATAATCTCTCATTATCCTTTTTCATACTTTATGATGTGCAAAGTATTTCACTGTGTTTAGATGGCAATTTGTATGTTAATGCATGATGTTAGGCTTTAGCTCCTTTTAGTTTCAATGACTCATCTCTAACAAAGGTGTCTCTTTAATCCCCTTCTCCCACTGAACACTTATTGCTCTTTAGGACATTGTGACCTCTGACTGCTGCCTTTTTGTAATGTCAAGCTACATTCAGAAATTAAGTGTTTTCCACAGTTACACTTCCTGTAAGTCATGCTGGATATGAATTTTGGCTCAAGGCCTAAAACGCACAATATTTCAGTCCAGACATCTGGACATGGTCTATTAAGAAAGCCTATCTAATGTGAGAGATCACAACACTATGTATTCACATTAAACATCTGTTCCATTATGCAGTATCAGGATCAGAGTTGACAGTCTGATTGTGCCCATATGTAAAGTCAGCATAGGATTAGCTCTGATTCAGAAAACAAATGGTGAGAAATTGTTTTTGTCAGACTACCAAACAGTGACATATTCTACACATGGTCAAATTGTGAACCAGATCGTCAGTGTTTCCACTGTTTTATAATCAAACCGATAGCAACCATAGCTATTATTGTAGCCAGTCATTCTGTCCTCCCTGACAGACAGAATGTGCCCACGTACAGTAAATCAATGAGAGCAACCCCTTTTCACCTGGACAGAACACAGCTGGACTCACCGTGGTGTTGGCTGTCTTTGTGAATGCATGTAGAATATTTTAATGGTGGATGACTCATTTTGAAAGTCCACATACTGATGTTTAGCCTTTGGCTGTATTGAGGAACTTTTACAAGCTATGTATGATACCTCATCGATGAAAAAAGACGATGACCTCCGCTGGAAAGAATTTCCACATTTGAGTACATGAATTTAGAGGGGAGTAAGGCTGCTCCTGGTTTCCCAGGCTTTGTTTTCTTGTATGTGTGCATACGTGTGCGTCCTATTAGAATGAGCCAATCTATTTTAGTTTTTCCAGGGCCACCACCTGCAGAGTTGATTTACTTCGTCTGGAATGAGATGGGAAGGATTGTTTGCTTAGATACAATGTATCATAGTCTGACATCATTGTACTTTCCATCTATAGTATACACTTGATAATGTGATAATGCTGATAATATGTTGCAGCAGACGCCCTGGCTCATCCTTTGGAAACACCATGTTTTATGTCAGACTTTAGCTTCTTTTGTTAACGTTTCACATGCTGAAATTTGAATTCCCCTGTCATCTCAGTGACACATACCATACATCATAGACAATAACAATGTGTCTTGAGAAACCTCTAGTGCTTGGAAAGTAATAATGTGAGTGTATGACAACAATTATTTGTGTGCGATGACTGTACTGTGTAAAGTAAGTCTAAAAAGATTGACCGATGGGACAGATTCTGGTTTTAGGAGCAGGGATAACTTAAAGTAAAGTAAATGCTAGACCATTTTTTAAGCTCAACACTTTTATGCATGTGCTTCACACATTCACAAATATTACATTCACTTAATTTGTCCAGTGGAGGGTTCACACATGAAGTGTGCTACACTGCACTATTAGCACTTATTTATTTGAATTTACTTGAATTTTAAATCATATTGTTACAGGCCATTTTTACAGATTTTCTTTGTGTTCATTTGTCCTCAGACCAGCGTGAGTATAAACCAGTCTTTTAAACTTCTCTATAATTCTGTTTTTGCCCTGGTTTTCAATTTGTCGTTCTTTTTCTTTTCCCCTACTTGTTATTTCTCCCTATTGCCTTACAGTACATGCTGTTTGCTCTTTTTACATGTACCTTGCTTTATCTTTTTCTCCTTTTCTCTCTGTTCAGGTCCCCCCACCCCAGATGACATCCCCATCAGGCCTGCTGGCCGGCGTATTGTAGTGCCCCCTGGTGGTCGTTCCAACATCACAACCCTCAGTTAAACAGCAGGAAGACGAGGGGATGCGACCAGAAAACGACAGCAGCCAGAGTGCAGGATAGAGGGTGGGAGGGAGGGGGGAGGGAGGGAGGAGCAGATGCAGAGGACCATGATTAGTTAAAAGTTAAAAGAGCAAAACACTGAATCCTCATGCCTTACCTGTCACAATGCTACCTTGCTCAGATGAGAACAGTATCCATTTTCCTGTTGAAGTTGTATTGAAGTGGTTTGGCATTGCTACTAGAAGATAAAGTTACCACCCAAGCACAATACACATGACCAGTCTTTAACTTCACTTCATGTCAGTATAGAATACACCACAAATACAGTGAAAACATGTTCACTTTGTGCTTTGGAGTAAAACAGCATACCATCACATTCAACCAAGAAAGTAAACAAACCGTGTTCTCAAAGGAAAATGGAGTCCGCTTTTCTCAGTATGATGCAATGGTTCTTTCATCCTGTTTGGCTTTCAATGTCACCCCCTTTTCAGTAGCCTGCTTTCTCCATAGTCAGCAAAACATAACACTAGATCCCACATTAGCCATGTATTATCATGCAGTACCGTTGATTAGCTCTAGGTGGCATTGTATATAAGTTAGATGTAATGTAGCTTTGTGAATGATGTTGCAGCGTGTTTGGGTTTACTGGACCAAGTAAAAGGTATTCATCAAGTCTCAGAGCAGGAGTGCTGTTGGACATGGAGCTACATGGGCCACAATAACATGGGTGATGTGATCCATGATCCTCTTGCCCACCCTCCTCTAAAATGCTTGATGAATACCATCCGTCGTGATGTATTGACTGAATAATTACTGATGTTAAAAAACAGGAAGACAGACACACCTGCTTAAGAAAAGATTTTGCGAAGACAAAAGAATAAATAATTTTAATTTTAGAAAGGGTTTTTGCAATTCTATCACCAAACGGTTTATATGAGTTTTTATTTCCTGCGCTCCATCTTGTCTGTATAGAAAAAAAAAACATTTGAAAAGAAACTGTCCTTTGCATTTGCTTCTAGCTTATTGGCTGCTTCTGTCACCCTGAAATAATCTTGAAAAGGAAAACGGAGGAAATAAGATAAAAAAAAAAAATCCTGTTCACACGAAGTACTACGAATATACTTAACTGTCCCTTGTAGCTCAACCATAACTTGTAATGATGCTCTTTGCAATTGAGGGCAACAAAGAGAACCAGATGCAATTAAATGAATAAGTAACAAACACCTGCTTTCAGATAACAGCACTTCACCTCCTGCTTTACTTTTTCATTCCTGACAGACTGGGCTCTCAGTTTAGGACAAGAGGAAGACCATCATTCTCTTGTCATTTTTAACATAGCCCTAGCTCTAATGCAATCTTGACCAATACTAATTCAACATAAGCCTGAATATAACTATGGGCCTAAGTTAGTTTACCTGAGACACTCTGATAGAACTGATTGTGTTGGGGCGCCTTTGAGCACTTTTTTTTTTTTTTTTACGTCTGCTGTTTTCTGATAAGGCAGAGGATTGTGGTGCAGTAAGGGAAGCTTTTATTTTGTCACTGTCCCACTGTGGGGGAGGGTGGGAAGGAGATTTTTTTATTTGGCAGTGGTAGGGCAGACGCTGAGGCAGGCACAAGTGGTGGTTTGTTGTATTTATGTTAGTTTGACAACCTTTGGTATTGTTTTTATGTTGTTTCTTTTTTACTGTTGTATCAAAACCCAGAAATGGCAGGTCAAAAATAAGGTGTGTCGTGGAGGTATGATTTGTTTCCTGAATAAACATGAGTTGCAACTGACTGCCTGAAATGTCTTATTTACATTATTCAATTTAACAACAATAAGTATGCACTCAGGGTGGACATAAGAAAATTACGGTTTATATGAATAGTCTGTATCAATGAATAGAAAGAGAACTAAACTTACAGGCATTAGCATTACATTTAAGATTATTTTTTTATAGAATTTGCACTGTAAATTAAAGTGCATACACCATGTATTTTTGACAACATTAATGCAGATGAACTTTACATGCTGAGTCTCCTATAGTTTGTATACAAATAATTACTACTGATTTCTCAATAGACCAAAATTACTTAAAACCATAATGCACTATATACTGTTTCTGTATCAACATTTTATGTTCTTATGAGCCTATATTTTTCACTTTATTGGGCACTATTCTCCTTTAATAGTGTATACTGCCATGACAGTGAGCCATGGCTGTGTCTGATTGTGTGAACAATTCAGACAGAGTTAAGAGGTTAAAAGTTAAATAAGCAACATGCATAATATAAGCAACATTGGATGACGTTTGATTAACACCAGCATCAACACTTAAAAAAATAAAATACTTCATGCTAAGACAAATATTGAGTCTTTAGGCCTATGGAAAATAAACTATTTCTTATCACTGGACTAACAACTCAAGGCCCATGACATGTCGTGAATGCTCCTATTTTGATGCAATCATCTTATGACCACCAGGGGCAGCACTGAGCAGCCTAAACTAATCTAGAGTGTAGAAGTAGAGCATCTGCACTCAAGTTACCTGCGAAAATGGTTCTAACTGATGCTGACATTTTCACCTTCCCGACTGTTTGTTCAATAAGCAACTTAATTAGCGCCTGGGGGCTTCTCCTAGGGTTAGCCCTGCAGGATTGTGATACACAGCCTACGACAATCCTGATAAAAAGCTAACACGTTAGCTTGTTTTTGCAAGTGTTAGCTAGCTAGCTAATACATATTAGCTATGGCAACATGGTGGCACCACTAACATTTAGCTAGCACACACCTGCTTATAAACGAGCCAACGGAATTCCCACCAATAGAGGAGTTCCATTTTAAGGTAACGTGTCATTCATATTGCGCGATTATTATTGTTTTTAGTTGGCGACGGAAATATTCAAGCAAACAATCATAGATATATAGACTGTCAGTATATATGGCAAACAATGAGGAAACCTTTAACAACTGTTTAGTGGGCGACAGAGGGAGATAGTTTGGCTGGCTGCTGAAGTTAGTTTTAAGTTAGATATTCGACAGCCATTCACAGTTAATATGATATAATGTTTGATTGCTGTAGTTCTAGCTAACTAGCTGAACAGTAATTGTAGATAATGTTTTCAACTCTAAATATCGAATAGCAGTTAAGTGTGTGGTTAATGCATGCACTAGCTTTGTAAGGCATTGTGAAGCAGCTACAGTTTACTGTAGCCTTAGTTAACAACAGTATCATGCTAATTTCCTTGGGGCGTAAAGTACAGTAGCTTTACATAAACATATTGACATTTAGATGTTTTTTGTCAATATTGCAGCGAGGAATTGTAAAAGAAGAAACTGTAAAAAGAAGTATACAGTGAACCTAGCCTACAAGATGAGCCTGTTTTTGCCACACATTCTGGGGCAACATTACGTCAAAACTCCAGCAGTTTACAAACGTAAGTCGCATATCTACCTTTTATTTTCTGTCATTTACAGTAATCAGAGCTGTACCTGCATCACTGTCTCTGATCATATTTGTAATTGGACGCTATGGTGTATCCAAACGGTGTAAATTTGGCATAAAGTTATGATGAATAATTGAACAAAACCACACCATTATGACTCTCACTGTGTTGTCTAACTGACAGGATGACTAAAGTATCCACTCAGTTCCATTGTGTTTCCTAGGCCTACACTCGCCATCACTGTGAGGTCAAGCAATAAAACTGCTGCAAAGTCCCTCGTGCATTGTTTAATGGTGAGTCAATGTCTCGTGACATCATAGTAACATGTCAGACGACAGAGTATAATGCAGAGGTCTGGAACAAGAGATGACTCAGCAACCTCAATCTAAACAGGGTTTGTGTGTGTGTGTGTGTGTGGTGGTTGCTTGTTGGTGTTGTAGCTTACAAAATGAGAAAGTGTATGACTGTAATGCATAGACAAAGACAAAGACATTTCTGGAGAGGATAATGTAGATTAGTTGTTTTCCAGTCCTTTCCTTTTTTAAATAAGCCAGAGTTAGTGTTTTTGTGTGTGTGGGTGTGTGTACACAGCGAATAGGTACAGTATATTTTCAACATTTATGTAATATACCGAGGTTTGCTGCTTCTATCTGTGGTGATTCCGAACAGATTGGGGAAGCACTTATCAACTGAAAACCCCTCTCAGATCAGCCATTAGTGTGGGAATGTGCTGCCTCAGCTCAGCCCACTGTGGGGGAGAGAAGGAACAGTGCTTTCTAGATGACCTAAGAGAGTGGTCAACACAAATCTGGTAACTGTGGATGTGTGTGGATGAGAGAGAGAATAGGGAAAGCAAATGGTGCATGTCTGATGATGATGGTGCATTATGTAGGAAAGCCCTGAGACACATTGGAAAAGAGAGAGAGGGAGAGGGGGATAGAGTAAAGAGAGAATTCTAACACTTTGCCAAATTAGACCCTGTTCATGTAAAGATAAAAAGAAGCCACTGAAGTTAGAAATAAAGAATACTTTTTGTTTCCATTTCTTCTCTTGTATTTAAAATATCTGCAATGCTTGTCCTTGTGGCTCAGTTATATCTATTAAAGTCCCTCCACCCCTCCAGGTTAGTAACTGTACCACTCGTCAGTTAACATTGGGGGGCAGCATTACTGTAGAATAGTGGAGAGCAACCTACACATACATATCTACATCCAAAGACCTTTTAGCATGATTGATGCCCTTTCCCCTTTAAATCCCTTCACTATTCTTGATTTTGAAAAAAAAGCTTTTATTACCAATGTCATTCTCTGTCCCATTTTACTTACAATCCTTATTCAATGAAATATGGCGATTCGGAAAGACACAAAGTGAAATAAAGCACAAGGCATAGTCAGATTTGTTCAGAAAAAGAAAGTCATTTAAGGCACACCTTAATAGTTTGCAACTCCATCACATTTAAATACAATATACACACAGTGACTACTGAAGGACAACAAAACCTTAATATGAATGAAATTAACAGCTGTGGAACAAATCTTTTTCCAGACTAAATCATTTCTTTTAGGCAGATACGTTTTGTTGAAAAGTGGTATTACCTGGGTCAAATATTATTTGTCAATTATTATTTTGTATGTTAACTTTTTGGAATGGTTGAATCTGCCATAACAGATAATTATCGCAATTAACCCAACCCATCTGGTACTCCTATTGTATGAACAAAGTAAGATAATCATACACAAATATAATTCACCCCGGTTATACCCAGGATCACTCCATCTGTTTAACTATCCCACTATATCTTACAACTTATACAGGAAACCACTTTTGGATCTGTAAAATTACATCATAACAACAATAACAACAACAACAACAACAACACAAAGTTGAGTCAAAATATTGTACCAATTTTCAATAGAAAAGTGCCAACAGTAATTGTATTGCAGATAGATAAGATCAAGGTCAATAGAATGACTACACATTTACTTAATGATTTTGAAAAAAAGCTTAGGTTTGTACTACCTACATTTATAGTTTAAATGGACCAGCTGTGTGCCATAATTCTGGTGTAAGGCAGGGCTCGGCAACCTTTTTATTATGAGGTGTCATTTTAAAATGTTCTTCTTAGTGCCATATCAGCATTAAGCCTGCCGTCATTAACCGAGCTCGCTCAGGCAGTTTTTTTTCCCCTTTGTGCCGCATTCTGTGAAGAAGGCAATGAGTACTAGCCAATCAGAGGGCCGGGTCTTCGCGGAATGCGGATGGGGAAAAAGTCAAATAAACTACTGTAAATACCAGGATGTGCTCCTGCATGCCAATGGCTGTGATGGTCATTTAGGATGTGGATTGGAACATTTCCAAAACACACTCTTGCGGTAGCTCAACCAATGGCACACTTGCAATAAGTGTGCCATTGGTTGAGCTACCGCATGCTAATGGTGGCACGCATGTCTAAGGTTGCTGACCCCTGGTGTAAGGCATCCCTCTGCATCTTCAGAGGCAGGTGTGGTTTCTTACAGTAAATCTTAAATCGAATGAACAAGGAGTATTGCATGGCCTGTGGTTGTTTATTTGTTTCCGTCATTGTTTGTTTTGTTTTGTTTTTCCCAATGTGTTATCCAGCTGGTGCTAAATTACTGTTGAATACCATCTGTATAAGAATGTTGTTGCAGAACGTATTCTTCTATGGGAGCAATTCATTGCGAATACAAATTTACAGACTTATCTGGTGGCACACGTAATTGGTTGTATTCAACACAATAGAGGAAGGACATAAAATATTTGACAAAAATAAGTTCCAATGCAGACAGTAACTGAAAAATAAATCTTATATAGGACTCAGCCTATTAATCCTTGTCTATTAAACCACCCCTAAGGGAATAAGTAGTCACTCACAGCTTTAGATTTTTTATGTCTCTGTGTATAAATGCTACAGTTGATGAAGAAGCATGTGCAAAGCAAGGTTCAGTGCAAAACCTATAACATCTACCCTTTTCTAAGTTTTCATAGCTATAAACCTTTTTTTGAAGACCCTGTAGGTCATTTGCAGATTGAGGGAAAGGTTAGCCAGTGTCAGTGTTTTAAAGGAAAACTAGTTTGACAAAAAATCATCAGAAGGTCCACTTACTTGTTGTGCCCGGAGCGTTCAACCGCTCCCGTTGGCCTTAACTAAGCAACTTCATATAAGCTTCCACGGTCATGAATGGACATTAAAGGTTAACCTTAAAACAATTGTTTAAGTGCATTTTAAATTTTCAAATTGTTTTTTTCAATAGTAACTTAAAGCATACGCAAGTGAAGAAAACACGTTTTGCCTATATCTGCAGCTGATGGAGCTGGGGCATTGTACCAAATGTTGCAATCCTACCATCTTTGTTAGCTTGACTATCAAAGCTAAGCATAATGACCACTACAACAATGTTTTTGCTGCTATGATAAAGTGACCCATTCACGCTCAAGCCTACAGTTCAGCTCTTCATTTTCTATCTTAGAGGAATCTGTGGTTGCTGTCTTAAAAACAAAGGTCTCATTTTGCCTTACTAACCTCTGTTTTAATGTGTTGTACTCTTAGTGTCATGCTCGAATCTCAAGCTGTCCACCCAAGTGTTTGTTTTTCAATATGTGTTGCTAACCCAACTCATTATGCCAATTCTTGTTAAGTCCATTCCCATGTAGCACTGGTGAACCATTGTTATATTTAAATAACTAATCAACCAGAAAATGCATCGCTGAGATTAAAAATCTGAGTGTCCTGCCCAAAACAGCAGCAGTACATAAAGCTTTGAGCCATAGCTGACCACGTCACTTTATTTCCTATTACAGCTGAGCAGGTGTGGCATTGTCTCCTTTTTGGCAGACTTCCTTTTCACTTCAGCACGCTGCCCAGAGTAGAGGTTGAGCAGACCTTAGAGCACCAGAGTGATGTAAGGGAGCATGATATGAATGACACTCTGCTGAGAGTCCTTCTTCTTGTGACAAGAAAGCAAAAGCCTCAGTCTGGCATGGCTGCTGCTCTCAGAGTCGAGTTCACTCCTGCAGTTATGGAGCTCTTGATGTTGTTTTTGTAAGTGAACAGTGAAGCACAAGGGCATACTGCTTTTGTGTTTGTATAGGCGATGTAGTGGTGCAGGATAGGAAGGTGCAGATAGAACAATAGGTGTCTGGGTGTAAATTGCTGATCTACAAGCTGTGGGCAGGGGCAAGTGATAAGGGACTAGGTAAGGATCTGCGATCATGAGACCTATCCTGATAAGTAAGCCGCCTGTTCAACATTGTTGTTCTGTCCATCCTCTATTGCCTTGTTCTTCTCACTCATGGACAGCTCAGAGGACTCCACCACTTCTTTCTTTGACCTGTTGAGTAAAGAACATCATCAGAACACGTTTGTAGACCTTTATTGACAGGACAGCTGAAGACATGAAAGGGGAGAGAGAGGGGGAATGACATGCAGCAAAGGGCCGCAGGTCGGAGTCGAACCCCGGCCCGCTGCGTCGAGGAGTATACTTCTATGTGTGGGCGCCTGCTCTACCAACTGAGCTATCCGGCCGCCCCATTAGAACACGTTATTGACAATTTATCAGTTTACCTTAACCTTTGGCCTGTGATGGTCAAAGATAGTGGCTAAAATTACATTTTATTATTTTACCTTTCCCATAGACTTGTGATAGCCAAAGTTAGCCATTTTTCATGACGTTTTATCAATTGACAATGGCTTTTTAGCCTATCTGTGTATTGTTAAAAAAGTATTTCACCGCTGGGGAGGGACTTTTTTCATAAATCTGTGCTGTCTATGCAGTAGAATGGTGCAAACATTTAAAGAATTGGTGCTACGTGACCAGAGAAAAGAAGATGTGATATCCCTTTTGCTCAAAAGGTAGAAACCCAACTACCAGAATGCACTGCGCCACAACGGACCAATGATCGCTCCTGCTGGTGGGGGACGTAATGTGAGCTTGTCGAGCTTAGTCCGTTTTTAGATTTACTTCAAGAAACATCTCATTTCCATTATGGGGGACCCGGCTGTCTACCAGTTGCTGTGTTTCTGCCTTAATCACACGCCCACATACATTCTGCCACAATCAGCCACATTATTGTACTTTTAGACCATTTTACATGCTTGAGCCAGCAAGCAAAACCTGTTTTTTATACTTTAAATCTAGGCCTGGCTACAGTCTAAAAACTACAGAACATTTATTAACCATACCAAACAAAGTATTCATTAAATATTTATTTTATATAGTCTTTAATTTGAAAAATAAGCTTTATTTCTAGTTCTTTAAACAATGGCAGTTGTGATGTTTCCTGAAAGTAAACCAGTTATTTCACAATGAGATGTACAGTATTGGTTGTGGAGAACATGTTGGGCAGGTAATGGAGGTTCCTTACTTTTCTCTGTTGAAGACAATGAAGTCTCTCTGGACATTATCCAATCTCTGCTGCAACTGACCGTTCTGGAGGAGAGACAAACACAGAACATCAGCAACTCAATGATCACTGATGCAAATTCTGAAAAAGTAATAACTAAATCTGTGCCGATCATTAGTCATTTTTGGTCCCAGCCACAGAATCTGAATCTATTACATTGAATGCACATACATTTGTTTTGGTGGGACTGGTCAGAGACATAAACACATAGTTTTGTCGTACCTGCTGACTCACACCCTAACACACAGTATAGTTTTAACAGGCAGTAGACTGTACACACTACTTTCCTCATCAGTTTCTTGATTCTAAGACAGATTCTAAGATGCCAGAAGGGGAAATTGATTTTAGAGGACACTCTGTTGTCTCCAACTGCTCCATGCACTTATACATGTGTGGCCCACTTAATCATGCAAGAACATCCGGCTCTGTCATGCCAGGCTCTCCTCACACTCCTGCACTGCCAAGACAAGTAGGCAGGTGCTTTCTCTCCCAAGGAGGCAGTGAGGAGAGAAATTATAGAGATCATTATGATACTCTAAATTATATTTGGGACATCCAAAATGTCTTCACTTTGGGGGGATTTCCTCAACCTTTTTAAGGTTCCTTATCCTCAAGAAAAAGATCACACGCACAACTGATACACAAGTATGATTACATGCTGCTTCCCTACATATCCATCCCAACTTCCAACTTCCTGGATGCCTCTTCAGGAAAAAAAACGGAGCAGTCAGTCACACAGTCAATCAGCCCAGCAGAGAGGCTCTGTACAGGTGCTGTCACAGTTGGGAAGCAGCCACTGGCAGACCAAAAGCCATCAACTAAATTAGGGCAGGAAAATAGAGCGGAGAGGGAGCTGTGTACGTACATAAGTGAACGAAAAGAACAGGTGGTGTAGAGTATGCATTGTGTAATGCATTTTCATGCGTGCAGTGACAGTCAGTGTCTTTTCCTGTGGGTTTCTGGTCAAGAGACCCTTTCACAGCAGTATCTCAGAGGAAAATGGCAAATTCACGTGGACACAGAACCCCCAAACATCCAGCCAGAGACAGGGTGTGCTTGTGTGCGGCTGATGCAGACTAACGAAAAGGACAACGAAACAAATAGGCAGACAGAGGAGAAATACTGTATATAATTTGTCAAACATCAGTGATAGATGTGATACACAAGAGAGGGATATGACAGATGTGACGCAAGGTATGATGTAGTGTCTCTCTGATGCGGTCATAATGACATATTCTTGGGTCTAAAGGCATGACAGAACCTAACAATGAAACCACCACCTTCGTATAACCTTTCTCTGTATACCGGTTAATTTACAAAGCAGATCTCTGGTGTCTCTTGTCACTCTTTTTTTTTTTTTTTTTTTTTTTTAACTTGATTCAAATAACCAGGAAAAGACTTTAGGGCTATTTACAGCAATGGCTGTTGCAGAAGGAGGTTGAACACAAGCTGCACTGCTGAAACCCTCATGCAAAGCTAAACTTTTGAGGTACTTTTGCTGTGATTTACAGGCATTTTTAAGGATAAGGAAGAAAATGAAGGAAGGAAGGGCCTTCTTTCCTGATCTTTATTTCTGTACTTCCTTCATTATTTCCTTTGCTTTATTAAGGAAAGAAAGAAGGACAAAAGGAAGGAAGGATAGACGGAAAGCTTGCTGTAAATGGCATTCATGCACAATGCCAAAAGACGCCCTATGGCCTTGCAGAGAGAACAGTTAACTGAAGGCAATTCACCGCTTGTTTCACTCTGTCCGTCTCTTCCTCTCTCTCTCTTTATTTTTATTTTTTTTAAAGGCAGTTCAGAAGCTAATTGCTTCATCTGCTAGATTAAACTTTCCATTTAATGAGACAAACCAACAGGGAGTGCTCTGCTGCACGAGAGCCTTAAACTACATTTCTCAACGTCCTCATCTAGGTTTACTATATTTCTGTCTGAAGCTGGGGCCAGCGTTTGTTTGTAATGTGACTGCTAATATGCACTGTGAAGTAAGGATTATGTCTTATTTAAACAATCTGTTATGCATTAATTAATATCCCAATAATTTAAAGAATCCCTGGTAAAAAGCCGAATGTGCATGCAAAATAATGGACCCAGTATGAATATGTAGGCTATATTATCAGTGATTTAATTGAGTTAATTATAGCTACATTATGAGCATAGCGGTGACAGGAAGGTAGAGGCAGGGAGAAAAAAAGAAGAGCTAGAAAAATGATAATATAAGGGGTACGGAACTGTATGGGGGGGCAGGCATTAGGGAACTAGCATACTTTATTCTATATTGATCTACTATGCTTCAGAAATGCTGCACAGACTACCCCCTCTCTCTTTCAAACAAATGCATACAGACACACATACATACACACTCACTCACTCACTCATTCACACTCACTTTCCTTCTTAGTCTCTCTCTTACGTGTGTCCTCACAGGTCCCTTGTGCATTGCACAAATACAATCTGCCTACAAATTGCCAAACTGATATTTATAGACAGTAAAGCAAATATTCTCCCTGATTGATGGACAGACCACACGCTGCAAAATATGACTACTTGAAATTAATAATATGCATGTTAAACAAATCATTTAGAAAGAAAGGTGAGAAGTTTCAGTATTGCATTTTACACAGTATAATATAATCGAGTTCATGGTCCCTCTTACAAGCAAAGGGTTGGTATTTAGCTGATTAGCTGGGCGCCATTCACTGTTAACAGTGATTTAATCAAGCATACCAATGCAACAAATTTCTTAGCAAAACAATGGGATACGAAAAGAACCACAAGATCAGAGAAACAATCAGAAGCAATCTGAAGTACATTTTACTAAGTACTTTTAATATATGATACTCAGTCATTTATTGATTAAAATTATTTTAGAATGCTTTCTCCATTTTCATGTGAAATATCTGTCAAGCAAATACAGCTGAATGTTATTAACCCTGGTTTCAGTCGAGCTGTATAGTCAAATATTGCCTATATGATACCACAATGAATAAGGTGATTCAATTAGGAAATGCAAGCCACAAGAGAACAAAACCATTTAATTGATTTAATGTTAGATTCCCTTAGTCCGACCATACGCTGTTACTTCATCTGTGTCCATAAACATAACAAATGTTTCCCTGTGAACGGCTACTATCATTATTTCATTAGAATAGGAGACTTTCTCTTTGTCTGAATGGGCCAAGGGATAACGAATATTGCCCGGCTGCACAGTGAGATATCACTGATGTATACACATAGGCAGGTCTCCACAAGCAGCTGTCAGCTTTCGTAAAACATGGCGCACTTTGGGCCAATGCTGACTTCTCGTTGCAAGCTGGCAAGGTATGTACTCTAAAGCCTAGACCACACAAATCGCTTCACTTCTATTAGAAAAGAGTCCCATAAACTGCTCTAATGTGCAAAATGTGTGAGAGGGTCCAAACATATTGACTTTGTAATGACATAAGTTGTATGAGTGTGTGTGCATACTGAATGTGAAGGCAGGTTTTATTGAAGTGGGAAATGACCCAACACACCCTACTGCACTATTACTGGTGAAAGCACACAATGAAACCATGACCTATTCTTATTCTAGTTACTGCTGGATCTCTCTGAGCTTTTACTGTCTCAATGGAAAAAATCTAAAGATTAAAAATTGGACAGAAGCCTAGAATTCAGTGTGGCACTTCCCCATTGTACCAATCGATTGACTCCTGTACTCTAAATACATTTCTTTTGATAAACAGACCTGGCCATCTGTTTTTAAAGGTGAATTACTAAAATCTCTCTTGTGGCAGGGAAACTGGCTGGTGTTCAATGTAGGAATAGAAATGCTACCTTTTTTAGTGTATCTCATACACACTGATATCAGTGGATAGGCCTGGGCAATAATTCAAAATTATAGTTTATCCTCTTTCATTGGAATCGTATTGTGATGAAATCATGTATGAAGATATCATGATTAGGGTTGGGTACCGAACCCGGTACTTTTACTGGTACCGACCGAATCACGTCGGTACTACCGAGTATTGGTTCAGGTAAAATCAAACGGTGCCAAATTTCAGTATCTGAGAGTAAATGCAAGCTTATCTGTCCTCTCTGCATGTTGACAGAGAGCAGAGGTGTGGACGGAGCAAACTACGTCAGCTCTGAAGTTTTGTTGAAGTCACAGTGAGTCACGGCAATGCCGATAAAGTGGTTTCAAGTGTGGTTATAGTTTTTCAAAACTTCACGCAGACACCTTTCACTCTGATATATTAATGGCAAGCCGAAAGCGGTCGCGGTGCTGTTGACATTACACTTCCTCTGAGACGAGCAGGCACAACGGTGGTTGTGTGCCCTGGGGACTGACTGACCGGCTGAGTTTGCAAGGCAACTTTATTTCTGCAGCACCTTTCAGCAACAAGGCAATTCAAAGTGCTTTACATGAAACATTAAAAAGCAATTAAAAACGGTCATGATGAAAATAAAACAAAAGAAAAAAAAGATTAATATACAAATACAAGAATAAAAGTTACAGTGAGTAAGACATGAATAATTATTCAATTTAATAGGTTGTAGGGACGGGTTTGGGAGGAGAGAGGGAGGGGTTTTATTTTTGTTTTTGTTTAATTTCTGTCAGTGTAAAATATTCCAAGTAAATAACATACTGTTCTAAGTAAATAGGTTTGGAATTATTTTTACAACTGAAATTATTTTTTTGTAATTATAGAGGGAAAGTAATGAAAAAAGTACCGTTGGGTACCAGGAACTGAATTCCAGGTACCAGTATCGGTAGTGGTATTGGTTGAGATGCGAAAGGTACCTAACCCTAATCATGATACACATTTACGTCTAAATTTATATTAACAAGCACATACTAACTCATTTTTTTGAGGAAAGCTGATGTGAAAAATTTTGAGGGGAATATCATTTGAATATTGCTATTTTGTTTTTACATCACACTTTACATTACCACTTAGTTCAATGCAGTTAACAAAATGGACTCCAACTGGCAACCTTCCAGTCACAAACTTCTCCAACATTTGAGCTCCATTACCCCAGAATACAATAGTGAACACAGTTCAGAACTGGCTTCTCTCTGCATAATAATAGTGGAGAATAATGGTCCATTTGGAACCCAAATGTTGGTTAAAATAGATTGTGGCAGGATTTTCTTCATTAATTAATTCAGCTTTACCATGCTCTATCGTGATATATATCATTATTGAGATATAAAATTACCTATATTGAAGATTTTGGTATAGCCCAGCCCTATCAGTGTAGAATGACTATGGATACAGGACAGATAATGACACCTCTAGGGTCACATATAGCAACATATTTATTGAATACTGTGTGACAAAGTCATGTCCCATTAGAAAACGTTCAAAAGTATATGCATAGAAGTTAGAAAGAGGAGTAATGTGGCAATGGTCAAAAACAGTAGCATTGTCAGTTGTGACAAATGAAAATCTCAACACATATTTTATTATCCAAATCATATCACAAAAATGGAAAAAAAAGGTCTATGATTAGCAGACCAAAGCCCCAGATGGTTATGAAAAACGTCAGATATTGAAAGAAAATATTAACCACAAAATCTGCCAACTAAAATATTTCTTTTTAGAATACCGGTTTTGTATATAGCCCCAGAAGAAGCCCTTGTATAATAACATGTCAACCCGACATTTCTTGCCACACACAACGTTTTTAAGGTATCCTCCAAGCTTTTCAACACTGTACTGTAGGTCCTATTCGGACTTAGATGAATGTAAACACAAATGACTTGAGGTCTTTTAAGCTGCAGTTATCCTTGAAACAAAAAGTACAGCACTGATCAGGTCCCACTGCTGCACTAGGCCAAACAATGCAATAACTGCTGCCTAACCACATTCACTATCACAGTGTTTATGAGTGTGTGTATATGTGTGTGTTCCTCCCACGTTTCACTTGACCGGGTGATCAAATTAACCTTTCAGTGATTTCCTCTCTGTTTTGTATAAACACCCAGAGGACAGCCACTGATTTATGTGGATGGAGTGAAAGACTAAAAGACTAGAGCGAGGTGATTGCATTCGTTGCCTTCCCCATACAGGCATCAGGCAGGCGGCCCATTTATTCTGATGAAGGTGAGGGAGGACAAAGCTCTAAAATGGGTCGTCAACATTCTTAATAGCACTCCAGACACATTTAAAAGACAAACTAAGGAGCAACTTATCACCTGCTGTAACTGGGCCAAATGGAACCAGCGGTCAGCTTTCTTTAATGAATAATGATGAGCACTGAGAGGCAGAGACACCTTTCAGAGGTATGTGTGATCCACGGAGGACAGGATGAACCAACCTAAAATTGAGTTTAAATTTATATTGAATTACCTTATATAGGCTAAACAAAGTTTTTTGCTGTCTCTTGAACAGTCTTTCTTTGCTAATGCTTTCAAGTGGTAGATGTTTCATTTTGGAACAAACGTTTTTCAGCTGTATTACTATATTTATTGTTTCTAGTTGAAAGCCTTACCTGTGGGGAGCCATCAGATCCCTGGTCCTTGGTTTTTCTAGCAAGCCTTTTCTTCTTCTTGTGAAGCGGTTTGGACTCCAGGATCATTTCCTCCAGCTCAAACGTAGGATCACAGTTTAGTCTCCGCCTCTATAGAGACACAGACACACGCAGCAGGCACACATTTAAAACAAACAAACAAACCAACAACAGATCCATGAGTTCAAATATTGAATTGTATTAATATTTAAACTCTTGAGACATAACCTAAATGCCAAATATAGTAATGTAGTTATAGCAGTTTGTGGTTTGTGTCTAATGGTTTGATTTTACTGACAGTTATTGTACTTGAGATTACTTGTAAATGAGATAGTATGGACTTTAGGTTACAGTAATGTGTATTTCTGTTGAAGCAAGATGGTCTCTAGGTGTCACTTTTCTCTTTATGTATTTCTTGCAAGCCAACTTTGTCATTGCTTCAGAAAATACAAACATTGAATATTGTTGTGCTCCACAGAACTTTTGCCTTTGACAACAGCAAAAGCAAATTTCACTGCTTTCATGAACTGTGTATCGCTTCCTTTTGTCTTACAGTGGTGGTATGCTTAAAGGGGTGATAGAATGCAAAACCGATTTTACCTTGTCATAGTTGAAAAACAACAGTTTGGAGGGTAAATAGGACATACATAGAACCTCAAAATCCCATTGACACCTCTTTCCTCTGCAAATCTCACAATTTGAAACTGCTGCTGAAAACGGGCGACTCTCAACAAAGCTAAAAGTTGACGTCAACTCCTCAACTCCTAGTCATAGTCACGCCCCAACATTTGCATAGGCTACACCACTGACCTGAGGTCAGTTTAGTCTTCTGAATCTAATGCCGGCAGCCGGCCAGCTCCGAGGAGCCCCGAGCCCCGGTTGTCCAGTAACCCAGAAACGGTGACTTTCTCCTGGGTGTGGAGTGCAGCAGGGCTGCCGCTGTCTTGTCAGACTGTGTGGACCTCCTGAAGTCCGACACGTCTTCCCAAATTTGCAATTAGCCATACATTTTCGTAAAACGGCCCATATTTGAGCTTTATATAGTTGATTTCTCGCATAAAGAAGTCTCAGAAGTGAATTTAGTAACGAGACATTGCAGTGTCTGAAACATGAGACCTGCTGTCTCGTCTCCAATGTATCTGTATGTGGTTCCTCAACCAATCAGCGTGCAGCTCATCTAAATATTCATGAGCATACCATATTTGGAAGAAAAGCTGTCATTCCAAATAGGGCCAAAATACAGAGATGCATAAGGGCCCATAAAATAGCAACCGGGCAATTTTCAGCCCAATCAATGTCACATACCCTATTAGTAGACCTTAAGGAACAGTGTGAAATACCCTATATAATTATTCTATCACCCCTTTAAGAATGTGTCTTTGCCAATAGTAGAAACTTTAAGATCAAAACGGGGGGGATAAAAAAAATCCCCAAAAATAAGGTTAAATTTGATGTGTTACAATACACATCAAATACAATATAATATTGTACCATGTGGATGTGATACAATACATAATGCGCAATGCACACTTCTACAGAGAAGATCAAGGCTCAAACAGCAGCAAGCTAATAAAGACAAAGTAGCAGAATGCTGGGAAGTTAGGATACAAGGGCTAAGTTCTCCCTTCCTGTTCGGACATTAATAGTCTATAAGGGACTAAAGACAGAGGATAGGCCTATAATTAGATAGAGAGACACTATCAATTCCCCATCGATCCCCTGTGTTTTTCCTCTGGTGTTCCAGCCTGGCCGCTGGGAATACCTGCTGCTCTGCAGTCGCAATAGACTTAGAATTAGATAAAGTCATTTAGTCATCCATTCACTTGCAGCAGTCATTATTGTGCATGTATTCAGCCCTGGCACTAAGGCCCGGCAGTTATTGTCACCTTGCTGCTTCACTAAAACAATACAGGGTAGTTTTTGTATTACTTGATCATTGCATCGGTTTGGCTTAAGGAAATTGTGATTGGCACTTTTCACTGTTATCAGAGTTTAATTAATCAACAATCGGATTAGTCATAAATAATTAGCAGATTATAATAACAACCTTCAGTTGAAGCCCTAATTATAGCTGTCACTAGTGTAGCTATATGTGTGCCCATAAAAACATAAAAACAGGTTAGCTCTGTGGTTATAGTATTTTCAAAGGAGTTTTAGATGCAGTTTCATTACAGTACTCCATTGACAGCTATTGGTCTTTTTTTCTAATGGCAGTTGTATGAGACTGAGTCAAATAAAATGTACTCTTGACTGTTGTAGGCTCTCATTTAGATCTTGTGTCACACCGTCAGACCCTGCACAGTTACCAGCTTTGGAACTGGGCACAGTAAATCAGTGCAGCTATTGCTAAAACCTGACAGAGAAAGCACAGCTTATTAGTTTGCCAGCCAAGCAGCTACACTTCTTGCCTACTGATAGTATAACATGCAAGCACTATCTTCACCTAAGTTGTCATAATGATCCGGAGACCACCTGTAGAGCTGTAGACATGCAGAGCTTTTCTCTGAGGCAAGTATACACTTGTGCTGCTTTGTCTTTGTCTCTGCGTCTGGGTGTCTAAACACTCAGTGGGAGATCCAGCTTAGCCCAGCAGGGGGTGCTGTCTACAGCCCAACTAGAAAAGATTAGGTGAAGAGTGGTTAGTTCTGGCTACATCTTCTCTGTCTCCTTCATGAGAAATACTGGTGTTGGAATAGGTATGAGAGAACATTAGAAGGAAGTGGGTTTTAGGGACAGATGGCATTTTTTTTCTGAAATGTTAAAAAAAAAGAGTAAAATCATGCTATCATACTCAAAGAGAGTGAGAGTATAGTTTGGATTAAGGCATCCACAGATGGCATATTTTTTAAATTTTTTGTGACTCGTTTTTAAAGCTTTGGGCCGTGCTGTATTTGCCCATGTCAGAAAAAACACTCTATTTAGATGTGAGCATGTTGTTGTTTAGCATACTGAAGCAGCACTCAGTTTATTTCTGATACTCACATTAGGAATAAAGCCTGGAGGAATCTGTTTGCTGAGCACAGCGTCCACGTTGACATCTGACATGTAGTCCAGCTCCTGTAGCTCTGCTAGACAGGAAATGCGCTGCTTGACATCTATGCACAACAACTGAGGGAGACAAACGGATTAAAGTAAGAACAATTGTCCATGGGGGAGGCATGGCTGAAAAGTTGGAGGCTTAGTCCCACTGAGACAAGAGCACATGTTTGCCCTTAAGGATGTTTCTCTGGGAATGAGGATACAGGGACAAAGGGGTTAGGGGTGGAAGATATTGAGGAAAGGACAGGAGAAAATGGATAGAGAGGAAGGGGGCCGAAAGAGAGGAAAAGAAAATAAGAGAGGCTACATATGAAGCAAATTGTAATGAGGAAGATTCAAGGGGTTGTTAAGGATAAAGGTAAAAAATATATTGAGCATGGAATTCCCCCCTTACATTCTTACTTTCTTTACATATCTCTCTCTCTCGCTCTCTCTCTCTCTCTCTCTCTCTCACACACACACACACACACACACACACACACACACACACTCCCTTTCACTCCCACATACACACACATTTACACATGCGACTGGAATGCCAATGAAGTACGAGGATTCTGAGCACGAAGCAATGCAACAGTTTAACTGCAGTGGATCGCTGCCAAGACAAAACCCAAATGCTACAGCATCAATGTATCTGTTAGCTTTGCAAGTGGCTTAATTGCAACAAGAAGAATAGACTTTTGACAGCTAATTATGGGTAGACTGTTAAGATCCAGGAATATGCTAATTCAATTAAATTGATTGTAATTCCACAATTGTAATTAGGGATTGACATAAATAGTCTTATTTTTCCAGTGCCAAGGTATGTGCTGCCCTGTGTTTGCACTGTTTGTGAGCTTGTGTTAACTTTGTGCTGTACCTTAGATTTATTACCTACAGTAAGAACTATGCACTTCAACACTATGAGTCACCGTTCTTCACCAGCAATTTCTGCTTTTCAATATTGATTGATGATTAGAATTCTAAAGCCACGCTGCAAGACTTGCATGTGCAAATAAACCGCTAGTATACAAAGTAGGGCTGCAACAATGGAAGTGACGCCCTAATTAAGAATCTGTATGTGCTGGTGTCAGGTATGGATAATAGTCTTCCCACAAGAAATAAAGAATTCAGACCAAGGAGCAAGATCTCCTACAAAGTAGCAAGGGGGCCGCCCAGAAAAGCTACACTTATTACCACACCAGTCAAATTGGTCATGTTTACAGTTTACTGGTCCTTTTACTCTGGAGTATTGGAGTTTTGCCAACATGCATCATCAGTGTAAGAAGTTGGCAAGTGCAGGTTTAAATAAATGACCACAGTGGGTTCTAGAGGTGTGGTGGACCTAATTTACAGAACCATTTGTTGTACCATGTGACACTCTGACCCACCCCATTTGAGAGAGGTTTGGCATACACTACAAGTTCACAGGGGATAGTTACAGTACTGCAGGTCCTGATTCTCAGACGGAATGCACATAATATCACTGCTTTGGTGTGTGCAGGCCTCTGTTAAAAACATTCTATGACTCTGTGGTTGCGTCTGCAATCTTTTATGCAGTAGCCTGCTGGGGAGCTGGGAGCACAGAGAGGGACAGGAAAAGACTCAACAAACTGGTGAAGAGGGCCAGCTCTGTTGTGGTCTGCCCTCTGGACACCATAGAGGTGGGAGACAGGAGGATGTTAGGCAGGCTGGCATCAATCATGGGAAACCCCTCTCACCCTCTACTGTGAGACTGTGAGTTCCCTGAGCAGCTCCTTTAGCAGTAGACTGCTGCCCCCTCAGTGCAAGAAGGAGCGCTACCGCAGGTCCTTCATTCCAGCAGCAGTCAGACTCAATACAATACAACATCATAATGTAGCACTGCTAGCTGTTTCTGCAATATGAGCCATCAATGGACAATATTCTGCACTATGCACATTTATCTATTTATTACTCTGTGTCACCTCCAACTGTGCAATATGTCATCTCTACTCATTTGCACCTTACTCTTCTGTATATCTGTGTTTATATACTGTCTGTTTAGATAAGGTTGTTTATTGTGTAAACACACAGAAACATACAGTTGTTTTTAACTAATTCTATTCTATTTTTCCTTTCCCTATACTTCATGTATATTTTTTCTCCTGTGTCTAATTAATGTGTATTTGTGTTGTTCTGATGTGTGTACATTTTCTTTTGAGCTGCTGTAGCACAGGAATTTCCCCACTGTGGGATTAATAAAGTCTATCTTATCTTACCTTATCTTACACTTAGTCTCGCTTTGCCAGACCTTCCTGGCAGCACTGCGGAGGAGGGTCTGGCTAGTCCACACAGCATTCCGGGATGGGAGAAAAACATGCTCTGGTTTATTGGCATTTCTTTTAACCAATTACAATCGCCATGGGCGGCGCTAAGCTCCAGGCAGAGCCACGGTGCCTCTGCAAAATAGCCTCGGGCAGGAACTTTTGGTGGAACGTGTATGTTCAAAAGTTGTTTTAGTCATGCAACAGAAAACTCAGATTGGACAGATAGTCCAGCTAGCTGTCTGGATTTACCCTGCAGAGATCTGAGGAGCAGTTAACCATAGTCCTCATAAATCCACTGGAGTTTAAAATCCCAACACAAAGAAAGCGGAAGGTAACAGACATTCGGCCGAAAAGAGTGAAATCCGGTGGCAGCGGAGCAATCCCAGAAGTGGAACGTCGTGGATATAGACACCAAACATGCCGCGTTCATTATGGAATAGAGGCATATAAGAAACAGTCAGCATCTGCCATTGTCAGTTCACTTGGGGAAAACATATTAACAACGGCACTAAAAGGCAGACGTGTTTACAGTCTTTTGGTTTGTTTTGTCATGTTTACAGGTGAGATAAATGCATACCCTGAACACCTCTGCTCCACAGTATACTATGCATTATGCATATGTGCCACTCATTTACCTTTCTGAGTAGAGACTTCATCTCCAGAGACCAGGCTGCTGGGTAGCTGGGATAGACCTTGTGGAAGGTCTGAAGGATCTCATTAGCTGGTGTACTGGATCTCATTACATATGGTCTCTGAAAGAGGAGAGGAGACAATCTGTTACAGACAACTTGTATTCATAGTCATGCACTGCCTGGAGGACTTTCTTTGATAAAGTATGTGTCTCAAAGTTTGTTCTGCACTTGGCTCTCTCTACACTCTCTTCCTCTCCTCCTTGTTCTCACCTTCTGTGAACCCATTTCCTGCACTGATGAGAAGAGATTATAGAAGGAAACAGAGAATAAGGGGACTATTCTCAAAACACAACTGCAACTCTCTGCCTTTCAGTGTGACCGGGCTTTCTGTGGGTCAGAAAACAAAGAAAAGCCTGTTGAGAGTTCTTCACACTAGTCCATTTCCGCCTTCTGGTCTTCGTCTGGGACAGAAAGACTCCTTTCACTCGAGTTGGATGATGACAAGGTAACAAGACACAGCTAGAACAGGCTGGCTGGAGTTGGACAATCCTTCCCCTTTGCCTGTGTCTCCCACATTGTTAGTTTGTAAAAGAGCAAATGCACACACTTTTTATGGCATTTTGGCTTTGTCAGATGGTTCAGAGTGAAGAAAAACATTACAAATAAAAGAGAAATAGCAACATGCAGACCAGCTGGATGCTTGGATATTCTTTTTTTTTTTTAATTACAGGCTCTTTTAGATTCATGATCTCAGTTATATTCTAATTCTGCAGATGCCCCCCCCCCATATGGGTCACACATAAGGTGCCAGATAACCTGTAATATATTCTTTTAGAATCAGATGTTCAGATGTCAAAAGGTAAAGATTGGCTCATGTATTACAATATATTTGCATTCTTTTGGAAATGTACCATAAGGTCTCTGTGTTCCCTCTCTGAGGTTGATTAAGTGTTTGTCTAATTTAGAAAACAAAAACAAGGCTGGAGGTGGAGAAACTAAGTGACAGTGATTTGCTGTTCGGAAGAGTTGCTGAGTTCCTTTGATCAACTGGTGGTCAGGCCCAGCATGGGAGCCCGGTTAGTGAGAGAGGAGTGACATGGTCTGAGCGGAGCACGAATGAAGGAAGATGTGGTTGGAGAGAGATAAGATGAAGTCAAGGCCGAAAAGGGATCGAAAGGTGCCTGGAGCTAGATAAAAGTGAGCTAGCTCTCCATTTTCATCACCTAAATAATTCTACACATCCAACAGGCCGGTTTTTAACACCCTGAGACTGATTTGTGCTTTATAGGTGTTGCAATGTGGCAGTCAGAGAAAGGTGTCAAAGAAAGTCCCTTGGAGACAGAGGGATGAAGTGAAAATGAATTCTCTGGGAGAATGTGTGCAGAGAGAGGGGTGAAAAACGTTTTTGGAGAGGTGTTATGTTCTGCAGATGATGCAGATTAGTCACTAAGTAATTTCTGGGTGTGTACGTGTGTGCCCAGCAATTCTCTTCTGAATAAGTGACGGTTCAAATCACAGGACACAACTTTGAGTTGAGAGAGAAGACCTAACGTAAATGGAGCAGGTAAAATGTAGCTTTGAGGTCAGAAAGAGGACAGAACATATTCTATCGGTAATGGAAAGTTATTTGGTAAAATAACTGTCAATAGTTTAATGGAGAACGGTGAAAGGGAGAGCACTGAGATGTCTAAATGGAGGAATTGATTTCAGGAACACCTAATGACAGGTCCAGATCAGTTTCAGGTGTTCTGGCTCCTTGTCAGTGTGGACAGAGGTTACTGTAGTTTGTGTAATCATCACCCTGAAATATGAGAGAAAAATCTGCAGCTGCAGTCTGAGCCGAGTCCACAATGAACAGACTGCTGTCGGCTCTAAGACTTGGCCTGATACAGCGAAGACATTGAGTGAAAGCATTATGGTCTGCGTTTGTTTCCATGATCACCATTCCATCAGAACTAAACTTTGTCAGATGGGACCAGCATAAAATGAAATAAATAATATTTAAAAAAAATCAATTCCAATTATATGGCTCTTGAAATAACTCAAATTAAATGTTCTCATTCTCCTGCTGCGATTCGCCTCACACCGTGACTAAACATTTAAACATTGCCCTTAGTAAGGTCAGCTTAAATGTAAAATGCAATTATAAACACACACACACACACAATTTTTGTTTTGTGAAGGCTGAGGACTTGCTGTATTTCTGCTTTCCTACTGCCAGGACTCTTCTAGCACACTCTTGTGATTAGTGTCAAATGTATTATTTATTGCAGTAAAAAATTGTGCCAGGCCACACTGAAGTGAGTTGACATGTGGAGTTGACATGGTCATGGTACTGTGTGTGTGTGTGTTTAACTTACCTGTCCTCTTAGTAGCTCATAGGCTGTGATGCCCAGTGACCACCAGTCGACTGAGAAGGAGTAGCCAGGGTGGAACCCCTCGAAGGTTTGGAACAGCTCAGGAGCTGATAGACAGAAAATGTTGTACAACAAAATTAAATGGAAGTATGGTGTGTGATGACACAGGATCTTTCCTAGGTTAGAAATCAATTGTGTGTTTGTGTATTTTGATATATTTTTGGAGATATTTTAGTCAGGGACAGTTTATTTGAACGATAGCCCTTTCTAGACATGGAATGCATTACATAACTTGCTTGATCTATCTATTAAAGTCATGTCTTTTTATGTAATTCAGACATAGGTCGTACATGTTCCATAACGACTTTATGGTGACATAGACTGTTGCAGAAAGAGCTGAATTGTGATGGATCTTAAATAAAACCTAATTTGCACTTAAAGCCTTAATTAATGACCATCATCACTACACAGGACACTCATTCCCTCTTCTCACAGAGAATCCCCTTATGAATTTTCTCATCAGTTTTCTCACTTAATCAAAGCAAATGGCGTGGATAAAAACTGAAATAATAGCGAGGCAGTACTGTGGATGTTGGAAGTGTTACAGAAATGTTACCAGGTCTGAGCCAGTCAGACTGCCGTCGTAACTTTTATGTAAAAAGTGACTTGGATGCTTATTCAGACAAGAGACCGACATGTGAAATTGCAGTCACATTTACGCAACAAGTTGCGTGTCTAAAAGGGGTTTGTGAAACAGAATAGCGCATGCTGTACAGTAAAGGTTGCTTATACACGTAAGATTTGTTGTAACTTCTGAACTGCCCGAAACTGACAGAAGAGAGAGTGTTATGACACTGGTTATAGAACAGAAAACATCTGGCATGAAGAGCATAAATTCCACTCTTTTTGCCACAAGCAAGCATTACTTATTGGGATCTAATTTGGCGCCAATATAGCATCACAATGTACTTGTACTGTAATGAACAATAATTGAATAAACATGCTTTCTGGGTGGGGACGAGCTTTCAACACCCTTAAATTGGTTAGTTACGTTTTTTTCCTCCCTCCTGCGGAAGTGAATAATCTGTTCTGGTTGTTCAGCTGGAATGTTGTTTCAAATGGTCAAGATGAATTTCCATCACTCATCACTTCTTTGTTCTTTATCTGAATTACACAAAATCTGGAGTGTGAGAAACATACTGTACACTCGGAAACACACACACACACACACACACACACACACACACAGACACACGCCGTCATGGTTTTCTCTGCTCTCTTGCTGAAGAGGAGAAAGTGTAGTTTGTCTACTGAAGCCTGTGAAATGGACATGTTTTCTTCTTTCCAGTGTACCCATGAATTATCTATTACACCACAGAGTATTCACCCAAAATCACACATGGTTACAAGATCAGTCTCCATTATGAGCACACACTTTATTAAGGATAAATACAGGCGCGCGCACGCACACACACACAAACGCGCTGTCTCGTCATTCATGTTCCCCAGAAATCCTGTTGAGCTCCTATCTGATCTCTCAGGAGCTGAATCCACACCGGCCTGATCACTACTGTAGATTCATGAGGCGGGCGATTGCAGCGGTGCTGAAAACGATACATGCTGGTTTCTAAAGGCAATATTACTTTCTTTCAAATGTTAACACTACTCTCAGGCTTTGGACTCATGCAACAAAATCAACCAAAGAAGAATATGTTTTCTTTTTTATTCAGACACAAGAAAGACATAAAAGTGGGGGGAATGTCTCCACATGTATGCTAACTATTTGTAACTTAACATGCTTCCTAAACTGAAATGATTCATTAAGCTCCATATGCTTCACTATGTACCTCACAACAAAGTACTAACATGTATTGATCAAGAAAAGATGTAATGCTTAATTGTTTCTTCTCAAATCTCGAAATTATTTCTCGTTTTATTTCTTTTCTGCATGTCCCTCAATCGTCATTCATTCTTTCATCAGTCATTTAATTACTCTTAAATTAATCATTTAGTTTTGTAAACTTACTCAAGACAGGGTTTTATGTAAGGGTTAAAGCCTGAATCTCCATTTGTTCTGTTTGTTTCTATCTGTTGGGTGTTGGCCCTCGTCTCCTCACATCGAGTGATGAATCAACAAAAATGGAGAAGAGTCAGATAACATTCCATTATTTCTGTAGATTAAAGATCATAGTTTCAAGTCTGTTTCCTTTAGCTTCTGTTTGATTGCCCATAGTTTTAAAGTTCCCTTGTGAAGCATTGTTGATGAATGTGTTTTCTTACCCATGTACGGCTTGGTCCCAGCAATGGACGTTGCTTTTAGGTCTTCTTTTACAATGGCTGCGATGTTGAAGTCTGTTAGATGGACATGCCCTGTAGAACAGAGATTATTTTACTTCAAAGGGACAGAGAGCATGCTCAGTTGTGTAAACCTTTTAAATCCTAAGGTGAAACGGAGCTATAAGATCACAGAGCTCTGTTTACACCATCAGCATCAACTGTGTTTCCTCTTAACGTTTAAGCTTTATCTTTTGGAATTAAATGTAACCACAGCTTACACATATCCCATGTAGTATGCTGCTTAATGCGAGTGTTAAATATGCAAAAAATGAGGATCAAAGGAATTCTAATATGCAACATAACATAACAATCATAATGCTCTTAACATTGATATCATTAAAAGGCATCAAATGCAAATTAACTGCAGCTTTATTGATGGAATAAAATATGCATGTGATTATATTGTGACTGAGCTGAAAGAGTGTCCAGAGTTTTTCAAAGTCAAATCATTGACCTATGACTCACTGTGCTGCAAGATGGCCCAGAGTCTGACATGCACACACACTAATGAGCTGAATCTCGTGTGTGTGTGTGTGTGTGTGTGTGTGTGTGTGTGTGTGTGTGTGTGTGTGTGTGTGTGTGTGTGTGTGTGTGTGTGTGTGTGTGTGTGTGTGTGTGTGTGTGTGTGTGTCATACTGAGTGAGACAGAGCCCCATAGTTTTTGCCGCAGAGTGAGTGAATGAAGGATGAATGGATGTCCCCAAATAACCCCACAAACACATACAGTAAGTCCACACGCAAAATCTGCATAGCCATACTGTTGCACTTTTTTTTTTTTTTTATGACAGAATATTTTGTCACACACAAATGAATGTGAACTGTGAACTGTGTGTGGACATAAAGCAGACACAAGCTGGCCAGCTATAGTGTTTATTTACACGAACACCCTGAGCTTTAGCGATAAGAGAACTGCACATAAATCTCTTCTCCTCTTTCCCCCCCCTTTCATTCCCTCCTCCCTCAATCAATCTCCATCATCACAGCTTTTCTTTCTGTGTACCTTTTTTTTAATTTCATATGCCCTCTTCATTATTAGGTTTTCATTTTTTGTTCCTCTATAAACCCCCTTTTTTCTGTTACTTTATGCTCATACTTTTTCACCCCCTTATGTCCTTTTATCGGTTGACTTATGCTTACATACTGTATTTAAAGCTGGGGTATATGAGTGTAGCTGTGTAGTGATGCACAGAAGGGAGATTGGGTGGTGCTTTGCAGATAGAAAAGGACAAATGTTAATGCAGTCTGATGACTGTGACAAAGGTGCAGCAGGACCGAAACGTCAGACTTTTAAGTGGAGCTTGAGTAAGAGTAGAGCTTCTTTCATGTTTTTGTAATTAGGTCTACTGTCTCTGTCACATACGTATCTCCCTTTTATCCCTTTTCTGTTTTCATCTTTCTTAGTTTTGCAGAAGACCGATTTAGGACGGGAGTTTTACACAGTGGAAATGGACAACCATAATAAAAATGTTGGGCTGCTTCGCCACAAGTATCTAGTAGCAAAATATGTTGAAAGTTTTAATTGTAAGTGTCATTCTAAAATCAGTCCAAACCTCTTTGTTCCAGGTAGGTGTGGAGTCATACAGCCTCTGGTGACCAATAACAGAGGCTTTTTATACTCATAGGTTTACTCTTGTATAAGTAATTGTTCTTGTTTTAATATTAACATTAATATGGTGGTAAAACTATCAGGACACAAACATTGCATAGTCATAGAGAAATAGCATTAGGAGGATAGATATTAAGAGATGAGCTATGACATAGTTTTCAAATCTGCTTTATGGAAAATGTACAGTATATTGCTTTTGGGTAACTGAACTTCTTCACCACAGTGGCTTCTGTGGAATAGGCTACTTGCTGGGTACATTGGATGGATGGAATAGACAGTATTTCCTGACTGGTGGGGCCCATTGTCAGTGAATCAAAAGTGGATTCCAGGGAGAGAAAGAAGTGAACTTATTTCTGGCAGAGTGCTTTTATTTTAAAGTACCATCTTCTGCTGTAAAGTGACTAGCAGAGGTCTGCCTGTTGCAGAGACATAGAGGAAGCTAATCAGCCTCTGTGACGTAATATATTAAATCTAAGGCTAGCTAGAAAATTATTTTTTTATTTTCAACAAAGTAATTGTTTTCATGCCCTGTTTCTGTTACGGACACATTGACATGTTATGCTCGGGGTGGCCTGGATATGACTGAATTAACTATGCTTTTAATGTTATTGTTTTTAAGCCTTAATTGCAGTTCTTTGTTGCATTTTTTTCCGTTAGATTTTAAGCCGCTATGCACTATTTTTAACTAGGCCAGTAGCATTCCCTTAAATAAAAAAAAAAATCCTGCTCTAATATCTAGTCAGGACATGAGTTTAACCCGTTTGTCTCCAGTCAAACTGTTCCCTGCCTGTGAGTGTTGAACTGTGTGGTGGCTATGCAGGCAGGTTTATATAAGCAGGTGTCCTGGTGGCTTAGTTATCTAATGTTTTTTACTGGGATTACCTCCACAACTGTCGGGGTTTGATCCCTAGGTTATGTCACGCTGCTGCATGCAGCATGTTTCTTCTATTTTTAATTACTTGATAGCGCTACCTTAAAACACCCCCTCCACTGATGACAACTGCGTAACATACACTGTTACACATAGAGCTTCATGTAACATGACTCAAACAACCAGTTTTACGAAGCAGGAGTAACGAAGCCGAAGCTCAGCATATTACCACCATTATCACCATGATAGTGTTGTTCCTATGAATTTCCAATATGACTTTACTGATTTTGTTCCTGAAAACTCTACCTACAACGGCCCTCTTGGAGCTTCTCTAAGCATCCTGGTGCTATGTCATGTACCACAGCGACATTGCACGTGCGTGAGTAAATTGTTTTTCTCTTTATGAAGCAGCTCCCAGGGGAACACATGAGGAACGGGTCAATTCCAGCTTGCAGAATTGACGTGGTGTGCAGAATCAAACAGCCTGCCCCCCATTGTTTTAGACTTGCGTGCAGAAATAAACTGCGCAGGAAAACAGAGTGTGGATAGAATGCATGGGGAGGAGGGAAGTGCTTATTGAGTTTGAAAGGACACACACTCATACACAGAGAGAGAGAAAGCACAGGTGAACGCCTTTTGTCCTGTGGAAATCAGGATGAGGCTGACAAAGCAGCCTTTATCTTTCATCTCCCTCTGTCTCATCTCCCTCTGTCTCTCTTCTTCGCATATCTCCTTCTCTCTTTGTCTAAACATTTTATTTTTCTTCCTTTGACAAATCTTTCTTTCCAGAAATGTTTGCTCATCACTTTCCTCTTTCTTGTCGTATCCTTGCGGCTCCCTGTTTGTCTTGCTGCGTCTTCCATCTCTCTCTCTCTCTCTCTCTCTCTCTCTCTCTCTCGCTCTGCTTCCAGTATGCAGTGACAGCAGGGCTGCCATCCCATATATCCACTGAGCAGCTGCCCAGTGCCCTCCAAGATCTGAGGACTTGTGTGGGTGTGTGCCTTTGTACAGTATGTGTGTACACTTATATGGCCAAAAGATTCTGAACACTTTTGGTCTTGGGCTGTTTTTCGTGGTTAGGTCTAAAGTGCTTAGTTCCAACTGAATCTAAGTGAAAGTATAGTTATTTAGATAGTTAATTATTCATGGACCTAAATATCACAGTGTTGTATATACATTACAATTTCATCAGCTCATAAATAATATTACTATACAACAATGATCGTGTTCCAACATTTTCAGGAAAGTTTGCAACATAACCGAGTCTCTCTTGTCTGTGCCTGTAAATATAGATTTGCGATCATTTCCATTATGCTCAAATTATACTCCAATCTCTTGAGTCTGAGAACAAAGTGTCTTTCATTCTATATGCTAGTGCCAGGAGGGGCACTGGTGTTGTTCAGGTGGTGTAGCATATCCTCCTAGTTCAATGCTCAACCTGTATAGTGAATAAACAAATAACTTAATTTCTCAAAGAATCTTTTGCAAAGGGTCTACTGTCTGTTTACAGCAGATGAACAGTTGATTCAGGGTTTAGGACACAATCGGACTGTATTACTGACTGTTATAATCTGTCCTCTCCATCACTTGAACCAGGTGTGAGTTCATGACATGATTCTTATGTTTGGCAATTTGAGTACATAAGCTGTGGGAGACAATGACTGAAATATAAATTGCTGAATCACTGTTAAACCATCTGTTGAGTGACTCAACAGTACCTTTTGACGTGAGAGAAGGTTTAGGCTGTCCAGTCGTAAAGAGAGAAGCCCTTGGGGTGTTTAAATTTCTTGAGATGCGTTTGTTGGCAACTGGTTCTGGCTGGATTTTGGTGTGTGGAGAAGAAGACAAGATAGCTGAGCTATAGCTGATAGAAGAGCCAAACACACCTCTCTTTTTGACCTTGGCAGAGTGGGTATAACAGGGCTATTGGAAGTGTTGTCAAACAGACACTATACTTGATGTGCGATACTTTGAAGTGTGGGGTCAGCTTCCTGGTGCCGGTACTGTAATAAAGTACCTTCTTGCAATACAACTGAGACAGCTCAGAGTGTTTTTTTTATTCATAACCCAATAGATTATCAGGCATATAGAGGTGATGCTATGTAAGAACTTTTTGTTCTTAGTAGAGTATGTAGTTATGGGAATAGTTTAACATTTTGTGAAATACGGTTATTCGCTTTCTTGTTAGATGAAAAGATTGTCACGTCTCTCGCTCTGTCCAAAGGTAACACAATCTGCCTACCAGCACCTAAGGCTCACTAATTCACATGATATATATTGAGCAAAAACTGACGGAATTGTGGTTTTATGGGTGGTGGGGTTACATGCCGGACTACTTCTTAGCCAGGCGCAGGAACTTTTCATCTCTGTGAGGTTGCCAGGCAATCAACAACTCCTTTAATTAACAGGTCAAGTTGTGTGTGGAGGTCCTCACTCCGAGCCATAGAAAGAGTTTTAATGTGGTTGAAACTATTTATTTTTTATACATACTTTTGGGCATGTAGTGTACACATGCATACTGTACCATCTCGTCTATGTCTAGGATGTGTTTCTCGAGGATGGATCATAACATGAAGTACTTTAATATTCCCCTAGATTAACATATTGATGAAGGAATTAACGGTCTCTTTTTATGTCACCTTGATTTACAATTGTACCCCTCCCTCTGACATGTACACACACACACACACACACACACACACACACACACACACACACACACACACACACACACACACACACTGCTCTATCTGTCTTTTTTGTCATTTTATGTGTGTGCGTGTGTGTATTTCTCTGAAACTGACACTAAAGCCTATGATGAGACTTAAGTTAATCAGTCATTCAGAACAGGATTTTCTCTCACAGCAGAGAAAGAGGCATCAATATGACATCACTCCGTCTTATTTCATCCCATATTTCAGAGAAAAGGAACACCATGTAAATGTCACAGTGCTTTAGCCAACAAAGACTGACAATGTGGACATAAAATAAAAATGCATGCGTGTACTTGATCTCTATGTTGCATTTGTGAAAATAAGGTTTTTGGTGAGGTGTTTTCCTTCTTTATGCTGCAAGGCCTATTTAAGCAAAAATGGTGAAACCTGCCTCTAAGCACTGCAACTCCTTTTGATAGTAAGTGATCCCAGAGGTTGGAGGTTTGGTAAACTCCTGAGTCAGAAGCTATTCAGTCTTGAATTTGGGACGCTAAGTCAAGTCAGGTCACCATGTGAGTCACTCAAATGTGACCTCAACCAAGGAGGTCATGTTTTAGTTTGTTTGTCTGTTTGTCTGTCAGCAGAATTACAGACAAACTACTGGCCAGATTTACTTGAAACTTGGTGGACGGGTGTAGCATGGACCAAGGAAGAACCCATTACATTATGGAGTGTAATCATGGGGCAGATAGACAAATTATGTTTCACTTCCGTTAACATTGTAAGATAATACTGTATAGGGCATTTGTGCTGCATTCATGTGGTGTCGGAATAATTGGTAAACATTTGCTTCCGACTGGGAAAGTTCACACTGCATTAACATTGTAAGATAGAGGTCTGCACTCTCTGAGTGCAAATCTTATTGTGCTTACCATTTTCATCCAGTAGTATGTTGTCAGGTTTGATGTCTCTGGAAGGGAAAACACAAACAGTACAGTGGGATTAGTATGGGTTTTTGTGTAGTGAGTAAAATCAGAATCAGATTGTATTTGCATGTACATTTCTGTGCATATATTTAAAATTGTAATTTGCAGTATTGTTTGGAGAATAAGCAGTAGTGGGATTTGCAAAATCTGGCTTTAAGGAGGATACAGTCAGTGCCAGAGAATTTAGACAACAATAGTTAAATAAAATATGTAAAGTAAGAATATGAAAAGGCCAGTTTAGTCTAATTTGTTTATACCTTAAACACCTAAGCGTTCCTGATATACAGTATACCAAGTTTAAACTTTGGTAATCCAAAGCGAAGAAGCCCAGTGTAATCTTTTATAAATTTTTTCATCACTCAAAACAGATTATAGACTATTTAGTAAGAGGCTACATCGCAGGGGGCATGAAATAATGAGATTGGTTATTTACAAATTGGTTTTGACACTGGAGACCAGGCGTGGCAGTCCCAGGAGTTTTTTGAATACTTTGAATGCACTGTCAAACAACCTGCTTGGTTGCTTAGTTATGATAACTTATAGTGACCCAATTAGACCAGTCAGAGGAATTATGTAACACAGCAACAAAATGTATCAAAATCAGACCAGTGGTGTCACACTGAGATTTCACCATTAGTCTCCCAAGTCTCATCACATCATCACACATTTGGTCCCATGATATACATTATTAAACATGTGCTTTAAAGTAGTAAGGTACGAGATCCTTGATTTTGGTTTGTTGTAGTCTATATCCACGACGTTCCACTTCCGGGATTGTTCAGGTGTCGGCGGAAATTCTGCCAGATGTCTTTCATTTTGGCCGGATGTCCGATACCTTCCGCTTTCTTTGTGTTGGCATTTTAAACTCCGGTTGATTTATGAAGAATATGGTTAACTACTCCTCAGATCTCTGCAGGGTAAATCCAGACAGCTAGCTAGACTATCTGTCCAATCTGAGTTTTCTGTTGCACGACTAAAACAACTTTTGAACGTACACATGTTCCTTCCCGAGGCTAATTTGCAGAGGCGCAGTTGCTCCGTGCAGCTCCTAGCGCCGCCCAAGACGATTGTTATTGGTTTAAAGACATGCCAATAAACCAGAGCACGTTTTTCTCCCATCCCAGAATGCTGTGTGGACTCGCCAGACCCTCCACCGCAGTGCTGTGGAGGAAGCTCTGGCAATGCGAGACTAGGTTTGTAAATAAAAACGTGTGGGTGTCTTATTTACTGCTGATTACGCTTTAGTTTCTGTAGGTGGCACTCTCCTCTTAGTCTGTCCTGCCAGGGAGGTTACATTGCTCATATCACGTACCCAGGTCTTCTTCTATTCATTCTAAACAAACCACTTTTTTTCTGCTGCTAAAGTGTTAAAACAAAACACTTCCTCTGTGTCACAGTAATATTACACAAAACTGAATGCACAGATCATCAAAATATGAAAGCTTCCAGGAGGTGAAGTACTAGGCTGACTCACTATTGTGTTGAGTCATTTCACTTCAGTAAATGGCAAAAATTGACATATAATACCCCAGATCGAAACTTTAAAATGGCACTCCATTGCACCGCCGTGTACCAGGTGTGTGACGAAAACAAATGGAAAATAAGATTGAACAGCAGGCTAAGCTGTGAGAGTAGCTGAGACACCCGAGAAGAGGAACAGGTGTAGACTGAGGCTCATACTAAAGTCACAGCCTCTGCTTGTTTCTCATCAGCTTTTTTTCAGTTTTTCTCCAATTTTCAAGCAGATGTTTCTTTCTCGGCACTTAACTTTTTTTTTGTTGCTTTGACACCACATAAATCACTGTAATACTGTGTACAGAGAATGCAGGCTATATTGTCCTGTTACTGCAATTTTATACTTTCATAGACATGGCATTAATTTGCTTTCCTAGAAAAGAGTTTCTTTACAAACACCAAATCAATGTCTTTTCAAGTCGTTTAAGCCAGGAGAATGAGCCATTCGTAAACCCTGATTGTGTTTTGATGCACCGCATATCTGTATTTTTTTTGCATACCGTTTTACGTATTGCTACTTGTGTCTTTTTGTTTTTTGATGACACATCTTTGTTGATAATTGCTCTCCTTTCTGAATCACTCTTTCTTCTCATACTTAGATACTTTATTACACAACAGTGTTGGTGTTAATTGGTTTTAAATTGTATGAAAGAAATGCTCTAGGGACGGTTTATTAAATATTCTGCTTTGTACCGGATCCATAGAAAGTGAATTAAAAGAGAGAATACATTTTAACAACAGATGTCAGAGCTACACACACTGTGGGTTCCCAAATTGTTACACAGTGACATAAAGGCACCATAATTATACCAAGGTCCCTGATGACAATCAGCCACTTCAAAGAACAGTGACAATGATATCCCTCCTGGCCATTTATGTTAATTCAAAGCAAACATATCTTCTTTCTTCTTCATTGTCACTGATCTGTATCTATAACCTAACAGTGTCTTGCCACTCAGACTATTCCAAATAACATATATGTGCTTATATTGTTTTTGCATTTCACCTTTTTGGTCCCCCCCACTGCCCTCTCACACACAAAAACATAGACTCTTACCCCTATTTTCCACCCGGCGCGTCTGCGCTGCGTTCCAAGCACGTCGCAACCCCCGCGAGTCAATGCTTGATAATCTACCAGCAGCGCTGCATCCCAGAAGCGTGCGTGAAGCAGCGCTCCGCTAAATATATGCACCAGGTCTATTGTCACGCGAGCCACTGGGCAGGAGGTGAAACAGTGACAGTATCCAGTCAATTTACAAAAACACCACCCCCAATATCGTATACGTCTCCTCTACAACACCACAGATGACGAGAGATTCATCTCGGAGGTGGAAAATAAGCACAACGCCAGAAAAGAGGAGGCACAGAGTTTATTTGCAAGAGTGCTAGAGTGGAAGGTAGATACTACTAGCTTAATAAATGTGATTGTTCTGTAAAGTACTTATAGAGACAATCAAATATGTCAGCAAAACGCTCAGCTTCTGAGACGCTCCCAGTGTGGTATGGCGCGTGGCGGAGGACGGAACAAATCCGCGGCGCAGACGGAACGCAGCACAGACCTGCCCGCTGGAAAATCGCGGTCACACACAAAGACAAGCATGCATATACACACACACTTTAAGTATTGGACAATTTCAGATTCTGAAAAGTACCATCCTCTCCTAAGATGCGTATGAGTTTTTTTTTTTTTTTTTTTTACAGACTGTTTCCTGATGCATGAGAGTGGAAGGGCACAGCGTGTTCTCAGCTGTTCTCTCATCTCTGGAACGTATCCCACAGCTCTAATGATGCTTTGAACTGGAAAGACGATATTCAGTATTCAGCGTCCTTAATTGTTGCCCCTGTGCATGATGGTCGAATGCAGTACTCATTTTGAGAATCACCACACATTGAAATTGACATCAATTTTACAGAATGAATTGAAACATTTGAGAAGTACCTATTGTGAGTACATTAGCAGGGATTATCAAGTCAATGTGCTATTCTCAAGTTTGTGTTTTTAATATGACTTGATTTGTAGAGATATTTGTTCAGATATTTAGACTTCAAAGTTTTAAACTACATCTACAGTACATTTATTGGAACAAAATAATAATACACAATGCAGATTTTAAAGGGAACAAAATGAGCAAAAGTAGCAGCAATAGGACAATTGGGACATTCAGGAGGACATTCATAGTGAATCACAACAGTATGGAGACGGTAGCACTGTAACAGACACACATCTTTTTGGCAGACTCATTGTGCATTCTTACTGTTAGACAGCAAGTGTCTCTCTAATTGAGTCCACTGCCCTGTAGGAGCCCAGCAGTATTTAGCATATCAAAGGCCACGCTGACCTGAGTCCTGTGCGCTCCTTTGTGTGCATATGTGTGTTGCTGTAGCACCTGTAGCATGGAGCTCGGCTCTGGGCTGCTTTGGCAGATCAAGTGGCGTAGGCCCAGGTGGGGGCGAGAAAGGTCGACCATGTAACTCTTAATTAGCTGACATTTGCCTCATAGCTGGCACGAGGGACCGGAGGAGGGGCACACGTCGCTGCTAAAGAAGCAGAACAAGGAAGCCTCTTTTATAGCTAAAGGCCATGCTGCCATTGTGAAGCCGCAGGACAAGGAGGGGCTGAGACAACTGGCTCAAGAGATAAAGCAAAGCAGCGAGGCTCAGCAGGAAGTGGTAAAAGCCAAGCTGCTGAGGTAGAGGTGATGATGGCCACGGCCTGTTCTTCTAACTGGGGATTTTTCAAGGCCAATACCGATTATTAGTAGCTAATGAAACAGATAACCCATATTTGGGACTGATATGCATTTACAGTGAAAATGAAAATCTTTAGGTCAAAATTAAGATTTGAGTGTTACAAACTCCAACACAAAACTTTGTTTAAATGCTTTAAGCAATCATTTAAAAAAAAACATAACACACAGTAAAATATAGTCAGCTAGTGTTACAGAGAGCATTGGAAATCTGGACAAAAAAAGTCGCTAACACGATGGCTTAAGTTGCAAAACATGAAGGTGCTTTTATTTACAAAAAAAAAAAAACAGTGGTGAGGGCAGGACGCAGGACGTCCACAGCAAAAAAAAAAAACAAACCAAAAAAACTATCCTTTTTACACAAGGTTTCCACTAGCAAAATTCACATCACCTGTCTGGATTGTCGTCACCCTCCGACTGAGCCCCCATGCTTAGGTGGCCAGAGGCTTATATATGTTAAGCCCCTCCTACTAGACCAACCAACTCTTAATTGTTTCAATTATCTCTCACTTATGTTACCATTTACAGATTTAGAATTTCACTGCTAGTTTCTACAATAAACAAATAACAGACTCTTGAAAAAAATCATTTTCCACTCATCTTACTTTAGAAAACACAGAAACTTGCACATATTTTCAACTAGAAAATCTACCCTCACCTATGACCCAGATACATGGTATCTTCCACCATCAGCGCACCTGTGTGTGATTGCTGTAGGCCCTATATGAAGCAGCACTTTGCCTCAGCTCTGGTTCAGACCCAGGGACTGGAGAGGAGAAAGAGGTCGAAATAATGGTTAAGTAAGTTTGTTGAAAAATAGAAATGACTGAAATGAATAAACTGAACTGACTAAACTAAACCAATGTAATGTGGTATTTTTGGTAACAGATTTATTAAATGATATGTATAAAAGTGTGACTGCAAATTAATTGTCCGAGTTCTTGGTGACCTGAGTAGGTTTACCATGTGCCATCCAAAAGTGACAGGGCCTTTGTCACAGATAGTGTTGTGGGCGGGACATTAAGTTAGACTCAGTGGTGAGTGAAACCGAAGCAGAGGAACAGACACAGAGCTGTAGCCGAGCCAAAGTAGCGCAATTCCTTTTTATTTCAACCTGGCTTATTTACCATAAATGCGGCTATCGTGGCTCTATAGCTTGTGCTAACTTTGCACATGCCATCTCCATTGAGATTCGGATTTAGGAAAATGAAGACTAAGCAAAACAACATATAACAGGACAAATTTCGCAAACCTCCTACTGCTTTCTAAATAAACATGTTTTTTACATGAATATTCCGCAAGTCTGACTGAGAGTAAACACAAAAATAAGCTGCCTAAAATGACCATCATTGCTAACTGCATAGGGATGCAGGATCTGTTACATGATGCAAAATAAGGAGATATATTTCATACTAAACAGAACAAATAACAGAATAGTCTCAGACACACTCAATGTGCTCAGCCTTGTTTAAATAGTGGTTTTGCACTAAAATAGTCAATATTTTATAAACGTCAGACTTATGAAGCCTATTCTAACAGTCACAATCAATACTCCAATTGCACACTCTCAGTTGCATTCAGTTTAATGATCCATTAATTTAAATTCCATTTTCCTTTCATAGAAGCTGACATAAAAGAATTACCCATGAATTACCACCGAATGTCTTTCTACGGTATAACTAAAGTCATAATGAAAAGTAGGTCAGACGGCTCTGTAATGATGCTGTCTAGGGTAAGAGCAGTGCTAATATTCATGTGATGTTTGTCGTGCCATGCTATTGATAATAGTTAACCTGTTCCTAGTCCCATTGTGCATTTTCCCATTGATATCATTTCAGTTGATTTCCATGCAGACCCTATTGGATGTTGCTTGGTAGGTTGGTTTCGTACCATGTTACCGAACACAATACTACTGATTTGAATGTGTTTAAATTAAAGCACTTGAAGGTGTCACCTGCTCATTTCAGCTGGCCGTTTTGTCCTGTGTTTATTAGCCTGGATAACTGCTACGCAGAATCTATTAGTGCTGAGAAAACAGATGGGTCTGTCGCAGCCCGGGTCACAACTGTGCTGTGTGTGAAGACGGGGCTGCTTGGCTAGGTGACACCTCAACCATCTGCAAGCGTTTACCACTTTGTTCAGGATGCTTTGAGAGGTGACGCATCAAAAAGGCATATGAAATGAAAGTGTTACAATGTTGTATCAGAGGAAATGTAATGAAAAAAATAATTTGGGGCATACTTTCATTTAGCTTCTAAACTGAGATCCTGCACCGTGTGCTGACAATCTCCAAACTATGAGGTAGCAATTTGTAATCATCAGTCATTCTTTGTCACTGCAGTGAAACTCGAAATTTCAGCTTTTTTCAGGTGCACATCTTCCAGTCTGATTTTCTGTTTTCTGTCTCAGAATAACAAGAAAATATTAGGATAATCAAAAGCACTTCACATATGAATTGACAGCTATGTATGAATCACTGTGCCACAAATAAATAAAATGGAAACAGAAAGACAAGAAAGGAGATATAAAGTAAATGTATAAAATATATAAAGACACTGATAAACTGAGATAGGGGGAAAGGTAAAAAGGATGGAATGGGAGAAAATACTTTGTAACATACAGGGCAGAGTGAGAGGGAGCAGGTGGAGTGAGTAATGTATGTCAGACAGCTATACATTTATTGAGTGAGAGAGATAAAGAGCTGTAGGAATTCATTGGGAGATAAAGGATGAATAGTGACGATTTAAGAGAAAACAATAATGTATAGTGCTCTTCTGTTTGGATAAATTGAAAGAATGAAGTGGAAAGACAGAGAGACGACTTGGACTAGAAAGAGAGAGAGGGGTGGAGATATAGAGAGCTAAGGGTGAATTAAGAGAGAAAGGCAGAGAGTAGAAATTGAGCAAATTCGGTAAAAGGAATGAAGTGAAAAACAGAAAATGGGAATAACGGCGGTAGACATGTGGGGCTCTTCTGAGTGAGGAGTGAGGCAAAAGGCCAGAAGAGCTTGGTGCAAGCTGATCCCCTCGGCTTTGCTCTCGGATGACTGACCTTACAAGCTATTAGCAGGATCTAATGGCCTCATTACAGCCTTCTATCAGAGGTAGAGGTGGAACCGAAGCCTGTACCTGGTCATATAATACTGCACTGATACTGGAGCAGGCAAACACAACTGAGAACGGAGGCTTAAACACACACACGCACGCACGCACACACACACACACACACACACACACACACACACACACACACACACACACACACACACACACACACACACACACAGGTCATGCAACCACACAGCCACACCCTCTGATCATTCACAGAGCTGACAAAGGCATGTCCACATACTTATGCTGAGGCCAAATAAGAACACACACAAACACACAGAAAACACACACATACACCTGTAAAGTAGTCTTGCATTGCCAGACCTATCTCCACAGCGCTGCGGAGGAAGTCTGGACTGAACTGTTCACACAATACAGTAACGTGAACTATAAAAATTTGCTGGATACATAATTAAACGTAATTTGCTCATACCAGTGTATCACCGAGTGTATTTTGTCCATAGCAGATCCTATAGGTCCCAAAACGTCCCAGGTCGAGAGTCAATGCCGTAAACATATTCTTTGTAAATCTTTACAATCATTCCCCGAACGAACCAAGCAGGCCTGCCTTGTTCCATGGCTCTGCTGCTTTAGAAGCTCTCTTCTCCCCTTTCAGAATAAAAGCGGGGAGCTGCAGGATTGTGCCTCTCCTACTATTTTACAAAGGAGTGTGGAGGAGCTCTGGAAGCCCACAGCTTAGCTACATCACACACATTTAAAACAAGCAATATGCACATAAATACACATGAACACAGTAATACACAGTTTGTGCATAGAAATATGTACACGCTCATAGATACACACAGTGCCAGAATCCCTCAGTTCTAAGTACCCACACCCACCAGCCATTGAAGAGCAAGTCAGACAGCCGCTGCCTTTGAATGTGAATTGAAAGCCCAACCAGACCCACAGAGGCTAACAGCTCCAACCCAGCAAACTGCTGCATCTCTCGCTCGGCCTTTCTTCTTTCTGTTAAAGTTTAGCAGCTCTGACAAGTGTGAGAACGGCACAGGTGTGCATGCATGTGTGTCTGTTGCCGTGTTTATGCACATGGGTAAACATTGCATGTGTGTGTATGACAGAAGCAACTCTTGAGCTGAGAGATGTTCATTCCTTATTCAGTACCAGATACTAAGTGCATCTGGTTGACGAAAGTCGTGCTTGACAAGTCCCCCGTCTAATTTGGAGCTGTTTTTTTTGGGGAGACTGAGAGCGCCGAGCAGACACTGAAAAAAAAGCCAAGGCCGAAACTCACATCACAATTACCAGTGATGAATAATTCACAGAGTCAGAAACATTCAGGGAGTGTTACAAAAAGTGTCAGCTCTCTCCACCCTCTTTGACTCTGTCTGTAGCTCTGTCTCCATGTCTGTCTTTCTGACTGCCAAAAATCTCTCTGCTTCTTTCTTCTGCAGGCAGACACGTGAGTAAGATGCACAAGCAGGCAATTTGTGATCTTTTTTGGAGCAGACTAGCTAGTAAACATTCTATCGTGTTCCGAGCGCAAACCTTTTCCCAATCGGCTAATCTGCTGTTGCGAGCCAGGTTGAGCTGAGGGAGATTTTTCGACAACGATAACGCTTAATTCAACATTTTGTGGTGAAAATTGGAGAGCTGGCACCAGCTGGCTCCTTAATCTGCATTTATGAAATATGAGTGTATAATTTCTCCCTACTCTCCCTACCATCCCTCCTGGTTCTTTTTTTTCCCTCTCTGCAGGGAAATGAAACATTAACACACTCCATGAATAAAGAATACTTCACTTTAAGACATGACAAACGCTCCCCATTTCGAGCAGCTGATGGAGAATAAGAGTAAGAGTAATGTCTTAGTATGCCTCTATGCAATCTGCAGTGCTGTATATTATCTTTTAAGAACCATCCATGAAAGACCCACTGAGACTGTTTTTTTTTCTTCTCCCTTTCACCTTCAATTAACCAGATAGGTGAATTAAGACCATATTCCCTTTTGACAGCTGGGCAATAGGCCTCAGATGAGAAGTGGATAGAGGAGCAAATGATGAATGATGATTATTTGAAGCAGAGTATTCCTTGTGCCACTCCCTCAGAGAAAAAATAAAACGTGCACAACTGGGACGAAGAAATGAGGATGAGGGAGAGAAGAGCATGGAAAATAAATAAAAGTAGGTAGAGAAAATAGCACAAGAGGGGCAAAAGCAGGAGCAATATTGAGAGAGATAGAAAGAGAGAGAGAAAGAAAAAGTGAGAGATGGGAAAAAAGATATCATTGCTTGCAAAAAACAATCTTCCTTGGCTGAGACCCTTGCTGCTGCAACAGTTGGCTTCAGGAAACTGAATAGATTGGACAATTTCCATGGACCAACCAAAACCAACAATAGTCCGTCTCTCAACACTTTCCAACTTCCAGGGGCACTCAGCCCCAAGCCTGTTTGTTCCTGCTACAGATACAAATATTTAAAAATGTGTCACAAGCATAGTTGGGCTGGGCAGTATATCGATATTATATTGATATCGTGATATGAGATAAGTGTTGTCTTTTCCTGGTTTAAAAGGCTGCATTACAGTAAAGTGGTGTACTTTTCAGAACTTACCAGACTGTTCTAGCTGTTCTATTATTTGCCTTTTCCCCACTTAGACATTATGTCCACATAACTGATGATTATTTATCTAAAATCTAAGTGTGAAGATATTTTGTTAAAGCACCAATTGTCAACCCTAGAATATCACCGCAAGTGTGGCGATGGTCGCATGTTGGGAACTGTTTTTTAGCCGTGGATTAATACAGATTTTGCGCACTATTTAGTATTTACAGCAGCAAGACGGTGCATGTGGGATTAAGTCAAAATAAACTACATTGCCTATCATTATGGTCATGAAAGAACATGTCACCCAGGGCAAAGGTGTGGCTCATTGGTGTATTTAAAAAAAAATCTTTTGACAACAATCGATGTCTCTGAGGACAAACAAAGTTCTACTTGACTATCACACAGAGAATAAAACTACTCTATATCAGGCTTTCGCTACACAGACAGTACTTTTGTTACGGTTTAAGTCTTTTCATGGGTTTTGTTGACAATCAGAAAAATGTGAAACATTGACGTTATTTTTTAGAATTCAACAAATACTTGAAATAGTCAAAGCCACCTATCCACACATAATGAAAAATAAAAGATCATTGTACAAATAACTGCTATTCCCCTTTGAACCAATACAACTGCAAATGCAAAATGCATGGCACAGACAAAGCTACTGTATAAAATAATTCATAAAAGAGCGCACTTTGCAATAACAACCAAGTGTAATACCTAGCTTTATGAAGAACCATCTTGTAAAAAAAAAAACACTTGTTTTTTTTCAATTAGTCCATTTTCATCATGTTTGAAAACTGTTATAAAGACAGGAAGAAAGAAGTGGCAGGAGCGCTACTGGTATCCCTTTAACTACCGGTGCTCATGGAAGGGAATGCAATTCACAAAAAAGAAAAATTATGACCAAAGAAGTCATAAAACATTAAGTCCAGGCACTCAACGTTGGTTACAAAAAGTGATAAGAGGCCTTTAATAAATAGGTCAAGACATTAAAAATACACCAACGCGTGTCGGCTTGAGTCTTCCTCAGGGTGTAGTCAAGACAGTTTAATCTTTATGCGACACATTGATGTTTAAACCAGTGTACTACTACATCAATGTGTGTAGATATTTCACTGTGAGATTCACAAAATGAACTTCCATCTTAACTGTCTACACTGAGGTCTGTCTGCAGGATCTCTATTCATCGCTGTCAGTTTGATAAGACCCATGGATTAGTCCCTTAACCACCTTAATGGGCAGTGTGTTTCCTAAATGAAAGTTAGGAATATTGACTTGTTAAGAGCATCTGCTGGCTAACAACACGCAAGTCTTTCCATTATGAGCAATCCAGGAGGCAATAAAATGCACCTGAGGATTCAGCCTGAGATAGTTGTTGTTGATGTCAAAGAGGCTGTGGTGAAGTACACGTACGCACACACATACATCCCTTCCCCTGTCACACACTTTCCATGTATCCTTTCCACTTGTTTGGAGAGTCTCATGAAGTCTCTGAAGATGTCATCTAATTGAGACTCGTTCTGTTGTAAATAATTCAAACCCCTCCGAGAGTTTAGGGTTAAAACCACTGACTAACCAACCCTGGTTTTAGTTAAACCTTAAAGCAGCCATATTATGCTCATTTTCAGGTTCATAATTGTATTTTAAGGTTGTACCAGAATAGGTTTACATGGTTTAATTTTCAAAAAACACCATATTTTTGTTGTACTGCACCGCTCTCTCTCTCACTGCTGCAGATCCTCTTTTCAGCTGGTCTCTGTTTTAGCTACAGAGTGAGACCTCTTTTCTTCTTCTTCTTCTTCTGTACTATCTTTGATTGCACTGCACATGCCCAGTAGCTCAGATGTAGATCATGTCAGCTAGCTAGCTCCATAGACAGTAAAAGAAAGGCTGACTTCGGTCAGTTACAAGGCAGGATTAGCTGGGAGACTTCTAAATGAGGGCGCACATGTAAGTAGTTCTTTTGTAGATTATGGTGAACTTGTGTGTGTTGTAGCAGTGCTTTGCTACTGAGAACGAGGTAGCATGCTAGCGTTAGCATGCTAGCGTTAGCATTAGCGTTAGCATGCTAACGCTACGAGCTAATGGTTGCGGTTAGCCTGCTCGTTTCGGCTTGTGACGTCACAAGCCGTGCCGATTTTGAACAGCTCACCCAGAGACTGAAGGCAGGACACATTCAGAAACCATATCTCACTCTAAACAGCATGGATGGATTTTTTTCAAAGTTTGTATGTGTGTGGAAGCACCAGAGACACAACATAACACCCCAAATCCCAGAAAAAGTGATTTTTTCATAATATGGGCACTTTAAGATATATGACACCCATGAGATTGATCATTCCAAAATATGTTTTCCATCAAAAAATGATTATTTAGACAAGAAGACTGTAGTATGACACATAAATTTGTATGAATGTAATGTGCGTCTATAAAAAAAGGGTTCAGTTTTCAACTTATAGTAAGAAGTTTAACACTGAGTGAACTTTTTTTTATTTCTTATTTAATCATGATGAAGCCTCGGTTATTCCAACAACTTTCTTAGTTTTGTCCTTCATTTTAAATGCTTGATAATGAAAGTTTAATTTTCAGTATAAGTATTATAAAAGCTTCTAAGATTTCTCCTACTATTTACACTTCAAGTAAAATCCATTTCCACTTAATAACAGTGGAATTAAATTAACTTCCACCGTGCATCATACTTAATGCTCAGAGGCTCCTGCATGTCCCATGATGACGCTGCTGTCTCTTTGATTTTCCATCCAGGCTCTATCAAGATGAGCTGAATTGCTGTTGTTAACCTCATTGCTTCTCTGTCCCCTCTCTCTTGAGATTTGCCAGACAGTGGCATGCAGTGCAATAGCTTATTATTGAAAATAATTGGCAATACCAAACACAGAGGTACAGCAACAGACAAAGAGTCTGTTGCTGTCAGTGCTGCAGCAATCTCGGAACCTATCGGCTATCAGTCTGATGAGAATTTAGCTTCTGGGGGCACAGGAAATATTTTGGGGGTTCAGGTGTAGCCAGCAGATATCTGGGCCAAGACCCGTGCGCCGGGTCCGATTAGCAACTCGAGACGTGAGAATTGAGTTGGAGATGTGAGAAAACGTCTCTATAAACATTCTTTCAATGTTCCTGCAAACCTAATCCATGACCTCAATGGAAATCTAATCAATTCAGTACTGCATTATAAAACACTTATTTTGAAATGGTGCCGATTGTGCTACAAAGCTCAGGTTGAACATCTTGCTAAAAAAACTAAAATTCAAATTAGATTCTTATACTGGAACCAAACTTTTCCCATTTCAAAACATAAAGGACATTCTACAATCTATGCAATCTACCCTGGAATATGAAGATATTCTGTGTGCACATGCTGCTGGCCCTCCCCTTAAACCACTGGATGCCATTTAATTTGTTCTTCAAGACAGCCATCGTACTCACCACTGAAAGTTGTATGAAAAGTTTGGATGGTCTTCACTGACATCTAGAAGGCATTAGAATACCTGTGTTTAAATTTAAGGCCATGCTATCTTAAGTCTCCAAGATATTTAACAGTGACACAAATTGAAGTTGGATACACTCTGAGGGACTAACTACGTTTTCTGGGTTAGAGGTATTTACACTGTGTGTGTGTGTGTGTGTGTGTGTGTGTGTGTGTGTGTGTGTGTGTGTGTGTGTGTGTGTGTGTGCGATGTCTGCTTTGTGTGATTGATTCATCTTGTAAATAAAGCTTAGCTGATCTAATGTGGACATCTAGCCATCACACTGCAAACAAACACACATAATTACATAAATAAATAAACAGGTAATACTAATGATTAACAGAATATTTCACTAATCAAAAATAAGTAAGTAATGATTAGGAAGATTAGGTTGAACATGATCAAATTAAAGATCACTGAACTCACTACCCTAGCATAAATTGTGTCATTGTATCCCATATTACATAGTGTAGTAATTGAATAAATAAACAGCAGTTTTCCTGGAAGAAGCCAGTGTTTAACTACCAAGAAAAAGAGCAATTAAAGTCCAGTTTGTGTCCACTAAATGCTTGTGACAGCAGCTTCTTGAATTCCTTACCACCTTAACTACTTTTGCTGGGTTAGAGGTATTTACACTGTGTGTGTGTGTGTGTGTGTGTGTGTGTGTGTGTGTGATGACTGCTTTGTGTGATTGATTCATCTTGTTGTGAATAAAGCTTAGCTGAACTAATGTGGACATCTAGCCATCACACTGAACCAAACTACTGCCAAGCATATTCTGTCGTAGTCATGATTAGGGCTGTCAAAATTGTCCAAAAATGGTGTTTGAATATTAGCTTTAAAAAAAACAGAGGTTTGAATATTATTCGAATATCTATTTTGTGCATTATGTCCATAAGAGGGCAAACCAATACAACGGGAGACATAACTACTTGTGTAACGTTAGTCCACGCAGCAGTCACGGAGCCGTTCGTAATTTGGTCATAAACAACCGAGTCTCTTGCCGTTCCTTGAATTTGTCCGACGATATTGGTGTCGGCTCTTACCTAAAAGAAATTTCTTGTTGTCTCTGCAGATAAAGATTTACGTTAGCGTCTTTGTGCCGTCTTCTTCTTCGCCCTCGTTGTTTGTTTACTTCCAGTCCCGGCAGCCGCATGTCATCAACACGCCCTGTGGCGGAGGCAGATAGCCGCGGTAGTGCCGTAATTTACTCTCTTACAATATTCGGATATACATTTTCAAATTCGAATGTCCGTTTCTTTTTAGTATTCAAATATATATTTGAATTTAGAATATTCGTTGATAGCCCTAGTCGTGACCAAACTTGTAAATAACATAATTACCATATCGTCATATTGCATGCAATTAATGTCATTATCATCATTACTCCCCTCATTATAATCAAAGACCAATGGAAGGAGGATTTGTACATCCTGCAATTACACACATATACACATATATACAGGTGCACACACACACACACACACACACACACACACACACACACACACACACACACACACACACACACACATTCTGAAGGCTTTAAGTGCTTTCACTCGCCGCACCGAAGTCAGCACGTCCACATCTGAGGGAGGGAGTTATATATTAAATTTCCATGGAGATGAGCTGAAAGTTCAGCTCCTCTTCCTATTTGAAGCTAATGAATGCAGATTGAAAAGATATTGATTCCGTCTAAACAAATACGCCCCCAACACCTGCACATCAAGTCTGCCCTCTCCAGCACTAAAGTAGAAAACATAATTTAAATATTCATATCCCTCAGCAGACTCAATGAATAAGCAAATTAATAATCTGTCGCATTTATTTCTCTCTTTTTTTCCTGTGGAAGTTTAAGAGCGTGGACAAGAGCAAGTGGTCTGCATTACGTTATAAATGGCGTAATTTGTTATCTGGGGGTGTTGATAAATTAGTGTTCTCTGTTGCAGTGATGTTTCCTATTAGTCATGATCTGAGAAGGCCTCTCTCTCTATGTTTACCTCTTTGCTCAGTCCCCGGAGTGGAGGAGTAAGTCAAAGGAGTGGATGGAATACTGTGTGGATGATGGTCACAGTGATTGGAGCAAAGCACTACTTGTGCACTACTCAGGTCGTCGATGCTAAAAATGTATGCACTTACAGTACCATAAGAGTCATTAAAAGGCAGAAAGTATACATTATGTTGTGCTTTGGTAGCCTGCAGAAGTCTAAGTATGTCAAGTATTATGTACATTTCCACTGCCAGAATTCCATATGTACATTATACCAATAAATACAGTTATACTCATCAAAAGCTACCAATAAAAGGAAGGCTAAAAGACTTTTAATGTGAACAATCTGCAGAAATTGTCGACTTTCATTGACAGTAGCTTAACGTTGAGAAAATCTTCCAAGTGGGAAGACTGAAATTAATGAGATCAACAAGGTGGTGAGAATGAAATAACTGAAATAACAGCTGGAATTAGTATTGTGGAATGTACATTATGCTGAATTCATAAAGGTAAATATGGAAATGGTTTTGAGTTTGTGTTAACAGAGAGACAGAGGAAATTGGGACTAAAAGACTGTACTGAGGTACATAAATCCACTGTAATCATCAGTCGACTAAGATTCTTTAAGTCAAGTAGTCTGGTTTTTTTTTTTCTTTTTCTGGTGGAACATTTGCACCACGCAAAACAAAAGAAAACGCCACATAAACTATAAAAGAAGTTAACTGTTCACACAGTACTGTAACGTGAGCTATTTAAATTAGCTGGATACATGATTAAGCGTAATTTGCTCTTATCGCCGTGTGTATTTTGTTCATAGCAAATCACAGCCAATCGGTCCCAAAACGTAAAGCCAGTTAAATGTGAAATACCATAAACATATTCTTTTTCAATTTTTACAATCATTGCCCAAAAAAATCATCAGGCCTGCCTTGTTGCACGATCTAAATTCTCTTCGAAACTTGCCATTTTCAGCGTGTAGCTTGCTCTCGACGTTTGTTGTTGTTTCCTGAAGCGAACGGAGTTAGACAAATGCTCTGAATGAATTTGAGATAGTCTTTTATTATGAAGGGTAATAGCGGAAGACGTATAGCTGTAGCGCTATGCGCTGCCATTGTCAATATGGGAGTTTATAAAAGTCTGATTCGACTGACAAAATTCAAGAGAGTTGAAGAGTCGGGTACAGCTCTACATTGTGCAACCACCTGAGTGGCCAACCTCTGTTTGACTTGTGTGCAATTTAACAATGACACACAAAAAACAGTAGCAAACATGTTTCCACCAAATAAAATTGCCAAAGCAAATTAGAAAATGGTAGTATGAGACTGTTGCTGTAGTTTTTTTTTCTTTTTTTTTTTTATCTTATCTGCATTGGGAAAGTTTGTAACTTTTCATTAATGTACTTAATATAAGTATTTTGGCAGCATCATTGGCTGTAACAGGATATCCCAATCTCTTGAGTCACTTCAACAACTTAAGATAATAATATTGGGCTGTAGCCATGTCCTTCTTGGCCTTGCGAGTCGGTGGCTCTGCCATAGCAGCAGATATTTCTGCCTAAAAAGCACTTAACTTGCATTTTACAAATTAAATACGGCATTGACACAGCAGCAGGGACAGAACTGGTGCATTTCATGATTGGTATATAGTCTGCAGCTCAGGGTAAACTGTTGTGTCATGTGTGACCTCCATGTCAAGACAGCTTGACCTTTCTGCACAGTGGTGGAGCAGTCATATCAGAAAATAATATAGAAGTGGACGGCCAGCGAGCTAAGAACACCGGGGTAGATAAGGCTCAAACTTGGTAGGGAAAAACAAGGGAGAGAGACAGAAGGGGGGCATGTACTATAGCAGGAGGAGAAATAATGGGGCAACCAGTCAAAGACTAGTTCTGTAATGTTATTTGTATAGAGGGTGCAAACCGTTCTCTGCATTATTAAAGGTTATTGACCGAACTGCAATGTAAGAAACTACAAAAAAAGGAGATTAAGAGAAAACATCTCACCTGTGTATGATGCGCTTGGTACGTAGGTATCCCAGGGCCAGGGACAGTTCACAGATGTAGAGTTTGACCGTGCTCTCTGAGAAGTGGACGTTCTGCTGGAGGTGATAGCGCAGGTCTCCTCCCAAGAGCAAGTCCACCACCATAAACATGTCCTCCTCATCCTGGAAGGAATACCTGCAGGACAAGGCAGGCGGTCAGGTGTGGAAAAAAAAATACCGAGGGACGCCATGTAGTGTCAAGAACAAGGGGTGGAGACAAACGAGATTTGGAAAAGAGGATGAAATGGAAAGATGCATAGCAGGGTGGGTTAAAAGGAAGAGAGACATGCATTCAGAGGAGAAGTGAAAATAACAGTGGTGATAGAAATAATGGGAAATGAGGAAAGACATTGTCAGCGGAGAGAGGTTTGAAGGGAAGGTAAATATGGAGATGTTGCAGGGGGAAAGAGAAGGAGAGAAATAAGGGGTGAGAAGTGGAAGAATATGGTGTCATATATTTACCATAAAACTGCACAAGAAGTTTCCAAAAGATTAAAATAGCATAAACCCTTTTTACTTTGAGAAGGGGAAACCCATACTGGAAGAATGTCTAAATGAGCAGAAGGCTGACTTTCTGACTTTTTGTCGTTGAAGATGCAACACTTATGCTCAGGCAAATCAACCTTTATTATTTATTATTAACCATTATTTTTACCTTTAAGACAGTGTGTCGGTGGGGGGGGATGAAGACTATTTTTATTCTTCTCTGTCTTCTTTTTCTTCCCTCTCCTTTTTTAATTCCAACTATAAATATTTGTATTATATGTTTAGGTTATAATTTTTATTGTATTATATTTTGTAGTGTAGTGTGTTTGTAGTGCATAGCCTTAAACAGTAACATGAAAAATAAAATCCTATACATAATCTGCGTAACTAAAAAAATACATTCAAGAGACATTCATCATCAAAGTTGCATCCTCTGGTTTAGTTGCTTTCTGGTTTCTACAGCAAAAAGCAAATGAGGACAGTTAGAGAAAACATAATCTCTGTTGTGATTACATTAGTGATCAGCAAACAGATTATCATATCTTTTTTTTCTTCTCGTTTTTTACATTACATGAAGTGATGTGCACAGTGGTATTGAGAATTTACTTCCTTTTCTATTCTGTCAACATTGGCGGTATGGGAATTTTCAAGCTCATTTCTTCAGCAAAATTCTGCATTGACTCAGCAACATTGTCTGCTCAAATGGCTCCCTGCCCTGCTTCTTTATCTATTTAGGGTTAACAGGCTTTTTGTCAGTGTATTGCCATTTCATTAAAGCAGAACACTACATATTCCTTATGTCAGCTTGTGGTGTAAAAATTTGGCAGGGGAAACTGAGCTGTCTGTTTAGACAGGGAAAGTGGCAAAGTGACACAACATGTCACTTCCTTTATTCATGAATGAAATAACATCCAATGTAAATGGTAAAATACATTTTATGGGGTTACTTTCTCTGCTGAAACGTTTTCTTAAACATATTTTTAGTGCATACTGTAGGTAGTATTTGCTTGAATATGCCTCAGTTCTCTACAGTATTAGTGTGTGAGGGATGTTCTCGGTGGTAATGCTACTTGTGGTCATCCATCTATTCAGCCATCCATCAAGCACTGTCATGCACAGCAAGCCTTTATCAGCATGCGGTCCATTCCCTCATCATTTGTGAAGCTGTTGCACAAATCGTCATTGATTTTTACATGCTGAGCGTCCCACTGGGGCCATACGTTTTTTTGTCCCCTCTAAACGACGAGCTAATTAGTTTCCTTTCCCTAAGAAACTAATCCATGCAAAAATTATATTTTTAATAAACTGCAGCACCCAACATTTCCTGGCTGGCCTAAAGCGTTGTGTCTGTTTGCTACATCTGCAAAGTTCAGATCTTCCATAAGATACTTCACTACCTCCCCTCTCGTGTTCTTTAACATGTTCCTGATCTGAAATAAATAGGCTATAATTTCACTGAAAACAGAGAGGGTTCAACGTTGAGTAGGATTCTTCACTGTAAGGGCCATCATCTTGGCTCAAACTCAGTTCTCAATGAGCGAGGGTAGTTTTTTGCCATGTTGGTGAACTACCTTCCTCAGGGCCCTTCTCCAATAAACTGGAGGTGGGGGTTTTCTCTACACTGGATGGATGGGGATTGATTGAGCTGACTCAAAACTGTCTGCTAAGGCTCAAATAATGCTGAGACCACTTAACATCTGATTGCCAATGGCCTCAGAGTGTGGAATGACTATCTGTTAGATAGCCGTCCTGAAAATACACACACATTTGGCAAAGTCACAAAGAGGTGCATGAACATACACGTGCGCACACGCATACAGTACTGTCCTTCTCAACTCTGTTTCAGTTAAAACATGCATTAATTATTTGAATGATGTATTATAATATATAATATAATACTGTGCTAAACTAAAATATCTGTTTACTGTGCACTATCATTACTTTCATTGTCCAATATCTATTACTCATTGAATATAATCATCACTATTGGGCAATATTCAAATAATGTGCAATAACCCACACTGTATATAAAACCTCAGAACTGTGCACCTTACCCCCCTTTTTTTGCACTACTTATTCCATGTTATATTTATTTTACGTACATGTTGGCACTGGAAATTGAGTTGCTTTTAATCTCATTGTACATGTGTACAGTATAGTGACAATAAAAGGCATTCTGTTCTATTGTATTATTATAAAATAAACTGGCAAAAATCAACACGGCATGTTGAATTTGAATAAGTCACTCCATCCGCCGGCCTCATATTAACATCACATTCTCTTTAATATCAAAGCAATGCTCCACTTTGATACAGGATTTGTAGTTTTTGGGACAAACATAACTCTGACTCTGACTGAGTTCACAGATGGTCAAAACTAGGGCTGAACGATTTTTGAAAATAATCTAATTGCGATTTTTTTCACAAATATTCCGATTGAGATTTAATATGCGATTATTTTTTAAGCTCTTTGTCTTCTGTATTATTCAACAAAGACAAACAATAAGTCATTGTATAGTATGAACAACACAAGATTAGATAGATTAAACAAACTGTTCTTTCCTGGAGGCCAGGCCTGTATGTGATGTTGAAATTAGGTGATGCATGAATTTATATGAATGACATCTTTTATTTAACTACTTCAATCACAGTAGTATATTGAGCACTGACCAAGCCTGGTGTAAACATTCATATGAAAGTCAGAAACAAATCACACAAACGAAAGTGCAGAATGCAGAAATATAAAAACAAATATGTGGCTTAACCACACTTAGTAGTATTTAGATTGTTTAATTATTATTTACTGTAATAAACATATGTAAACATGTGGATTGCACTTTTTAAACACTGTCTTTGAACTTTACTATACAGTTAAAGGGATACTTCACCGATTTAGCATTAAGCTTTTTCTCAGTAGAAACACGGTAGTATTTTTGAATGACTGTGCTTCCCTCACTCATGTCCCCCTGAGAGGGGAGATCTCTGTATTGTGGGTCTGGAAAAAAAAACGACGATTTTTGCGTCATCGGAAGATTTATTTCCCAGAGGCTGTGGACTACAGCCCTACTTCCGCATGTTTCCAAACCGCCCATAGGGGGTTGGACTGTCGGTATTCTCCGAAATTTCACAAACCAAAACGAGTGTCAGCCATCTTGAATCCTCGCGTAGCTTAGTGGCTTCTCAGCATCAAAACTTTAGATAGATAGATTTATTCATCCCGAAGGAAATTTTAGAACAACAATTATGTGCATTCAAACTACCGCACACGTGTACCACCGGAATACATTGGTACAGATCGGAGAATACACAGGACACTTTATTACAGACGGAATACTCGACACAGCTTCGCCCGCCTGCTATGGTGACCGGCGGTGTTGCTCAATGCCTCTGGCCGGTAAAGGTACATCATCAGCGGGGAACGTTGAACGAGTTAACGCTAGTCGGCCACCTGTTCCATCAATCCAGCTTGCAAGTGTCCGCTCATTAGACAACAAACTGGACTACATCCAACTTCAACAAAACTCCCAACACGAGTTCAGAGACTGCTGTGTTTTTGTTATTGTGGAAACAATTGCTGTATCGGACTATCCAGCTACCAGGCCGGCTGCTCTGTTGCCGGGTAAGACTAGCTAGTGGAGGTGGGCTGTGTTAACATGGACTGCCTGGTGCAGAAATGGGGGTGCTTGTATCCAACTAACTGCTAACTGCTGGTGGAGTTTGTGACTGTTAAATGCCGACCATTCTACATTCCACGCACATTTTTATACTCAGTGATACAGCCCACCAAGCGCTAATGCTAGTAGCTATGTGTTAGCTGAACTTTACGGAGCATATAATGTGTGTGCACTAAATGTAGCCTGTTTCGCATGTCGTTTTTATAAAATGTCGTTTTTATATATTTTAATTGTGTAACCAATTGAGCCACGTGATGTGTATATGTTTGCAATGACAATAAAACACACTAAAGTTGAGTTGACTGTCTCACTGTGTCTGTAAACGGTAGGCGCGGCTTGGGAGTAGAAGCTAAAGCAGCGAAGCAAGTGCATTCTGGGATTTGGTGTCTTTCATCCACATGAGCCAAAAACACATTTTCTGGCTTTTCTCGGCCTAGAAGCCACCAATTTCTAAATTTTTTTCACATTTCTACTACATAAGTGACCCAATTTAAAGATATATTCATCAACGGTGAAATATCCCTTTAAATAAGTAAAAATATAGTGTATATATATACACACATACAACGGTGTATTTTTTTTACAGCGCACAGAGAGGAGCTACCTTCAGCCCCTCCTCCTCATGAAGTTGTGTGCCGTATGCATGACAGCGTCAACGTTGCACTTGCTCAGAGAGGCTATCGTTACGTTAGTTGCTGGTGTTCTTGCTGTGGGATTAACTGTACTAATAAAACCATTGAAACACCGCGGCCACGCTGCTGTGAAAGCTCCCCGAACGTCATTTATCAGAGTCTGCTTGTTACCCCTCTCAGTGGCAGCTCCTCCACTCCATATCTTTATAACGGAGCTAACCGCTAACCGGAGCTAACCGCTAATCAGCGCTAATCATTGCCAACTGAGCCTTCAGTTCTGCGTGCCTGTATCCATTAACTGCATGTATGGAATCGAGCCCGAATAAAACCCTTCATTTTATTTAAATGAATGTAAAAGTTTTAAATTACCACTCAGAGTTGTTTGAATTACAGAAATCAGCTCAAGGTACAGTGTAGCGTTAGCGTGCTAAGTTGATGCTTTCTCTGCGGAGTGCAGACTGATTTGCTCTCGCAAGTCATGTGACCAAATCGCAGCCTTTGCGTTTTAACATATCGCGATATTATTGCAAATGCGATTAATTGTTCAACCCTAGTCAAAACATTCCCCCCTGATTATCCACAGTGCCCCTGCTCTGGTTCATTCTCCCTCTTCTCTCTGACACACACACACACACACACACACACACACACACACACACACACACACACACACACACACACAGTGTAAATACCTCTAACCCAGCAAAAGTAGTTAAGGTGGTAAGGAATTGAAGAAGCTGCTGTCACAAGCATTTAGTGGACACAAACTGGACTTTAATTGCTCTTTTTCTTGGTAGTTAAACACTGGCTTCTTCCAGGAAAACTGCTGTTTATTTATTCAATTACTACAGTATGTAATATGGGATACAATGAGACAATTTATGCTAGTGTAGTGAGTTCAGTGATCTTTAATTTGATCATGTTCAACCTAATCTTCCTAATCATTACTTACTTATTTTTGATTAGTGAAATATGTTGTTAATCATTAGTATTACCTATATATATATATATATATATATATATATATATATATATATATATATATATATATACAGTATATATCTGCTACAATACTCCAGATCAGGGCCAAATAAAAAACTGGATGAGGGCATCCCTAATCTATACCTTTTAATTTATTTCTATTTGTGTTGAAAACTGTAATCTTTCTGTCTACCAAACTTTCTTCTTCTTCTTCAAACAAACTTCTTTTTGATCATTTTTGTAATATGTGCCAGATGCTCATTGTTGTTCTGCACTGATGAATAATCATTTCTAAATGTAATGTAACAGCTTTTTATCAAATGCTTAGTGTGATATTCACTTACAGAAAAAGCCAAAATAGATATTAATCTAAAAATGCAATGTATTATTACTTTATCATACATCCTACTGGGTAATTGGTTGGGTCAGTGTTATCGGAGGGACTGCAAGTCCATCAAGTCAATCGATAGCACACTTGAGTCCTCTGTGAAACCAGTTTAATCAAGTAGAAAACCAGCTCTCATGCTTGGCTGAGGTTTCTGTGTTTTCTGTCCCACAAGACATTACATCGGGAAGCCAAGGTGGTAAAAACTGAAAGGGCTTCATTGTCGGGTGAAGTTGTTCTGTCTACTGAGCAAACAAGACTGACTGACTCACTGCAATCTCTCACACGGTTGCTCAGGAGCAGAGCTGCCATACAGAGGGTCAACAGCCTGGCATGGTGAGGCATGTACAGTATACTCTGATTAATGTTATGTGCACACACATAGGAACGCAAGCATGTGTACCCAGACATACTTACTGTTCTGCCATCCAACTACCTGTTGTTTTAAGCCAGCTACCTTTTACTTAAGAGCCAATGAAACTTTGTTTTAGAAGTCTTAAAAAGTCCCTAGGCCTTCGCACATGCAAGCAGACATCTACACAAGTAGAGCACGCAAGCACACACGCCCGCACACACACACACACACACACACACACACACACACACACACACACACACACACACACACACACACACACATATACACACACACACACACATACACACACACACACACACACACACACAGTACATAGTTGGAATTTGTACCCGGTAGATACCTACACAAATCAACAACTCTTAAGTGTTTTTTGTTACTACTTCAGCACTTGACTATCTGCATATATGCACATTATTGCACTTATTAATCATTTATCGTGCCATACATACTGTATTTTAGATATTATAGCTGCAAATCAACATCATCCTTCTGGGACCTACTGACCTGGTGCTAATTCAGCTTTCTATTCTATGCTATTTCAGCAATATCACCACTTTACTTAGAGTGTAAATTGGTCTCCCATGACAATAAAAGCTCCATTTCTTCTCAAAACAAGTGTGCTCTCTATCTCTCCCTCTCTTTCTTTCTGACATGGCGACAGTATTTAGAAGGTGTTTGAATATGAATGAAGTCGCCATTGGCCTGCTGCCACTGCTGTCAAATTGATTTAGAAATCACATAAGTTACAGTACCCAAGTTACCATTAATATGACTACATGTATGGCTAATGTGATTTGAAAGAGCCTGTTTCATGTCATCAGCTGTGCATTACACCTACACTCAATACTGTGCCTTAATGCAACCTGTGTAGACACAGACAGAGCACTGAAGCTGCTGCTGCTGCTCAGGCTACACCTCTTCTGTAGATGATGGTGTTATGTGTTATGTTATATGGTGACTGTCTTCATTTGTATTTTGCAGCTGCAATGGGTTGAAAAAGACAGACAGTGACAGAAAAAGTGCTCAAGCATCATTAACAGCTGATGCCTCAACGAGCATTTTGGGTAGAGAGTAGAGAGCAGCAGTCAGACTGCAGATTAGCACCTGTACATTATGTTGAAATGGTGCAGACTTTTTATTAGCCTTGCTGGCATCTGGTTTCTCTTTAGCCGACTTGTTCTCTCTTGTCCTCTTTCTCTGCCTCTCTCGTCCTTTAGTTGTTCCTCTTTTTGTCCCCTCTCTCGCTCTGTCTCGTTCTGTCGTTCCTTCAGTGTGTGCATCTGCTGCGCCACACATGCATTTCAATGTGCCCTCTTGGTCAGTCTGATGGGAGAGCATCCTGTGTGCTTTTAGAGGCAAAGGCACCCCAGGCCACTTCAGTAATCTCAGTAGTCACCAGAAACTACAGGGGCTCAGAAAACATGCCCTTACAGAAAAACGTTCTCTCTTTCAAAGGTAAAATTGTGACATGTACAGTAAGGCCACAGTTAATTCAAATAGATTGCTGCAATTTCAAATTCTAAGAATTTAATAAAATATAAGGATTTGCTCTTTTTCAGATACACAAATGATTCTATTTTGTCCTTAAATCAGGAAAGACATGTCTTCATACCATAAGCAGATTTTTCATTAAGTATCTGAATAAAGAAATGTTTCCCTTCTTTAAAAGTAATAGCACTATTGGACTATCACTTGCCCCCATTCATTAAACCTAAATACCTATATAAGGTAAATGAACCAAACCTCAGTATAAGCTGTAGGTTTTTTTTGTTAATTGCCATTGTTAATTGCCATTGATCTATTGAGCAGAAACTCCACATCAGTAAATCTTAGTAATAAAACGGCTAATCAAGACTTTGTTGTTCATCACAAGGTATTGCAATTACAGTGATAAGACATGCATACTATCCATACGTGCACGCACGCGTTTCCACACACACACACACACACACACACACACACACACACTCCGACCAAAGCCCCTTGCTGAAACGGACACAGCCTGCCAAGCGCTCAGACTGTGACATGTTGGATCAATGCCGACAGCCTTCCGACCTTCCTCCCACCCCATCTTCCAACAACTCGCTTGACTGACAGCTCCCATCAGTCCGTGTCTAAAGCTCCATGACAACACACACGCTCATCCAAAAATACATACACACATCCCTTACAGACAAATCGGGAAATTAATGATTTTGCATGTGAAATATACTGTACATGAAAACTCTGCCTATAGTTAACAAGTGAGGCTACTTTTTGCTATGTTTTTACTTTAATCAAGGTAACATTTAGGCTTAGTAACAGTACTTAATCAGGATGTTTTCTTATTATTTATACCACCACTGATTCTATTCTATCTTCCATTTCACCAGCAGCAGGTCACCTTGACATCACGCCAAATACTTGACATGCTGCTTTCTAGTGTTCGGTAATGCCTGCAGCGTTTAATGTAAAATAAGCTGTGACGTGCACATTTTGCAGATACACAAGGATACAGTTTGTACCTTAGGTACAAGCACATCTTACTATTGCTTGTAATATTGGAATTTGAAATTAAGCTTATCCTAGTTCACACCATTCATTCAAAATGTACCCTATACTAGGGCCTGTACCATACAACATATCTGGTGTACTAGACCTTTTATGTCAGGATGCTTGGAGGAATTCTTTTATTAGTTGCTTTTGTTAGACATTATGTCATTTCTGTTTGGTTTTCTGAGGAAAAAATGCACACGAATGGGGAATAACTGAATTATGTCTTGCTCTGCATAGAAATGAACATCATTAGTGCAATTGCATAATAACAAATGAGGGACTCCCTGAAGCAAGATAAGCTTTTACTCCACAAGGTTTCAGACTTTTGTTAATGTACTTCTTTTTTTCCCTTTGACAGTTACGCAATGACTTTTTTCTTTACAATAGCATGTTGCATCATAGCAGTATTTGTCACAGAGGGTTAGACGTGGAAGATGTCATGGAATGAAGTGTAGACTTTGTTAAAAGCAGGTTGTGAATTCTTAGCAATATATTGACAAAAGTTGGCAGATAATATTATAGGTCCCTCCAGGATTTCGCGATCGCGCCAATTCATGCAAATTCAACCAATCACCGCGAATTTGGTGCGACTTTTTTTGACCAATCACCACTTTTCCGCAAATTTGACCAATAACCTGAAGTTTCCCACAGCAGTCCCACGTGCACTCTGAGAGCCAATGACCAAGTGGAAGTGAGAACGGGTTGATCATTTCCTTGTTTGTGATATGAAGACGAGACGTATGTGACTCGAACATCTCACATTTACCAACAAAACGTACAGCGAAAGACCGTGCAAACCATTTCAGACCGTCCTGCCAACCTGTATACATTTTAACATCAATGTACGCTGTAACGATTTTTCACTCTAAAGTCGCTGCCGTTTTAATCCTGTCCGCTATCTGCAGCGGGTGGGGCTGCAGCTCAGTTCCCCCCGCAACTGACGCTTGCACACACACAAAAAAAAACACACACACACACACACACACACACACACAGACACACACACAAACAACACACACAGTGGATGCAGGAAAAAAAGGAGATGAGACGACACAATGACCTAAATTGAGGACAGCTGGGTTTTTGGTTTTTATTATGTTAGCATGAAATTATTCTAACTCTATTCTATCAAGCTGCCCTTTTGAACATTCACTGTTTTAAATCTCTACAGGTTTGGATAAATCCCATCTCAACTCCTAGCTCAATGGGCAGATTCATGGAAAAAGTAACAGTAAAAGTTCTTTATTTGTTAACAGTATGACAATGTATAAAATTCTAGTTGCTCTCAATATTCAACAGTTTTACCAGATGGCATTTCTGGAATATAAAAATAATTCAATTCAATTCAATTTTTTTGCAATGCTGTTAAATATTACTGCACTACGCTTTTCCTTCTCCTTGAAAACAAATGTGCTACTCGATAGAACACATTACACAGCCTGCGCTCAACACATCCATCACAACAAACAGCAAGCAGGTAGTTTCAAGAAGTTCCTCCTCCGTGACATTTCCTCCATCAACAAAAAAAAATGAACTGCAAAATCCGCAGTTAAAGAGGCAGCAAGACTGGAAGCTGAATACAGCAGCATCTGATGCTGGTTGCCATATCTCACTCTCTGTGTCCATCTCTGATATAGTGTGAGTGTATCTCTGGCAGTGCCCATAAACGCTCCCCTTACACAGTGGGACTTAGTGCAGCACAGGCACAAAGGGCTGCCCCACCACTGCTGGCACATCAATACACTGACCGTATCACACACTTAATGCTAGTATAGGGATCGACCGATACTGGTTTTTCAAGGCTGATACCGATTATCAGTAGTTAATGAAACCGATAACTGATGTTTGGAACCGATATGCATTTACAGTGAAAATTAAAATCTTTAGGTCAAAATTAAGATTTTGGAGTTTTACAAACTCCAACACAAAACTTTGTTTAAATGATTTAAGCAATTATGTAATACATTAGAAACTTTCAACATAACACATTAAAAGAGAGTCAGATAGTGTTGTGGGCGGGACATTAAGTCAGACTCAGTGGTGAGGGAAACCGAAGCAGAGGGACAGACACAGAGCTGTAGCCGAGCCAAAGTAGCGCACTTTTTAATTAATTCACTTTATCGGTTATCAGGCAAATAAAATGGCCATACAGATAATCTGCAAACTGCCAAAAAACGGACAGATATACGGCCAGGGCTGATAATCGGTCTATTCCTATGCCAGAGGATAAGATTCTTCAAAATCAGTATTCCATATCATACTTCAGTGTTTCCTCTATGTTGATTTTATTGTGGTGGTGCGCCATGGCAAAATTTCTTCCGCCACGCTATCAGAAATAGGGCAGAGGCACAATGTAGTCGCGGTTGCCTTTTAAATGATCCTGCCGACATAATGCACCCACCGGCTAACATTACAAGAAACATAAACAGGCTAGCTAGCTAACTGTTATCGATCTCACGACGTGACTTTTTGCCCGAAGACAGCATTGTGGAGAGTGAAACGGGAGACTAGAAAAAGGGCAGTCCACTCTCGTCCACCGCGCTGTTTACACAGACACAGCTCTACTCTACTCTAAATAGCGAATTTTGACAAACAAGCTAAAACAAAAGCTGTCGGTTTGTAATCTTAACTGTTTATCTTAGTTTGCTGTTCGGACAGACCTGTCCCCACTGCTAAACAAAAGCCTAAAGGAAACACTGTACTTAATAGTTTGCATGGAGGGAAAAATAACTTATTTGGAAGTTCATAGGTTTGTGTTTTTTCGTCCTGTGTCTTTGAAGTACACTGTTGCTTGGCTACACACACAGACACCCGAGGTCATGCCCAGTCGCAAGTGCAGTGACAGCAAGAGGAAAGAAAAGGAAGAGAAGCAGATGGTGAAGGAGGAAAATAGGCGAGGAGGAGGAAGAAAAGGAGGAAGGTGAGTGAAGAGAGGAAGAGGAGAAAGAAATAAGGACAGAGGAGAAGGATGAGAGGACAGGCCAGAGAACAGATGAGAAATAATGTTTTTTTGCATGTGTCTGGCTCAGTGTGGCTCATACGCTGCCTGCAGGTAATCTCTCCCCGTCTCTGACCTTGAGCGCTTACCTCAGGCCAATCATAACGTACGCCAACTCAACACAGTGAGAGAGACAGGAAGAGAGGGAGAGAGAGTGGGCACAGCGCTGACCCAAGCACATCTCTGGAGGAAATCACCTCCACCCAGGGGGGTTTACGCTGCCAAAAGCATTAACTTCCAACGGTTTTTTTGTCCAACGCAGCATGCAATCAAGCAAGAAAGCAAGCCCTGGCAGTGTTTGTCTGATGAGTCTGTACACCACATATCTCTATCCTTTGTTCACCTCCTCTGTTGTTTTCCCTCTCTACCTCCTCTCTCTGCTCTGTGGCTAGTCTCCCTTTTCCTGCTGTCTTTCCTCCTCTTTTTACTGTGATTTTATAGTCTTGTCTCGTTCATTCCTACCACGGGAGGGTTTAGTTTTGTTTCCATCAAATTAATAATTAAAAGATAGCTATTAATTCTGTCCGAGTAGCTTTAAAAAAATATATGGAATTAACATGGGAGAAAAGGCAAGTAGGTGAAGAGAGGATAGAAAAGTGGGACAGAGGACAAAGGGTAGACGGGGGGAGGGGGGGAAGCTACTTGGAGAGCATTGGTGCCACAAGTCTCTTAGTATTTTCATCATTTAATCGTTAACATTTCCAGAGTTTATTTTTATAGGCAGCTGCCTACCCCCCAAAAGGGCAACTAGCGGACCTATAAATCAAAAGGAGGAAAGATAAATAATACTACAAATAAATAAATATTTTTTTTTTTTTAAAACTGGACTGCATGACTGCGGAAGATATTCATCATCCTTACACGTACATTCCCTCCCCTCTGCCTTGCTACTTGACAGAAAGAAAACCAGTGTGGCTTTCTCTCAAAACGTTGCAGAGTGTGAGTGCTTATCAAGAATTAATGACGCCTTTCAAACAGAAACTTAACAAGCCATACTTATCAGGCATCGCAAAAGTACGATTCCTGGTGCTCAATGAGCACGGGCCTTTCAAATTGTGATGAATAAGTTGCTGAAAGTACCTGATGAGTCATCTTAGATTAGCTTTCGCAGTTTGAGTGAGCTTGTACAGTGTTAAGGCAAACACTTCCTCGACCCCCAAATGTGGTGAGGCAAACGAGAAGCTGCCAAGAAACGAGAGTTGTGCCCATAAAAGTTGAACTCGGATCAGTGAGCAAACTACATTTTCCTTTTAGCAATTTCAAAGGGTGAGATGATGCAGATGGAGGCTTGAGAGTGTTCTTCAGTAGGCAACTCCCTTTCTGAATGCATCTACAGACTCAATTCAGACCAATCTTTAATGGCTCATGGTCCCTTTGTGTGTCTGCATTCACTGATTTAATAATGAGGATACAATCACCATACAAATCAAATGGGTGACAAAGAGTGCACTACAAAATCATTCAAATGACTGCTATGGCTGATGGTAATAACCAGTGTGAAACACAAGCCTTTGTGGAGACAATCTGCTGAAGTGGAAATAATTCATAGTGTGCTTAAAGTTTTAACAGCAGCATTCTCTGTGCATATTTAAAGGATGGAGGAGTATATTCTGTCAAAGTCAGTCAATGCTAAATTCATGGCAGTCAGAAGTCAGTTTGAATCCAAAAAGTAGCTAAAGCAATTACATAAACACTCTGTAAGAAGTGATCCAGGGTTATTTGCCATTCACAGGATGTAGGCCTAATTGATACACAGACAATGACTGTACTGTACTAATGACTGTACACACATTCAAATGTGTAGCACATTTGCTTACCAGAAGTTGACCAGGAAAGGATGTTCAAGGTTCTGCATTATCTGCAGCTCTTTCAGGACATTCCTCACTTCGTTCCGCTCCACGCATTTCAGCTTGTTCATGTACTTCATGGCGTACATCTTCTTAGTGTCCTTCTTCTGTACAATGCAGACCTGGTGATAAGATCACATAAAGGTTGATTCTTTCGCAAAAGTGGACAAAAATGTTCTGAATACTTCATTGGTGTTCTGCTTGTGCATCTCTGTCTTTTGCTTCAGTACTTTCAAGGCTGTTAAAAGTGACTCGTATATTGCTTTCTGCAAACTGTAAACAGCTAACATATTCATAGAAAATGATAACACAGTCCTCACTGCCAATATGATAACATGTTAAACATTGCCATTTCTCTTGGGCAAAATTATATAATTTAAAAAATGTAGCCACAAAGTAAAGCTTTGTTTTATCAGTATATGATCAGTGGTTAGTTATAGTAGAAAACTGTTTGCTATTCAGCATCCCTTTAAAATGCCTCAACAGATTTGTGAGATGTATAATTTCACCAGATTTAAAGGGATAGTTCACCGCTGGAAAGCTGAATATATCTTTAAATTGGGTCACTTATGTAGTATAAATGTGAAAAAAAAATTGAAATTGGTGCCTTCTAGGCCGAGAAAAGCCAGGAAATGTGTTTTTGGCTCATTTGGATGAAAGACACCAAATCCCAGAATGCACTTGCTTCGCTTCTCTGAGTACACTCCCAAGCCACGCCTACCGTTTACAGACAGACAGTGAGACGGTCAACTCAATTCAACTGTGTTTATTTTCATTTCAACCATATACACGAAACAACGTTTCACCGTGGCTCAAGTGTTGTTACACATTTCAAATATATAAAAACGACATACGAAACACATACCCAGTGAAAGGCACCGTTTCTCGGCTACTGGACTACCAGGTCTCGTGGCTCCGCGGAACTCCGGAGCTGCAAGCTAGGCTATGTGTCCGTTTAATCCTATGGGAAAAGATAGTTGCTACACTTTCGGCATAACTTTTGTATATTTACAGTTTGAATTTCGTCACGCCACTTACGTAACATATACCCCTAGGTCTTATAAAGCTAACAATGGTGTCCGATTTCAATTTAATGAATTTTTGTGAGCATTAGGGGTTTCGTTAGCTGCGACTGCCCCTCCAATCCTATGTGTACAGTTAGCAACTAGGTAGCTTCATTTTCGGCATAACTTTCGTATATTTACAGTTTGAATTTCGTCACGCCACTTACATAACATATACCCCAAGGTCTTATAAAGCTAACTATGGTGTCCAATTTCAATTTAATGAATTTTTGTGAACATTAGGGGTTTCGTTAGCTGCGACTGTCCCTCCAATCTTATGTGTACAGGTAGCGGCTAGTTAGCTTAATTTTCGGCGTAATTTGAGTATATTTAGCTACAATTTGAATTTTGTCATGCCACTTGGTAGGCTGTACGTTTGTAAGTGTGAGTTTCGTTGGTTGGATGTAGTCCAGTTTGTTGTCTAATGAGCGGACAACAAACGATTTTGCCACCCGCAAACTCGTTCAACGTCCCCCGCTGATGATGTCCCTTTACCGGCCAGAGGCTTCGAGCAACACCGCTGGTCTCCATAGCCAGCGGGCGAAGCTGTGTCGAGTATTCCGTCTGTAATAAAGTTTCCAGCATATTCTCCGATCTGTACCAATTTATCCCGGTGGTACACGTGTGCGGTAGTTTGAATTCACATAATTGTTGTTCTAAAATTTCCTTTGGGATGAATAAATCTATCTATCTATCTAAAGTGTTGATGCTGAGAAGCCACGCTACGCGAGGATTCAAGATGGCTGACACTTGTTTTGTTTCGTGAAATTTCGTAGAATGTCGGCAGTCCAACCCCCTATGGGCGGGTTGACAACATGCGGAAGTAGGTCCTATTACTGGCTGTAGTCCATAGCCTCTGGGCAAAAAAGCCTCAGATGACGCAAAAATCGTCATTTTGCGTCATCTGAGGCTTTTTTCCAGACCCTCAATACAGAGATCTCTCCTCTCAGGGGACATGAGGGAGGGAAGCACGGTCATTCAAAAATACTACCGGGTTTCTACTGATACAAAGCTTAATGCTAAATCGGTGAAGTATCCCTTTAATAAAATAAACATTATAAAATGATGAAATTTTGTTTAGCACATTGGAAAACTCTATGTACTTTTGAAGGATGTTGCAATACAAAAGTGTGTTTTCCATCATTCCCCCATATTTATCTAAAGCTTTATTGCTTGTGACACATGAAGTGTTATATAGTGCAATAACCAGAAATGTTGTCTATCCAACAAGGCTGAATGGAAACTTCAGGATTTCTCTATAATCTCTGTGATCATGCATTTAATCCTCACTTAAGACGTTAAACTTTTCACACCAGTATGTTTTGCATTTCAGAGATGGGAAAGTTAACGTTGCCATTCATTAGAATTGCTGGGTGCGTGTCAGCTAGGAAACTAGATATTTCTTTCAAAATTGCATACAAATGCTTTCTAACAGCATTTATGTATCGGTGGAAATAAATAGCATGCCTCGGATGTGATGCAACAAAAATCAGAATATAACACCTGGTGCAATCTGGGTAGCTGTCATTGCATGTATATATCAAAATGTAGCCTACGTAATACACCCTTTTGACAATGTGTCTGAGAATTGACACTATTTTGAATATGCAGAGGAGAAAATACCCCGTATGTATTTGTAGTGGTCCTTGTCTGTGTCGAAGCATCAATAAGCCAGTGATTACTGCTATCTAAGAGAGTGATCTGTGGACCAGCTGGCACAGTTAATCAGCCAAACCCTGATCACATCACTCCTCCCATTGAACAGCTTGCCATCTACTGTGATTAGACTGCTTATCTGTTGTTGGACAGAGTGCTAGATAGATGCTTTGCGAGTCTGTGTTCAGTTTACATGCACATGTGAGTGTGCATGTGCGTCGCTATATGTGCTTGCACGTACTCTAAGTGCCGATGTGAATTACTCTACACTATTAAGACTAACAACAACAGGAAACATGGCTGCTATCACCTCAGATTTATGTCCGTAAAGCTGTTGGTTGGTGTTGAGCAAATTGAACCGTAAGGCTTTACGAGACAATGATAATATTGTACTGACAGAGAGGGTCATTATATATTGTTGGTAACGTTGCGCCTCATCCCTTATGTGATATATATTTGATATATATATTTTAAGGTATTGTTTCATATGTATTGCATATTTGCATTAGTCTTGTTTTTAAGTGCATCTCTTGTAATGTTCCTTTTGTTATTGGATTAGTTGTGCATATAGTGTTTTGTGTTTTAATTTATTGGATAGGCAGGCTCCTGAGCAACACTAATGTGCTCCTGGAATGTGGGTTAGTTTCTTAGTGTCAGTGCTGTCTTTCATATATCCTTTGGCTTGTTTGTTTGTACTTTTCTAAATTGTTTACCATAGGATACTAAGCTATATTCCCATTTTGATATTAATAAATATATGTATCATTAAGCTGATTCCAACTAAACACATTTCTGAGTAACATGGGTACACTTTGGCAAACATGTACTTACTTTTCCGAAGCTTCCTTTTCCTATTGCCCTCAGGATCTGGAAGTGGTCGAAATTCACTGTGAAAAAGAAGAGTGGAACATCTCTGTAAATTTATATTAAATACAAAACATGAATTTAAATTTCTTTAAATCTTTAAATTACAGTTTTATTTCTCCTCCACTTTTACAATAAGTTGATAAAACTTTGCAAGATCAACTCTACACATATTTGCTGTAGTTTAAACTTTTGACTTTTGGATTTCAGCTTTAAATACATAAACTGTATATGCTAGCTGAAATTACACTTCAATCTCATTAAAATGAAAACTAGGTCATTTGATCACTATAAATGGAAATAGATGAATGTTACCAGTAGGTTCACTGTAAGGTTTGCTTTGAGCTCATTTGAACAATGCAGAGAAGTCAAACTGAAGCAGATGGAAGTCTCCAGGGCAACCACAGGTCACTGACATTATAGCTGAGAATTAAAATAGCTTCTGCACAAAGACGCCTTTATGATCGTTGCTTGTTGTTGTTTACCGACTGAACAAAAGACCGGTTTTTAGCTCTCTTTTTGAGTAGCTCGATATCCTCTCAGTCTTTGTATTATTCTCTCCTCTGCACACTTATTAAACATTATATCACTCACTCACACACACAGACACACACAACCTAAACCAGAGCTTAACTCCCTCTCACTGTCCTCCATCTATAGGCATCATTTATCGCCAATTGAAACCGGATGGGGCTGTTTGTTTCATGCTTCTATGACAACCAGGACTGAAGGTTTTCCATCCATGCCATTTCCCCGAGGATGAAACAGCTGCTGCCCACTCTCTGCACTCATCTGATCACACACACAGCACACACTTGTGTTCACAATCATTCCCAAAAATACACACTTATATTGGACATAAACATTAACGGCTCACACACACACACACTCTCATTCTGTCTGCAGTCACTCAATCTATTGGATGTGACAGTTAATGTTATGCTCTGTTAGTCACGTATCATTGGCACCTCCTCCTCTCACACTATCTGTGTTGGAGTGTTTACACAAGCAACTCTGCAATGGACCATATGAGGCCCGCTTTATAATGCACACACAAACATGCATAGACTTACATGTGATGTATACCAAACACACACACACATACACACAGACACACACTCCAGATAAACATGGTCATTTTCCTGCTGAGCTACTTGGAGATTCGGCTCTGATGGAGAGAGAGAGAGCTGTGGTCGTGGATGAGAGGGCAGTGATCAGAGAGAGAGAGAGAGAGAGTGAGAGAGTGATATGGAGACTGTCATATTTTACAAGCAGAACTCTGAATGGTTTAATGTGCAGTATAGATGATGGACACATGAGTAACACAGCGTGTAATGATTGAAATCTGCACATGAGTGGAATTGACACATTTACAGCCTTTCCAAGGCCTAAGCTAACTGAGGAAGCCATCTGACTGAGGAACTCATCTGCTAGTCAATTTATATTTGACTGACACATGCTAATCAGTTTGGATTGAAGTAATCACGCTTGTTCAGTTTGAGTCTAACACAGTCTCTCGCGCCCTCTGTATTACTGCGCTGTACAGTATGTCTATACCTTTCTTTCTCTGTCTGTCACCAGTCTCTGAATATCCACACTAAGCCAACAACATTTAATAAATGCTGTCCGTTTTGGCCCTCCGTCCACACTAAAGGCTCTCCAAAACGGCCACATAGGTGGTTTTCTTTATACCCGTACTGCTCATTTTGGGGTGCATGTAAATCTCTGCAGAGACATCCACACTGGCCCTTGTGTGCAAAATTGACGTCTACTCTAATTTGAGCTTAAGCCGGTGTTTGTGAAACCCGGAAATGGTCTGCAGAGTGGATGAACCAGAAAACCAAAAAAAGTTTTCATGTGGACAAGGAAAGCTGTTCTTTTGGTAAATTATGGTATGAGCCAGGTTTAGGTTTGTGTGGCAGTAAAGTTAAGAAGACAACTTTCTGTCAGCTCTGACAGAAGTATGAGGCTGGTGTCATTCTTTATTTTTCTTATTGTCAACAAACCCCATGAAAAACAACAACAATGTGTTAGTCCATCTCTCAACACTTTCCAACTTCCCTACACTGTTGCACTCAGCCCCAAGCACATTCATACCTACAGTAGGGCATACATCTTAAAAAACATGCAGGGTGTATAGCATAACAATAATATACTCCTATACAAATGACATATATTTTTTAAAAGGTCAGTAATTTCCTAAAACAGCGGCACTTTAGTTTTTAGTAAATCTCAAACAGGAGTAAATTGTACTTTTGTTGGGGGACTATTTTCCGTGGTGGATTAACACACATTTGGTGCTCTTGGGAGTTTTTTACAGCAGCGGGATGGTGTATGTGGGATTGAATTTATATATACTACAGTGTTTATCTTCATCATAATGAAGGAATGTGTCAGACAGTGCAATACTGTGGCTCATTGGTGTGTTTTTTCTCTCACAATCATAAAATAGTTATTTGATTGACGTCTCACTCGATGCAGCAATGTGTTCACCTGCTCAACAGGTAGCATTTATGACCCTCTAATTACATGTTTATCATTCAGTTGTACATGAACAGAACAATAATGTAAATGAATGGGCAAATAAATCACAAGTTTGGTTGTATAAAAAGGTGATTACAGTAAGCAGACGGTATTTAAGCAGAGTTTAACCATCTCCTTACCAGATTCTGGTGTTTTCATGCACAGTTTTGTTATATAGAAAAAAAGAAAAACAGATTTGTTTCTGTGTGGGAAAACCTTTTGACGTTTTCAAAATTAGCCGTCTCTTTGTGGACGCACTGTCTCACTCTGTCTCCCCCTCTCTCTCTCTGCCTCTCACAGAAGCCTGTAAATCACGTAAGGACCCACCAAGGTGGGAACATCAGAGCTCAGGCTGTTGCTCTGACAACTGAAACAGAACCCATGGGTCCATGTGCCACTGATATGAATAAAGCATGATCAGCAGTAAACAGGGTCTGTCCATTAACCAGAGTCTCCTGGCTACACAAGGTGGAAAACACATGTGACACATAAGGGAGCACATGTGGTGCGCACATCATTCTCAGAGGAGAAAAACATGTCTTGACAGAGTCCACCTTCATGCACACGCCTTTCTGTAAATCAACTAATATGGGTTGAGTTGAGTATTTTGATGTGAAATATTTATGTCTAGGCTGTTGGGTTAATTTGCCTTTTTTTAACATGCATTTACAATAAAGACTACAAAAATAAACAATGAGGTTTAAAAATGTAAACTAAAATGTAGCTATAACTGTACAAAAGTAGTCTTTGACACAGCAAATTACAATATGCCACAAGAGTGGCATTAAATATTTAGGGGCATCCCCAATCTTACATTCATTTGTGTCTAAATATGTTGTAATATTAATATTTTGTGTGTACAATATGGGAGAGAGACACATTTTTGCAAACGTGGCCTGATGGTGGTGCTACTCTGTGCAACAACGATCTAAACCGAAAAGGGCTCAACCATTTATTTAAATAACATGTTCTTGGGGCGGCCTCTAGCTCCCCCAGTAAGAGCGTTCGCCCCATGTTGGCTGAGTCCTGCAACGGCGTAGGGTTTGAATCCGACCTGCTGCCCTTTGCTGCGTGACATCCCCCATCTCTCTCCCCCTTTCCTGTCTATCCACTTTCAAATAAAGGGAAAAAAATAACATGTTCTTCATAACTTTATTCACAGTTTTTCAGCTGCACAGGAACTATAGATAAAAATCACCATTAGCTAACCTCAGAGCATTAACGTTCACTAACAATATATTTTTTCATTGTCAGCATTTATTAATGTTTACTGTTGAATTAACAAACAAACATAAATTCCACCTCTGTGGCCAATATCACCTTGAAGCAACCTTTAACGTTTCTGAAGTGTAAAGTGAAAACTCAATTTGCATCTTTATTGCTACTCCGACGGAGAGCGCATGATGTATACTCAACACGCAGTGACCCGCCTGGTTCCTCTGACCTCAACAGGAGAACCCTGTCTGTGTCTGACGGGAGTCTCATCAGTGAGGGGGATTACTTTGTTTCCAGTGAGCGGGTCTTTTTCTAATTCCAAACGATGTGTTTCTCTGTTTATTATTCTCCTGCCCTCGGTGAAATCGCCCACGCTGTTTGCAAGAGAGAAGTCAGGACGGTGCACTGTTGCATTAACTCAGAGACTTCTCAGAGAGTTCAGAGACTCTCTGTTATGAGTGACATTTCCAGAACAGCACGCTAGATGACTAAGCAGCAAGGTTAACTGTGAATAATGATTTCCTCTTTGATAGAGGTTGCCTCCAGTGAAAAAGAGAAAGCCACAGATTTCATTAGGGTGTGATGCAGTCATTTGACAGACTTAGGGTGAAAAAATTTGGTTTGTCACACAATAATGAAATACGTATTTCAGCAGACAAATAAATGGAAATATGAACCCGTCAAATGGGTTAAACTGAAAACAGATATTATGGTTTACAACTTTATAAAAGAAAAACCATGTATCATCATTTTCATCTAGGATACGATATACACAGAAAAAAAAAATCTACAGTAAGGAAACACCTGGGGAAGCCACCTCACTTCTGACTAAATCACTGACTCATGTAACACTGACTTAATTGAAGTCCTTGGGGTGAAGCCAGAATGGAATTCATTTCAGAGACTGCCTTGAACCGATAAATTCACATTGTATTACCTACTCAGGTCACAAAGAAAAAGGAAATAAATTTGAAAACCAAGAACTTTGCCAATCCAAGTTATAACTCCTTTTTGATGGCAAAGAAATATAAGATAATAACCTGGCCAGACTCAAGCAATTTTGAATAATCATGAATATGAAGACATCCAAACCAAAGGCAACATTAGAGAAAAATGTCCAAGAGTTTCATGGATATCTTTAACAACTTTGTATTCTATTCTATGCGATCTATATGTATATTTGCATAAATATACAATGCTGTGGCCATATCAAAGGAAAATCAAACTACAGCAACAAGGGGTAATCACTCTTTTCTGTTTGCTGAGGAAGACTAGTGTGGCAGACCTAATCAGCAGTACATCAGTCACAACATTTACTGTAAGTGCTCTTAATTTAGTTAGCTAACAGGAATAGCTTAACACAGTGATAAGGCTGCAGAAAAGATGGACAGCCTGGGATAAGGCAGTCACACAGTGAATCCTACTCACAACTTTTGTCATTTTGTTTTACCCACTTTCCCTGTTTATCATCACTCCATTTGAGCCCTCAAAAGTATAGAAACTAAAAGGGGAAAAGTCATATAATTTATTACTCACCCTCGTCTGTGTCCTCGGTGACTGGAGCCTTGCTGGACTGTCCGAGCCCCATGGCTGCTCCTCTTTCAGATTCTCCTGTTCTGCTCCCTTAGCTCGACTCAGCATCGAACGGCCTCTCCCTCTGAGACGCACTCATAGCCTGGTCAACCCTAGCCCCTCACACAAACACACACACACACACACACACACACACTGTCTCACGTGCTGGACTGCTCAACCCTGACACACACACATACGCAGCAGCTGGCTTGGTTTTGCTGACTTGAACGGGTCCTGTTTTCCTCTTAACTCTCCACCTTGACACAACCACACATCATTGCACACACAGAGTGGAGGGCTTGGGGAACAGTAAAGCCACTTAAGCACACACACACACACACACACACACACACACACACACACACACACTCCAGGCAGTACTGTACTACTACAGTGTAAGTTTCCTGTCTGTCTTCACTGCTGTTTAGATGAATGCAGGCAGCAGACGTACGACTTTCGCCAGGCAGGAGGAAGAGGGTGGGTGATGTGTTTGTAGCTGTGACCCTCTGTTGACTGAGAGTCTAACCTGTGAGGGGAGGCAGAAAAACATGACACCACCAGCATAATGAGGAAGGGAGGGAGGGAGGGAGGAAAAAAGTAAAGGTAGAGCCTCTGAGACATGAACGGCTCGACACAGCATCTAATGATGAATGGAAAGACTGACACTGAATTTTCTTAGATCTTAAGATACAAAAAGGAAAAAAAACAACCTTGCTGACAAAGTTAAATATGTCCTATCATAGCAGGTCAGCAGTAACAATGTTAAGGACTTGATTGGACAGGAGGGAAAATGACTTTAAATATTTGCGGGTCTCCTTCCTAGTTCCTTTCATCCTTCTTTCCTTCATCCGTCATTTATCAATTATTTCATTTTTATATTTTAATCATACTCATCCCAGTGGAGCACCGTCTGCAGTGCATGCGTGATGAATGGTATGATCGTTTTTCCCATTAAGAGCACAAAATTGGAGGCTTTTGATTTATAGTTTGCTGGTGTTGTGAGCTGTAAATGGAATCGCTCAGGCTGCCCTCTTCAGGACAGGAGATTTTATGAGTTACTACGTTTTGTTCCAGAAGTAGAAAAAAAAAAAACGAAGCTCTGCTGCCTCATGAAACATGTAGGTTAAGCCGAGAAATCAACTCATGAAATAAATTCACATCACAGAATAAATAAATCATGTGTGCATCTTACAATGTTCTATTCCTGTATCATCATCCTTTAAGGAGTTGGACTGCCATTAAGTAAGTTTATTTTAAATTTAATAGCTTTAGAATCTCCTGTGATATTAATAGGCTACAATATTCATATCACAGCTGCATTATGTGGTTTGCTATGGTATTATTTTGACAGCTTGTCCCATTACATTATATCAAAGGAAAATGAATAACTGAACTGAGTAACTGAGATGCATTTTAGGGTTAAATAGACAAACTTCAAGTCATCGTGGCAACATTCAATCCGCTAGGGGAAACCCTTTCATGAATGTCATTCCCACACTATGATAGTGCCACCACAGCATAGCTGAGTATCCCTTTTGGGTTAAACGAAATATTAAAAAACTAGTGCGGAGAGCTGCAGTGCTAAACTCCCCGCAGAGGACATTGTGCTCGGAGCTCCTTATCTGATCAAATGGGCCAAACATGCGCTGAATAGAAAGCACCCCCTGCATCCAGCTGTGGGCACCTACCTCTGAACGCCGCCGGTTAGTTGAGCATGGGACCATTTCCAGCCCGGTTTGCTGCAGAGATGTGAGGCGACAGGAGAGCAATAGTACAGCTCAGAGCATCACTTGTCTGGTGTTAGGACGTCGACGCACCGGGACACCTGCCACCCAAAGAATGGAATCACACAGCGAGAAGTGACTTGCGGGAATGCGCCGACCGAGTGCAATGCGAAATCCCTTGATTCTGCAGGACAGAAGAGGACAAAGGCAGCAGAGATGGGGTTTAGGGGGGGGAAACTGCTCGGTGCGTTGCACTGATGAGAGACTGACCTCCACATAGCCGCCTGTGTAATGCGCTGGCCTGGCCACCACCGTGCGTCTGGAGAGGCACGTTTCGTAGGCTGGTCAGGCTGATCTGCTGTAGCTGCGGGACTGAGGTTTCCCTATCGTTAGCATTCACTCATTAATCTCTCTCTCTTAATAAAAAAAAAAGTTGTATACACTGATGCATTTCTTTGAAAGATACTAAATAGATTACAATTATATTTTCAAAAATATTACAAAGAAACCATTGTGCCTGTCATAGTTACAAACTACATTTACAGACTATAAATTGACAGTAGCCTACAAGCCTACAATCAGTTATTCATCGCAGAGTCACCATAGCCCCTTTAGTGATTTTCTTCTGGGTTGTATCCTAAAATTAGGAGGTGATATCAGAATATCAACAGCCAATCAAATTAGTTTCCTATTCCCATGGAATGTATGCGCGTGTCTAGTAGGCTATTACAAATATCAGTATCACGTTAAATTTCGCATTACCTCATAACACTGTACTTTATTTACATATGTAGGGAATTATTGTCTCTCATGTTGCCACCATGGAGCCAGAGGCCATGATCAGCTTTAACACAGCGCCCCCCAGAGCTGATACTGCTCTGCTTGGCACTTCAGCAAGGCAGATTGTCGACAATGCTGTTTCAACCTGGTGCCCCCCAGGCGAGAGGCAGTCTCTTTATAGAGGAGCTGAGATTGCTGTCTCATAATAGCCTTTAAACTTATATGGAAATAGTAATTATACAAGGGGAACAATGGACACTAATGTCTCTCTGGTGTTCGATTGGGAGTCTGTACTGACCTTATTGTGCGTTATGGTATTTCTTTCTTTTTTTTAATCTCCTTTGGCTTCAATGTAATGTTCTGTATACTCTGTGTAGGCCAGTGAGCATGATATATAGTGACTGTTACTTCACTTATCTTGTCATAAAGGTCTGGAGTATATCATTATGACCTTCACTTCTATAAAGTTGTTTTTACAGTGGCCTTCACATTATTCACATTGTGTGCCAGCTCTATGATTCATATGCAATGAATATCCAGGGCTTTAAAACCAGAATATGTGATTGCCGCATTGGAATTTGCTGTCTTTTTGGCAGATTTCTGTAGTCCAATTTCTCATCATGCATTAACTTCTTTGGTCATTAACTACAAACTGTAAAACACATCCGTCCATTTTAAGGACTATCACCAGTGGCTACTGTTGATTGAGCAGGCCAAGGTCGAGAGGAGAATGGCTGAGTGATGGGACTGTGGGAACAGAGATATAGCTTATACAGCGAACACTGCACTTTTTCTTTATGCCTCTCCGTCATGCCAAGACACACACTCAGTGTGGGCCATCCGTCTTCATACGGAGGTATAGGGGACAGACCTCCAGCTCTCAACACAGGGTATGACAGGTGGCAAGCATAACTCTAAAGCAGGCCATTCCCTTATCGGGCGTTTGGCAGCATCAGGAGGTCTACTTTTTCTTTTTTTTTTGTGATAAGATGAGTGATGACATTGTCATATCACACCTGGACAGAAACGGAGTGCAGCTACTGAACACGCAGGAGGCCTCAGCATGTGCCAATGTTAGTCCTAGATTTGTCAGTGAGGATATTTATTTATTTGCTTGTAAAGAGAATCAGTCATAGATAAGTCCTGGTTATATTTGATTCAGATTTTAATTAATGAATGAAAATGATTTGCTATACTTCAACATGATGCATAAGGATGCTGGACTTTAAGACTGCTCAGGAAGATGTAAGGAGTATAAATGTGTGAAATTAGCCACATCTAGTGGATAAGAAAGACATATGACAGTGGCTGATGTTAATACAGCTGGGGTGTTATGGAGATATAATTTACAACATATATCACTTTCATGATCAATACAGTCAAGTTCAATCAACACCACCCTCCTCCCTAATGCAGAAATTCTTCATTATGGAAACACGTATCAGGGTACAGGCTATTAAAGCTTTGCTATTTATGAGCTGGTCCCTTTTCGGTCCTAGGGATTTCCATGGATTCTTCCAGGCAAGGCAGTTTTTTTGTTTGTTTTTTAAGATTATTTTTTGAGGCCTTTATTACCACAGGACAGATGAAGACATGAAAGGGGAGAGAGAGGGGGAATGACATGCAGCAAAGGGCCACTGCGTCGAGGAGTGAACCTCTATATATGTGCGCCTACTCTACCAACTGAGCTAACCCGGCCACAGGCAAGGCAGTTTTCAGCACATTTCATTACAAGCAAAAACTGAATGTGCTTTAAATTAGAATGCACACAGCAGCAAATAACATGTACAGAAGAATATAAAATATATGGTACACTTGTAGCAGAGTATTTCTACATTGTGGTATTTCTACTTTCACCTATGTAAACGTTCTGACCACCATCACTGCAAAACTGATTTAAGAAATACCATGCTGAATATTCCTCATTTTCTCATGCAAATTACTAATTTATGTCTTCCCAGTATTTGAATTTTTGGACAAAAATCACAGCTCACTATCTTTTCGAGCAGGTGACACGGTGCCTTGCAAAAGTGTTAACCCCCCCCTGCTAAATCAGTAATTTCATTAGCCGATAATCTCTGAGCCAGCTACTGAACAAAGACATCAGCTAACATTTTTTGACACTATTAACACTATGATGGAACTAAACCAGACACTTCATAAGTCACAGTGATAATGACCAATTTGAATGTTCTAACATTCAGCAATTTTAGTTTCTTACGTTTTAATTTGGGTTCTAATCTGCGCCATGAAATTACCAATTTCTTCTCTGGGGACTACCAACGTTAAACTTCACAACCGCAGTCCTGCTCTCCCTCTGACAGATTAGATAGAGACTCAGCCAAAGGCAAGAGTCTGTCACAGCCACCTCCGATTAGCCAAAACTAAGTTTCTGTTCCTTGTGTGGGTAACAGGTGCATAGCTTTGGTGACTACGACACAGGATATTAAACCTGTTTCAAGCCCTTTGAACCTGTAATTGTTTGTCCTCTGTCACTAAAAGACATGTTTGCAAACTCTAACTTTAGTTAATTAAAAAAAAGAAATACAATCAAAATAATAATAATAATTTTATTATTATAATGTTTAGGGGGGCTGAGATGAAATTTAGTGGGGCTTGAGCCCCCCTAAAAAGGGTCTAAAATCGCCAATCTTCTCGAGCCTGCTTTGATTCCTCCATAAAGATCAGTGCTATCTTATCTGACACAGTGGGTTGTCGCCTGTCATTCTTCTGGAGTTGCATAATTATTTTGGAGTAAACAGAGGGTGTGTTAAAATCTGTCCACATGCATACGTGGCTGCATGTGTGCATCGGTGACACAGACAAACAAAGGTTCAGTTAGTGCAGTAGGTGTAAGTGAGTCATGTTCATCTTTAACCACTTGTTGCTTGTTTCATCTTTGGTGCCGCTGGCACTAAGCTACTCTTTCTACCCACCAACATGCTACACCAAGGTGCTGAGCATGGCACGAGAGCTCACCCAGTGGGCTGCAGATTTGAAGAGGGACCCTGAAACTGTAAGTTAGCTGCTGTGTTGCGACTATTATAGATTTTTTTTTGCTTTAACACTAAAGTTGTATTTTGCATATATTCTTAAATGGTCTTGTTGCCATATAGTATGTGTACTTGTTTGTTGTTTATCTAGTGTGTTTTTATATATTGTACTAAGGTCCACATTGGAGATAATAGTTATTTTATTCCAGATATGCAGCAATTTAGTTTAATCCCATCAAATCAAAACATTGTGGGTTAAATGTAAACACATTTTAGTAAGGTTTAATTTAGTAATGTGAGACACCTGGGATTTCTCAGAGTAGGGATTGGTGTTAAAACATTAGATTGTCCTGCCAATGTTGCATTTTTAAAACTTCATTTTGTTCTTTTCATCCAGAGTTACTGCATGGCACACATGCCGGATCTCTACCTTGATGTCCATGTAAGTATGACTTCAAATTCCCCACGATTGTAACAAAAAAGCTACTTAATTTACACTAGATTGGATTTGTTATTATTGTACATAATTGGCATATGGAAATTTACATATTTGAAAAGTAACCAGGGTTTAAATTCCAGAAACTTTTCTTCAATGTTTATCTTTCACACTCTATTTTCTACACTAACATCTGTGGAATTTTGACTGAAAACCTCAGCTGTAAATCAAGCAAAGGCACACTAATTGCTACTCATGCCGAATGCAGAATGCCTGTGTGATGTACAAAATGAGGACCTACATCTCCCTGGTGGAAGGCCTGCGAGATCGCCGCTGCGCTTACACCAGAGAAGTGAGAAAGCTGGGTGTCACTCTTAGACAGCTCTTCATCATCATGTCAGAGAAATGTCACGGGGTAAGACGAGACCAAAGGTCTAGATAAATGTAACACAGTGAGACTCAAATAGTGTCACAGAGTTGTATCTATTTGTGCCATAAAGCAATTAAGTCAAATTAAATCTGGTAGGACACAAAGTAAAGCCCAGTGAAACATCTGGTGGAAAATACAGGGATTTGTCTTTTGTCATTGGGACTGTACCATTCTTGCAGTGGCTGCAGACGTTAAAGGTCCTATGACATGGTGCTTTTTGGATGTTTTTATATAGGCCTTAGTGGTCCCCTAATACTGTATCTGAAGTCTCTTTCCCGAAATTCAGCCTTGGTGCAGAATTACAGCCACTAGAGCCAGTCCCACAATGAGCTTTACTTAGGATGTGCCATTTCTGTGTTTGTAGCTTTAAATGCTATTGAGGAGGAGAGAGGGGGGGCAAGGTGGAGGGTTGGGGTGTGGCCTTGACCAACTGCCATGCTTCGCTTGTTTTCAAGCCATGATGTCTCTCTCTTTCTCATGGGTGAGCCAAATTCTCTGGGCGGGCAAAGCAGAGAAAGGGGAGGTAACCTTCCTCCTTATGACGTCTTAAGGAGGAGATTCCAGATTGGCCCATCTGAGCTTACTTTTTCTCAAAGGTGGAGCAGGATACCCAGGGCTCGGTTTACACCTATCACCATTTCTAGCCACTTGGGGACCATAGGCAGGCTGGGGGAACTCATATTAATGTTGAAAAACCTCATAAAGTGAATTTTTCATGCCATGGGACCTTTAAAGGCCCTTATAGGCATTGCCTCATTTGTGCATTGGAAAGTATGCTAATGTCTCAAAATGAATATGTTAAAGATTAATTTATGTTAAAACACACTGTACATTAAATCAGTTTGCACAGAAATTATTTTTTTGTACATTATATAAACCTATAATGGAGTACAAAATGTGGTGTTTCTGTGAATAGAGAAAGTAAAAGTTGTATGAGTTCCTCTAAAATGCCCAGTTGTTATTCCTTTGTTCCCCATCTTGTTTTATTTAAGTACCAGTAACCGGTATTTATTTTATTGGTATTTCAGATAAATCAAAGAACTGTCCATTAATGCATATTTTTAAGTCATGTTTTACTGATCAGCTATCTATATCTACTGTATATCCACATGAAACAGAAAAGGGAAAGCTGATGAGATGCGTTCAAAGTGACTGTCGGTTAATGGATCAGTTCCACAGGATTAAACAGGGTTTATGATGCAGATTATAAAACAACATTCAGTTCACTGTGGATGCTTGAGCCTTCTCTCCTGAAATGTTACTGTAAGTCAGAACTGTGTTGGTCTGCGCTTGGTTTTCCATAACAGACCGACATGACCTGTCTGTGCAGACCAGGCCACAATGTCTCGACAAAGGGTTAGGGTTAAATCATTTTAATTACGGTCATTTCTGTAAGCTTAAATAACAGAATCATTTTTGACCTCTAATTAAGGTCAATTATACTGGAAGTACAGTGTAAGTGTAAGAATACACATGTCATGTGATGATTTTCTTTTGAGGATTTTTATTTGTACCTGCAGTTTCAATTCAGATAACAATGCATTTAATATGAATGCACACGGAACTGAGCTGCTAACAACATGGGAAATATCAATCCTGAAAAAAAGGTCTCATTCAATCACACATGCTTTACCTAAAAATGTCCATATTATCTTCATTTTTTTTATAGGACTTGGTGTTCACGATCTATGACTGTGCTGCACTGGAGCGCTATCCTGGATTCTGAGATGATATATATATATATATATATATATAACTGTCTGATGGCAATACAGTCCTTCTATGTGCATTCTTCAAACATGTGCAATGACTGAAAGAAACAAGAGTGACGTAAAGTTTAAATCTATGGTAACTATGGCTTGTGTTACTAAAACTGTACTTTAATCATCTGTTTTCTGACTATAATGAGGTTTATTGCCACTAATTATCACATCTTATGGAATCTGACTGAGTAAACATTTCATGTAATAAACTTTATTAAAACGCCTTTTGTTATTCTCATTTAATAGGATGTACACATACAAGTGTACTTCAAGATCTTTGCTCATTAACTACCCATGATAAACAATATTTTGGGCACAAGTAGGGCTCTACAAAACACAACAATGTAATTCATAGCATCCAAAAAATTATAAACGCAAATACACACAATGTCTACCTTTCTTCTTCTAACAAGATATTTAATTTACTTGATTTTATTACTTAAATATTATATATATATAAATGTATTATTTCCACCTGGGATTTTCCTCCTGTGAAATGTCAAAAGGTTTTCAGTGACAAACAATATTTTGTTGTGAAATTCTGGGTACTTCTTAATCGTCATCATCCATCATTTATTGTTGTGCGAATGGATCAAAATGACTTAAGTCAACAGGCACTTCGGCGATCTCAGAGGGAGAGAAAGTGCATTAAGTTGACATGCTGGAGCTTAATTAAGTGGGACAGTTTTGTAGTCATAAGAACTGTACAAAGTACACACATATACAGTACAGTGGTGACAAATCATTAGTGTGAGGGGATTAGTAGGAACCTCTGTGGGCTTGTATGGACTTGCATGAGCTTGTCTCTTCACTGTAGGTTCTTTAGGGATTTACAGGAGTTGTGATGAAGTCTCTCTTTCACTTTGTGTCAAAAATTCAAAGTAACATAACAGAACGTTTAACAAAGTGGTTGGTTTTCCAATAAGTTGGAACTTAGATAACATGACATATTTGCCTAAAATTGATACATATGAAATTAAATCACCTCTAATTAAAGTGAAAAATATCCTGAAACAGTAATAAAGCCGCTGTGTTTTCCAACTCATTTAAATAGCTCACAGTCACCAATGGGCCTCTCAATAATTGGTAATTTGGCAGTTCATTGTTTGGCTAATCTATCTATAGAACTCTGAGAGAAAATTACTCGTGCAAATTAGTAGGTGAATGAAGGTCAGTGAGTTTCATTCTAGAGTGCTTTATGCACTCTGAAGGAAAATGTTATCTGAAGTTTATTGACAAATATGACATCCTCCTTAAATTTCAGTATTGATTTGAGTTTAATTTTAATGGCAACAATCATTTATACCGAGTACAATGGATCAGTCACTCTTCAGAAAGTGCAGAATCCCTCACACTGATTATTTAGACTTGTTCAGATGCCGTTGCCGAGTTGTAGTTGTAGTTGAAGTTTCTCAGATGGTCAGCCTAATGGCCAAAAGGTTATAAAAACATCAGACATAAAATAAACTGTTAAAGGTCACAGCAGCACAGAGCACAACTTGTAATACCTAATACACTAAATGAAAGTGGATAAATCATACACCCCATGATCATATTTAGCCTAGTTATCTGCGCTTGTTAATCCTTTATTCAAACAGGTCATGCTACGCATAGTTTAAAAGCATTAGACCAACAAACACAATTCTAGGTGAATTCAATTTAGTTCAATTCTAGGTCAATCCCCTGTCAATTCCCTCTCACATAGGGCCGCAAGTTATTATTTTCAAAATTGATTAATATGCTTTTTCATTAATTCATTGTTGATTCTAAAAATGTTTCTATTTCCCCACAGCCCAAGGTGATGTCTTCAAATTGCTTGTTTTTTCTTCTTCTGACAAACAGTATAATACCCAATCATATTTCATTTGAAATGATATCAACCATGGAAGCAGCAAAACATCACTTCTAAGAAGTTAAGAACGAAGAATGTTTGGCATTTTTGCTTGACTAATCACTTAAACGATTACTCCGTTATGTCTGTCAACTCATTTCCTGTCAATCATTTCAGCACAAATAATATATTCATCGTCTGACTGCCTTGTCTCACTCATGTGGTTTTCTGCATGTTCTCAACAGGTACCAGTTTATTGAGCAGAATGTGCCACCAGAGGGCGATATAACACTGCCTGTACAGGTGAAGAGCAGGTTAGTTGAACCAGCATGTAGTTTAAATGAAAAGAGAATAACAGTGTAGGAAAAGTATGATTTTGATACTGCTGATTAAGGAATTTAAGATTTTCAGAAAACTAAACTTATAAACTTAATAAAGTATCACCCAAAGTCTGAGTCTCTTGTTTGCGGTTTAATAAAAAGCAAACCCATAACCAATATTATTAGACCCTACGCAGTATGATGTAAAAGCACAGTAAACTGGGATCCCAATACGTTAATAATTCCACAGAGCTCTACTAGAAGTTTAGTTAATGGCACAGCTGTTTAAATTGCCAGAGGACACGCCCAGCACCGACCAGGACATGAAGTCCTTATACCTCATCAGTGCGAAAGTGACGACGACTTGTTCTTTGAAAGAAACTACATTTCCATGAGGGCAGTGGGAGGGTTGTTGAGAAACAAGGTGGGGCGTTTTCGCAACAAGTTGCCCAGGCGGCAGGCTGTCAGGCAGGCGTTTACTCCATCGTGTTTCAAGCGGCAGGTGGTCACCGCGCGTCCAGCATATATAGCCTAAGCGCACTTTGTGAATGGGATTATAAACGCAGAGCCTTCAGAGCACCTGGTTGTGATGGACGGAGTACAGTAACTTTTTGAACTTGCTCAGCTCTCTTTTTATTTTCTCTTGAACGCGGAAAGTAAAGATTGACAATTTGGTATTGTGTTTTTGACGGGCGAGCTGCGCGTCTCCGCGTGCATAGAGCCTTCTGATTTTTTTTTTTCAAGCTGAATGTTGTTGCATTATAAATAATGGCTTTCGCTAGATTCAGCAGAATACTCCGTCTGCCCACGATTGAGATCAAAAAGAAAGTGAAGCAGTACGAGCACGTTCATCGGGACATCAATCCTAATGACTTATGGGAAATTATTGGCGAGCTGGGCGACGGTGCGTTTGGAAAGGTCTACAAGGTGAGTGCTTTTAAAGACACGAGGCACCTGTGATACACCCTGTTTGTAGTTCTTAAACTTTATTCATAAGTTGCCCACCTGTCGCCAACTTCAGTTACACTCTGTTGTGTTAGAAAAGCTTATTGAATAGTTAAAGTGCTCTGCCATGTCTTCCCAAAGTCACTTTCGTGTTCCTTCAGAAAGGTTATCAGTTTGTGTGTGAAATATTGTAAATTATATACTGCAGTTCATACATCACTTTCCTTTTTTAAGTTTTGTGCATCACGATAGAAACAACACTATATATCACGTAGCCCACATTCTTAGAATATAGCCTATGCCTACAGGCTATAGGTGTGAACATCTTCCGATCTATGGCGGATGCTTCACCTTCCCAGCATTGCTGAGATTATGACTAATATGTCAACTATGTGGTTGGTCCACTCAGACAGTCACCATACTGTAGCTTTGGGTATCAGGCAAACGTGTTTTGTGGGTGAAAGGTTTGACCTGTTTAGACAAATAATAATTCATTATACTGATGATTCACATTCTCCTCCTGAGATCCATTTCATCTTCAGTTGTATTCCTTTTGTGAGTGCCTTGTTGAAGTTACTTGTTTTCTCTCTTAAAATCTTCATAGTTTTCGTAAAAGAGACCACTGACTTATCTTGTGATTTCCTGCAAATTACCTCTGCTGTACAGAAGGTTTTATAGAAAAATCTTCAAACACCCACCCGACTCCCCCACTCCTCGCTGTGAATCCAGTGTGAAGCAGTCACAGTGACAGTGAAAGCACTCTTCATTAGTTCTGTCCACTCCTCTCCAACTTTAGCAGCAGCAGTAGCACTTTTGGCTCAAAGGCGTTATTTAATCAGGATCTGTTGGCTGGTCAGTCCCCTCTGTGAAGCATGGGACAGGCGCTCTGTGTGTGCACTGCCCAGCGGAGCACAGTGAAAGTCTTTGACACAGCAGGGGCCTCAGTGGAAGAAGTGATGCCTTACCAGAGGTCTGCGTGGAACAGAAAATGTAGTCTGTTTTTTTTTTTTTTTTTTAAAAGGACTCCACCTTATATAGGTATTTTGTTTTTACTGGACAGTATAGGCCTACATGCAAGGGGGGGAGATTGGGGAATGAAAGAAGACCACAGACATTGGAAGATGAGTCTCAGTTGAAAGCACTGAAATGAAAATAAACTTGTTCAATCTTGCTTATGTAGCCACAGGTGAATTAAACCTTATGTAATTTGTCCTATAATGTATCTTTTGAGCAGAGCGAGCATGTGAGGAGTCATGTGGCTAGCCTTTTGACTACACAGAGAAAATAACACAAAAACACAAAGTGAAGCAGTCAGTATATACCATGAACACAAACAATGCTTTCAGTTTGCTTCTAACAAGCTGAGGGGCTGACTGAACATGAAGTGCTTTAAGTTTGAAGAAGCCTTTAGAAGTTAGTTTGTAAATACACAGATTCCTTGAATTTTACTGTGCAGAGGCATACACTGTTCAAACCAAGGACAAACTAAAAGGCACAGATGATTTGCGGCTTATTGTCGTGTTGAATATCGTTCCACTTGAATAATTGGCAAGCTTTCTGACATGTTATGTGCCCCCACTATGTTTTTCCCTTTCTTATACAAATGTCCTCTCCTTGAGTGGGTTGGAGGAGGACAGCTCCACACCTGCATCTGTCAGATGGAGGGAAGGGAGGCAGAGTGGGAGCAGATAATGGCCAAGAGAGGAAATTGTGGGACGGCATCAGGGGACGACTTCCTCTAACAGCTCCCGAACCTCCAAAATCAGTTCGTCTGTGGGAGGGAGAGCTTCAAGTGGTGTATCACATATGTTTTCCGTTGTTAAAGTCTTTGATAGAGCAGGCCTGAGAGAGGGAGGGGGGGCACAGGCCTCTTTAATTGTACAGTGTTGGTTGAGAGCACAGAGTACTCCTGTCAAATTGACTCTCTAAAGGTTAATGTCACCATTGGGAGAACAACAACTCACTTTGTTGCGTAAGGGGAGTGTTAAGGACAAATCAAGCCGTGTGCGTGTTTATATCACAGTAACACTGTGACAGGGGGAACTTTGCCCTTTTATCTCCTCAGACTTCTAAAAGATAGACACAATGTAAAATTGCTCTTAAACTGCTGGACATTGTTTTGATTTTTAAATGGTCACATGCCAGAAAGCTGAAGAACCGCTGGTTTACTGCGTGACTAGTTCACATCCTGAAACTCAAAGACTTCTGAGTCTTTATTTGTATGAAGGAGTGACAACAAATGAAAATGATTTTTATTGTGCATGCTTTTGATTTAAATAGTTTTTGGAGCATTATTCACTAAGAATTTCAAATGAAAACTTAAAGTGTCTATATGTAACTTTCAGTTTGTGTTGATTTTAGCGGCCGCTTTGGACAAAAGCGGTAGTGTTTTTACCACACCTGCTGTCGCAAAGGTCTTTCTTTACGGTGCTTTATTGCCCACTGTATATTACTAAGTTAGCATTACTGGGAGGTCATATAGTCGTGATTAATTTTTTGCTCAACCAGAAAATCATTCATTTACAATAAGAGAATACGTTACAAATGCATCGTTGCATTTCAAGTGTTGCATACTGTAACTTAGCCTACTTTGGATGTATCGTGAGCTAAACCAGATAACGTCACTGTGTCACGAGCCAAAGCATTAAGAGTTTGTTGTAGCAACCAACGTAATGGTAACTTTGATTTATATAGCGCATTTAATTAAACCCAAGGACACTTTATACAAATACAGGGGGACAATGGAAAAGAAAATAGTAGGCCAACACAAACACGGACTAAAGGCTCTGACACACCAACCCGACGGCCGACCTTCAGCAGAAAAGGCCGACTGCCTCCCCAAGTTGGTCAAAAAAGTGTCTCGGAACACACCGAAGCGACGCCGACTTGAGCGTACGTTCTGTGCATGTGCGAGATGTAATATGTCTCCATAACATCAGGCGGCGCTAATCTGTATTGTTGCCCAAAAAAAGAAAACCGGCAGCTGATTGGACGAACGCGTCACGTGGGTCTGGCTTCTCCCGAATTTTAAAGCCAGAACATAATGGCGGCTCGTTCAGGAATACGATCTCATATTTTACTAAAATGGGGAAGGGAAATGTAATTTCATTTCGGCTATTGACGTACAACCACATCGCACAGACTAAAGTTATTTTATGAATGAAATACACATATTACATACCTGAGGGCCACTTCGGGGACATTTTTGAATCATCTGCAATCCCATAATTGTCTCCATCTCTTGAAAGACCGACCAAGTGTGACTCTGGGTTTTGCCCATTGTCTTTCACTTTTCCCTTTTAGCTTTTAGTTGTTCTTCGTTTAACATATATGTAACTTCTAAATACAATTAAAATACAATTAGGACTATATAAAGAAATCTCCTGCTACCCTTTACCTGGCTGGATACAATTACACAGGCTTGTCCGGTGTTTTATATATATATATATATATATATATATATAACTAGCGTTCTTTTCACTGTTAGTCTTGTTTGCTGTTACAGGTCATTTATGATCATCAGATGGAACACAGTTTCAGAGACATTTAAAAGTTACATATAGTCACTTTAATATATGTTCACTTAATAAAAAAAACAACCTTGGTACAAATGATTTTCCCTAAGTGCCGTAGGACATAATTCGACAAAATAAACCAACCAAATTTATATTCATATTCATTTTTAAATGCCGCTACATGGTGTTAGAGCCTCGCAGAAGAAAAAGCATGTAAACAAGCTGTCACCGGGTTACAGTATCACTGTCGACCATTAGTGTGGTGGTTACATACAGTACAGAAAAAACATGAATGCAGTGTTGTTAACTGTACATTGTTTGCAGTTTTGACTACAAGCTGATATTCTATGATTGCTTCAGCCCAGGACCTACGTACATTTGAGAAATGCAGTCAAGTTTCCTTGACATACTGCTCGAAATGCCACGTTGTGCAGACTCCACACACAATACTGTGGTGAACCATTCTCCCTGTAGGGTCTTCATTGCCATCATAACTACTTGAGTCTCTCTCGTACTTAAAGTCATAACAAGAGAATGTCTAACTTCCTGTTCACCCACTGTGTCAAAGGATGTTTTCTTTGTTTTCTACGCATCTGTCTGTGCATGCTTGCACTTGTTGGAAAGTGTGAATGTGTGTGGCGTTTGGCTGCAACTGAAGCATGTAAACAGAGGAGTTGCATTGTTCCCCTCACTAATTAATGGGCCACGTGCCGCTTAGCACATTGCCCTGCTGCCGATGGTTAAGGCTAAGGTTTCCAGATACAAGCAGGTTGTAAATTTATGCTCTGTCAAATTACCATTGAGGGATTAAACCACGGTGCATCTTATCTCTGTTGGACTGTGATGTAAAAGACAGTGGACTTAAACTGCAGCAGAGGACTTGTTTGTGTAATAAGCCACATACTGTAAAAGTATTGCATTACTCTTGATCAAGATGAACAACAATTGTGTATACAATCAGATTCATCCCTTGGTCCGTTATAGACAGGATGTAATCCATAGGTCTATTTTGAAACCCAAGTTAGTTTTTTGAAAAATAATTCATGCACATTCGGTTTGAATAATGGGTCATTTCAGAACCGGTTCAGTTTCTCGGGCCTCTAAAGATATTTACTACCAGGCCAGATGTTGTTGTCAACCTGGATTGCTTAATAATTAGTTGACTTGCAATGACAGATGGGGAATGAGGGAAAGGCTACAGGACTAACATGATTACCCTCTTCAGACAAGTGAAAGAGAAACACACTTGGGTGTCATCAGTGAGGGGGAGGGGCACAGGTTGTAACATCCTCTTTGCAAAGGAAAGCCACAATGTTTATGTGAAATGCCACAGACTTACTTTAGAATACGGCAGTGCCACGAAGAAGACGTATGTTGAAGTGCCTTTAGTGTGATCACCGTCAGACTGGGTCTAATCTCAGGGACCAGCTGGGCCCACAGCAACTGATAGCAGCCCTGTTGAGCGGGCGTGGGCTCAACATGCTGGGAGTCCTTGTGATGACTTATTATTGGCTCGTAGTCATGGGCCTGTGGATCACTTCTAGACAGTTGCACTGAATAATCTTGCATCTTGCAATACCTGTCTGAGCTTGGTTTTAGCAGCACACTCAAACCAGGAGCGTGCAAACCCTCCAATCTGTTGTTACTTGTTTTGTATACTGTAAACTGTAGTCAGGATATGGATCTCATCTATCTTGAGATTCATGCTTTTGAAATATTGTACAAGGTCTTGCATGAGTGATTAAAGAAAGTAGTGTAAACGGGGGTTATTTTCTTTCAAGGCTCTTTGTGGCATATCATGATTTCCTACCTCACTGACCTGCTCTGTACTTGGGACCTTCACTTCAAGTTTTTGAATATGGGACATTTTGCAGTGCTAATCAAAACTTTCACATCCTGAAAAGACTCATTGCTCTATCTTGGGGATAGAGCAATGAGTCACAGAAGCCACAGACGGATGCAATGCTTTCTTTGTCTCTTTTTTTTTTTTATTTTTTTTTTTAAGATTAGTTTTTTGGGGCTTTTCCCTTTTTTATTGTACAGAGACAGTGGATAGACAGGAAAGGGGGAGAGAGATGGGGGATGACGCACAGCAAAGGGCAGCAGGTCGGATTCGAACCCTGCGCCGCTGCAGGACTCAGCCTACATGGGGCGAACACTCTGTCACTCTCTCTTTTTAAGGTTGGGGTTACTATTAGCCATAAGATCAGGTGTGAAGTTCACATTTCTATGCAAATCTCTATGTAGTATTTAGTTTTAGTCACTTTATTGCACAGTAGGTTGTAAGTAAACCAAGATGAATAACTTAACTCTTTTAGTTGTAGTTAGTAGCACCGACAAATTCAACCCTTACCCTCAAAAACAGACCACTGATTAGGCCTATGCATGACTGCTCAGTCAAGTTTAAATCTACTTTAGGGTACCTTTTTCTTCTCACAACAGACCCAACATGGTATTCTGGTTGCTTTTTTGGTTTTGTCACTCCCTCCCCAGAACCCCATGTTGACATTTTTACTTTTTGCTGCTGGTATAATACTTTTTCATGATACATTTTACACTGTAACGTTTGTATTTTAGAAAAAAAATCAAAAAGAAGTGGCATGTCTTGTAAAACAATTTTTGGGCTTGAACACATAGAGGTAAATGGGCCTATCTTATCGTCTTCTAATTAACAAGTTGTTGTTTCGGTATTAGCAAGGCGAAGGTTTTGTTTCAAAGTAATCTAGTATAAATGTTGTTTTCTTATACAAATTTATATAATCTAGCACATAATAAACTATGATTAAACAGGTTATCATGCTTTCCATAATCATGTTCCAAGAGTCACATAAATTGCATTATAATACACTATCCGAATAATCACTTCTAATTTCCTTGATAGACTTGATATCTTTTGATAATTATTCATATTATTAGAGCTGCAAAGATTAATCGATTAGTTGTCAACTTTTAAATTAATCGCCAACTATTTTGATAATCGATTAGTCGGTTTGAGTCATTTTTTAAGACAAAAGTAAAAAATTCTTTGATTCCAGCTTCTTAAATGTGAATAATTTCGAGTTTCTACTCTCCTCTGTGACAGTAAACTGAATATCTTTGAGTTGTGGACAAAACAAGACATTTTGAGGATGTCATCTTGGGCTTTTGGGAAACACTGATCCACAGTTTTCACCATTTTCTGACATTTTATAGACCAAACAACTAATATTTAATATTCAACAGATTAATCGACTATGAAAATAATCATTAGTTGCAGCCCTACTTACTATGTTATTTAAAAAATATTCATATCGACTTTTAAACTCATAATGTCTTTACTACAAAGAACACTGTCTTTTACTGCATTATGTTTTGATTGATTATCAGTTCTAGGGTCTTTTTAGGAGAATTATTAAACTAATTTAATTCACAAATGTTTGTCTACAGATGTCCCTCGCAAGCTGCATACATCCCCAACAATCTCCACCAAGAAGTCGATTTAGTGAATGAATCAAACTGAAACTGTAAAAGTGATGGAGACATTTCCCCCCCATCCACAGTGGAAATTACTCTTGTGGTTATTACTATAGAAACTTGACAAATATTTACTCCTATTTTCTCAAGTGTTCACAGCATGTCACTTCTCTGAGACAATGTAATAGAACAAGACAAAAAAAGCTGTTTAGATAGCCTACTTTGTCCAACAAATCAGTGGCCTACATGTTGCTGTTTAGCGTACTGGACTTGTGCACCTTGTTGATCTGAATGAGAGATCATCACTTCCACAGGCGTCTGCTGTCAGAGGTGAGGTTTTATTAGCTGCTGTCATTATGAGGAGCTGAGAACCTCATTCCTGTTAGCAGACACACGCCTACAGAGGAGGGGCGGTTTCCAGGTTTATGACGGGGCAAAGGTCTAACATATACACACATTCCCCAGAAGGGGCTTGTGAGTGTGTGTTGGGAGAAACTATAACGCTGTATACAAGCCAAAAATACATGTCAGCATGTGGTATGCTTATTCAACCTGGAGGTGACTGACCCCAGAGTAAGTTCTGCGTTATTGGTTACAGGAGGTCATCTGGCCCATTCAGTCTTATGGTTAACTATACATCATTCTTTTCAGGCTACAGTCTAAATAGGTAAGGACTCATTAAAAATAGATGTTGAGAATATATTTTTTTATTTTTAAATTTTTTAGGTCACCATTTTCAAACTGGCTGAGCTAAATCTGGGTCATTTACAGTGGCTTTGCTGTTGATTAATGAACATTGTCCCGGTTATAAAAAATAAAAAATAAAAAAAAATGAAATGAGAAGCTGATGGTAATTTTTTTATATTTTTTTATATTTCTGGTTATTTTTAGGTTTTAAAGTCATAACTTGTCACAGGCTTCATTTCCATTTTGAGTGTGATCCAAAGCAGTGCTTTTAGGTCAACATACCTACAATAATCATTAATGCCTCACCATCAGTCAACACAGATACAGTATTAAACATTATTATTCACAACTTGATTCATTTTGAAAAGACTGTTTCTGAATACCAAATGACACACACACACACACACACACACACACACACACACACACACACACACAAAAGACTGGAAGCGTGTGGTTTTATGTGCGTGTGTTTGCTTAGTCTGCCAGTACATACAGTATGTTTGTATGCCAACACAAGGGTCAGTAACATCTGCTTTTTCTAAAGCTCTTGTTGAGCAGCAGCCGGTGTGCTTATCGGTCATGGATTGTGGCCTTCAGACAGACTGTTACTGAAAACAGATGGATAAATATACATGACAGATGGGGGGGGGAAGAGATATACAGGCAGAGATGACAGACAAATTTAGTGAGGGAGACAAAAGATGTGCAGTGTAGCAGACGATGAATGATGAGGCAGGATGGGAGAGAGGTGTGCTGTACATATGCCGCAATAAGAGGATTAAAAACAGAAAAAAACTATGTAAGGTGTTAAAAAAGTTAGATCATACTCTGGGAGATGGATAAAATGCATGCAGATCAACTGATGGATGACTGATAGAAAAACATAAGGAAACTAGAGAAAACGGATGCCCAAACGTAGGTTTTGTCCTTTTCTATCGAAATTGCAATGAAATGAAAATTATGTGTGTTTTTATAATGGGATTTGGTAAGCGTCGATGACCACTTGAGCTATAATCTTCATTTGTCTTTCCGTTGTATTTATTTAGATAGTTACATATGTCCTTTTCACACCGCAATATAAAATATTATTGTATTTAGGTGTTAGTCAGTTGATACGTACTTGTACTTTTCTGTTTTTACAGTCTCTAGCATTTTGCTGTGTTAGTCTCTAGGTCTTTTATTTAGTTCCCGGTGGTCTGTGCCACAGCTTATATGTGGTAAAATAATACTATGTGGAGTCATTTACTAAATTAGAAGAGGACTTGCAGATGCTTGAAACGTACAATGGCACTACATTTTCGTCTTTTTAGGCAATGTGTTGAAGAGTGTGCCTGTTCTTCTGCCAGGTTGGGTCCTCTAAGTAATCCTTTTGCACTTAACCTACATGAAAGCCAAGTCACTAATGAACAGGAAAATGGCCAGGCAGAGAGCGAGTGAGACAAACTGCATGACGGAGCAGAAACAAGTCCTCCTCATCTCCATGGAAACCAGACCCCAAACAAAGCTGAAGACTGTTGTTGTCCTCTGGAGGAGAGTTAGAGAGAGAAGAGTCAGTGGGTTAGAAGCAGTGAAGCGTTGTTTTCTCTTGGGATGGCTACAGCAGCTACAGTGTGTAGTGGACTGTATTCCTACTTCTTCAGTGCTGTGGTTGTGAACTAGCCTAGAAATCTCGACGCACCCTAGCAGCAGCAAATGTAATTTGCAGCCAGGGTCATTATCTTGATGTGGGTCTGGCTTGTCAGGCTAGTTGTGAATGGTTATTAGGTAATAATTCAGTGTTTTTCTGTATAACTTGCTGACATCTGCCATTTCTGCGTTCTTTTGTTTTCTTGACACTTTATTTTGTCACATGTAGATAAACTGAGAATAGGTGCCTTCTGTTAGTCTTGCGATCACTAGACCAAGCTCAATCTTTTAAGATTGAACATTAGTCTGGGGAGTCTGCTCTATATTTTCTACTGCACAAGAGGCGTGATCAACGGGCATAGTTCAAATGACTCTACGCAATTGGATAGTCCTTCAACCAATCAGACCAACGATCCAGGTGACGTAGCAGCGACAGCGGCATCAACGGGTTGCTGTGCTTTGGTGGCCGTTATGTTGAATGTAAACAAGAAGCTGCTTGGTCGCTTCTCTATCGTCATCGTGTTAAACCCGCCAATAGTGTGCCAGGTGGATAAGCCAGTTTGTGATTGGTCCCCCAAAATTGTAGTAAAACGGAAGCAGAATAGATAAACATACAGGTTTTCAGCCTGAGCTGCAGGGCGAAATCAAAACGCCGGCAGATCGGGCTGGGTTTACCCAGTCTAGCCTTCTGTGCCAACTGGTAACAACTTGTGTCATCCCTATAAAGCTGAAAAAATTAAGGGTGGCATGTAGGCGATTGTGCCGCTCTGAGACCTTTTGTTTTGTACAACTTGTATGACTTTGACTTGTGTTTTGTTTTCATTTTGAACCCCCCACTGGAGTTGAACCAATCAACATGGCGTTGACATTTTGAAGGTGTGACTACACATCAGCCCCTCTACGGTTACCCATAACACCCTTCTATGTGTAGGTTTGCAGACACGATTACATGTATCTTCGGAAAAGCATAATGTTAGCTTTACTCAGACCACTTGTGTGCCAATAATAGTTGTTAAAAGTGTGAAATTTTGCTTTTGCATCCTAGTATTAAAAGCACAAAAAACGTATTATTTCTCCCACATGTTGCTAAAATCTGACGGTTGTATGATATATCATGTTTAATTTAAAACTTTATTTTACTACTCCTGTGATCGCTCAAAGGCGGTGTAAAGATGCATCATCATCAGTACAGGTTTGAAAGTCAGGCAAGAATGCTTATATATTTGGTTTTAATTATGCATTTGTGTATCCAGTGTTCTTTGGATCATTGGCTTTTTTTTTTTTTTTTTCTTTTTTTTTCAGAAATGAATCATACAAGATGCAATAAGCTCCTGAAAGGTGAAGATACTATGTCAGGATGTGAAGTATGGTCAGCAGACTTTAAACAAACAGAATGTGTACATTTTGACAAAATTAACCTTACATTAGAGTGATCTGACGCGTTCCTCATAGACGAGATTTTGTGTTTGTTGGGAGAATCTGCTGCTGGTAATTGTCAAGGTTGTTCAGATTTAAATGGAGTTAAGAAGGATGATGGCTCCTCCTGCAATTATTTTTCTCTTGTGTACATCAAAAGACGCACAAACATACACTTGTGCTTTGATGTCACGCTAACTTGTAGGAAGTGAGGAGGTCCCTTGTGAGATACAATGAGGCGTTTCAGTGTAATTTCCTCTCTGCGCAGTGTATATACTTGGTAAGGTGCACACATAAACATACACACATGTTTGCATATTATACTTGAGGACCCTTGACTTAACACATTCCCTGTGCCATGCAGAGAGCCACCACATAAATACGTAATGCTCATTTTTCTCAGTCTACCCTCTTTGTCCACTTCCCCAACCATCTGAAGGCCAGAGGCACATTCCTCTGCGTGCGTGTGTGTGTGTGTGTGTGTGGACACATTACAATACTCCTACTTGTTCAGATATACAGTACAGTAAGTCAGCTATCATTATATTGGTCTGTGAATCTGACACACAATGAGAAATAAAAGAGGAGGAAAGAATGAGGATGGCATTTGTTTCGTGGACAGGCAGTAGATATAGTTCTAGGACAGATAACATGACATAAAACATAGCAGCTTAAATATAGCCTCTCTTGTTACAATAAATGTTGTAGTTTACATTGTGTGCATTTCTGAAACCGTGACTTAAACATGGCAATATTATATTAAATGTCTTCTAAAGATGCATTTAAAGTATGTAGAGCTTTTTCTTTTACAGAGTGGTGGCGGAACACCAACAAACGTACCCTAGGCGCATATACAGTACCAGTATGTCTGGAGCCACTTCTACTGGAAATCAGACCCCAGGCAGTAAGTTTGTCAAGGCTGACAGTGTTGGTGCAGGAGGGGAGCAAATAGCAGAGAGCTGAGATGTTAGCGGAGGAGTGAAAGTGTCTGGTGTCTCCGTGTTTACTTGTTAACTGACTGATGGTTTAATGGCAGGAGGAGACGTCCTGGTGACTCGCACTGTGGGTTGCCCTGGTGTGGGGCCAGTCTGGCTTCTCCGGAACTCTATTTGACAAACACACACACACACACACACACACACACATACACACACACACACACACACACACACACACACACACACACACAGTCACAGCGAGTGTGTGTTGCTGCAAGCCTGTTCTGTTTTTTCAGATGTTTTCCCACAGCTCCTGTAAAAGCGTGGATGCATCAGAGCCCCACAGGCTGTTTAGTCTGTCATGTTTCTACAGGTCACTGGGTGGACACGTGCACATGTACATGCATCCTCCATTTCTCACCATGATATATCACTGTCAAGACATATTTTGTCATTCATGCACCAACTTTTACACTCCCATAGTCAGTAGTGTTCCTCTTGAGCACTCACAGCCTGCTGTTTTATCCTTCAGGTGTTTCTAGCTAGAGAGGTTCAAGTGTGTAATTGTCTAAAAATTACAGTATAGATCTTTTGTGGAATTGTCTTCAATCGCATATAATTTGACAGTGTTGGAGGTTCCTAACAATGGTGCATCATGGATCACCACCTCTGTTTTTGACTCTTATTTTCAGTTTTGAATTGTCCCCGGTCGTGCTTTTGCAATCACGACACTGAACATGTGGTTCTGTCTGCAGTCAAACATTAATGTCACGTTTAGCCACAAAATCCCATCAGTCAGCATTCACGACAATCTGGATGTACATCATGTGTTTGGTGCCTTGTGCCTCACTCTGAGTCACCCTCTGATTTGAGTGTTTTGATGCTTTCCAGAAAGGTGAACAATCTACTCATGTTTACGTTCGTGTACCACTTTATTACTCAGAATTACTTGGAATTCAATGTCTGTGTGTGCATCTTACTTAAGCCACACTGACACTTGACGGCTTTTGTGTTTCGCAGAGTGATAGGCACATGCAAGAAGCTGGATGTCTGTATTTTTTTATTAGTATAGTAGTATTACTTAAAAAAAAAAAAATGCAGGCAGAAATGTTTAGCAACAGTGTGATCCATTTTCTTCACACCCCCTATATATCACACAGCCACACCCTGTATTTCCACCACTATTAATATTTTCTGGGGAAGTTTGTGATTTTAAAAAATGCTCTCTCTGGAGAAGTGATCATAGGATTATTTACACTTAAAAACATGACACTTGTATTCACATTTTCTGTATAAAGAGTTTTAGCCCTAAAAGAGAGGAAGTAAAATGCAAGAACCCATGAAACAGGCCTGCCATTACTCAAGCATGTTGAATTCAATGTGCTGTTTCTCTGTCTCTTCAGGCCAGGAACAAGGAGACAGGAGTTCTGGCTGCAGCCAAAGTGATCGAGACTAAATGTGAGGAGGAGCTGGAGGACTACATCGTTGAGATTGACATCCTGGCTAAATGTGATCACCGCTACATTGTCAAGCTGCTTGACGCATTTTACCATGACAACAAACTCTGGGTAGGTAACAGAGGAATCTGGTTGAGACATCCAGCTTGACGTAACCCCTCTCTTTTTTTGTTTTACCTTTCCTTCACTGAACACTCACACATGCTCCTAGTAAAAATATGAATCGCCCATATTATTGTGTTTGCACATTTAAGCACTTAAACTGAACAAAGAAAAAATGGACTGATTTTTGAAAAAATTGTACTTGAACAGGCTGTGTTGTGCTGCTGTGTGAGAACACTGTGGTCAAGGCTGCTGTTGTATTAAACTGGTGCATAATGTACCAAAGGGACCTTATCTTCTGTCTACACTGTTACCCTCTTCACAAGATGTATTCTTTTTGAGGAGTTTCTGTTGCCTTTCCAAACAGAGCCACAACACAGAAACTTGAACGATCAACAGGGAAGTGGAAAAACAGACATTTTTAACCTTGTATGTTGGCAGGCTCATGGGATGTTTCATTTCAATCTGTGACTGCCTTGTTGTTTTATTGCAACACTATCTCATCCAGAGTATATTTCTTCTATATATGAAAGCTCTGCTGAATAATAAAGATAAGAAAAGTGGATTGCCTAAATGGGGATGACAGAAGACCCCCCCCAAGGGTGACATAATGCATCAGAAATGACCCAATCCTCACCCTGATGTTAAAGCAAGAATGAAGATGGATTTCAGTTCAGTGTTTTCTGCTCTCAAGTTATTTTCCCTCTCCACATTCGCTCACTGGGTCAAGTGTTCAACTCCCCCTGTAATCTCCCAGTGTATCTGGCCAAGAAAATAATAGTGACCTCATGCTGGGGCACAACCTTGAATATCTGAGGAATTACAAGGCAGTCGTAAGACTAAAGATAGTTATTTATTTATTTATTTATTTATAACTATTTTTTTTACCCCTCTACTTGTGGTATTATTATGAATGTAAGATTTAGAATTTAGATGTAACTGTTCTTTCCTTAAGCTCCCTTCTTAAGTTATTAAAACAATAGTAATTGTTAAGTACCAGATTTTAGTCCTTTTGGATTGGGCAACACCCGTGGTTACTGTGGTAACAGCAAGTGTGGTTTGCTACTACAGCAAGTAGAACTGAGAAGCAGGGCAGTGGAGGTATCTAATGGCTTTCTGTGGAGGCTATTTCTTCTTCCATTACTCCCTTTCAAAAATGAAAAGTGATCCGCTGATGGAAAATGCCCAAAATGACCATTTTCTTGTTTTGTAGACTCAATTTTTTTATGAACAATCAATAGTTTCCTGTGGCTGCTTCAAAATAAAAGCAACCGCCATATTCACCAGTTGAGCGCTTTTAATGTGAAGTGGCGGCAGTATGATGTTCAGTTTGTTCACTCCGACACTACCAAAGAGAACTACTATATAGAGAGATATTTACTGGATGTAAATACATCACACATTGGCTATTGTAGAGAAAAATGTTGACCATAAATAGTATCAACAATGGGGTTTGATTTCATGAAAATCTTAAGGATTATATAACTTTAAGTCTAGCAAAAAATGACCGACACTGACAAACCCCAGGATTGATTAAAAGTTTTGAGTACAACGCAAATATTACACACCTCAAACCTGACTAACCATCTAGATATGACCGGTCTCTGCCTCTACATAGCCCCAGAGCAGAGCTAGTCATGGTTGTTTTGTCCTCAGCTGGAATTCCTGAGTGTGAAAGGTGAACGTCCTCCATCAGTCAAAGCTGGACTGTGAGACTGGGTTAGTTTGTGCTGATAATTCACATGTACAAAGATCCCTTCCTGCAGCATTCAGACCACATGCTTCCTGTCTGTGTTTGTTGCTTCAGTGTCACATTTTGCTTTACTGTCTCACTTCCAAGCTGTGCTCAGATAGTTTTCTATTCTTTTAGATATTCTCTAATCTCTTGACAATCTCTTATTCAGCTTGTGTTTTAAGAGCAACCGACTTTTCTGGGTTAGTGTACAAACTCACCACCAAAATGCACATACGAGCATCTGACCGGCAGTAGAATAATTATATACAACATGACAAAGTGAACAAGCTAGCCTCAGGATCTCAACAATTTGACCAGTGGTTGGCGGTCAGGCCTCAGTAACCTCTAGCTGGGTGGACTGGGCAGGGGTGAGATGACCCACCCGTTCTGCTTTCTACTGAGTTAGAGAGGAATAGAGGAAGAGAGAGAGAGAGAGACGGTGAGAAAAGGGCTGTTTGTTCCCGTTCAGGAACAATCTGGTCTTGAGGCTGGAGGGGCAGCCAGGCCCACGGCGTGAGAAAAAGAGGGCCTTTAACATGGGGAAGGGACTGCTGACATCAGCACACTGAGAAGAACGAACAACGAGGGAGAGAAGGGAGGTTAAACAGATGACAAAGAGAGACGATAAACGCACAAAATAACTTGCACGCATCATTTAGAAGCATAGTTAAGTGTTCCTGATTAAATGGTTTGTTCACCCACACGACAAAAAAAACACATTGCCTTGCTTACCTCTGTTTTATTTTGAGATATACCTCCCTGAGATTTACGCTGCCACCCAAATACTAATGGAATCCATAGGGACTATTTCTTCTAAAATAAAAACTCTTGCTGCATTATCCAGAGTAATGGGGACACTGTTTCTAAAGAGACAATTTTGCTTCTCGACTTTTTGGTGCTTGGAGCCCCATAAACACCATAAACAAAATTCCATGCCACATTCCATTCCTGCCTATATTGTATTGGGTGAAAGCAGAAATCTGAGAGACTTGTATCTCATCATCTGGGCAAAACCCGCATGTCTCAATGGTTAGATACCACTAAACTGCCCTGCAAAAGGCAGTAACTTTGTTTTTGGTCGAAAGTTACTGATATTTTTGGAACATTCAAGACATCCTTTATAATGTGGATAAGTATCTTGAGTCAGTTTCGTTGTTTTTTCGAGAAAATAATGGGTTGTCGTAACAGTAACTTATAAAAGCCCAGGAGAAAACCAAGGCAGAACACCATAACACCAGTAACTGCTCTTTGACTTTGTTTTGGAATGCTCAATTTGAGTTACGGTACAGGATAGCAATAAGTACAGTAAATGGCTATAAGTAATTGTAAATCATCAGACATATAGGCCATGATCACTACATTTTTATAGATGTGTTACTATAATGATTTTGTATATGGTGATCAGCAACAAAATATTGATAATTTGGAAGTTACTGCCTTTAGCCTTGGCGTGACCTTTCACTTTTTGCAGACAATACAAAGGCAGAGTACAGTAACTTCAAAATAGAGGTCAAAAGTCAAGTTTGAGCTCAAGATTTTTTTATGTAGATACATTGGATTTAATTGCCAGATTTCCAGTGTCCTACCTATAATTCATTTGGCTGCACAACTAAAAAACTTTAAAGTCATTTTTCTCAGTTCCACACTCTGGCGAGTTAAGGTCTTTTGCCTTTGTAGGGCAGTAGAGGTAAGTGACAAAATGTTTTTTTTGTCATTTTGGGGAATCAGTGTAGAAATCCAGCAGAAAATGTCTAATGAAGGAGGTAAAGTATCATAATAGGTGCTTTTAGCCAAGTTTCAAATCAGAGTTGTGAAAGCCCAATATCTATTCATCTGAACCTACCATAAATATAGTATGATAGGAGCAGCTTTTCTACACCAAACGTGAGAATATAGACATGACAGTTTCTAGATTCAATATCTCGTGGTTTAACCTATGGGTTTAACCCATTTAATGCACTGTGAACATGTTCGAAAGTGTTTAACGTGTTTGAGTTTTTCCACTTCTGTGTGTGTTTGTGGTCCCAGAGTCAGTTATTTTCAAGTGCCTTCAGTTTGACAAAGAAGGCAGAGACGATTGGGCTCTCGCTGTAAAATAATTTTGCTTGGTGTTTTTAGACGCACTGAGACAAGGACATTTTTTTTTTTAAATATTATATGTTTGCCATATTTGCATACAGTGAGGTCTACATAATGTTACCTGCTGTGGTTGCTAGGAGATTTGTGATGACACTGGAAAGCAAATCGGTAGGAGTCCGTTTGCTGTATTTTTTGGCACCACCTCATATACACACATCACTGAAGCATTAGTCATGTTCACAGTGTGACAAAGTATAACAGTGTGTCTGTGATTGAGGTTTTTTATGCTCATATTTCTTTCTTTATTCGGCATTGCAGTTTCTAAGCAGATCATTGTTGGCAAATAGCCTTTTACATCTTTTAGACTTGGGACAAAATGAGGTGGGAAATCTTAGAGCTGTGACTCAAAAGAAAAAAAGTGATTGACTTTTGGGTGTTCCCGTGTGTGTTTGTAAGTGAGAGGGATAGGTAAAGCTTGTGTCTGCGTGTGTTCAGCCCTTAGTAGGTATGCGTTGCACGTACAGTAGCTTGACCAGTCGGAGCACATTCTTCACCGCAACACAACAAGTCATCCAGAATTATTTCAGGCAGGGAGAGCAAATGTGGTTGCAGAGACCCTGACGCAAACACAAACCAGTTGCTTGTGACACAGTAGTGTAATCTACAGCTGTTTAGGTTGGGCAGTACAATGTGTTACTACTGAAGGGCAGCTCATTTAATTCAGGGGGTTGGTTTTTAAACAGAGGAGAAATAGAAATAATGTGTGTTTTGCTTTGCGGTGAGCAGGAATAGGGAAATGGTTCGTACTGAAATGTGTAATGAACATCCCTCTGGGGAGCGCTTTAAAACTAGATTATTTTATCAGCATTTACTCAACACTGCATGGACATATAGTTAAAAACACATTTTAACAATCTATCCAAATCCAAAGTACAAAGTAAATTGGACCCGGAAATGTTCATTTTAAAATGCCTCTGAAATGTTCTTCTTACTGTAAGTGATGGGGTACCATATGAAGTAAAGCCCTACCAATAATGGATTTTGAGGTCGATAATGATATTATTTGTTCGAAAAATATGACGATTTATCAGCCAATAGTATTTTTTTTAAAACATAAACAAATAATTATCTTATTTGTTTACGTGTACCTGCAATCTTGAACAACTTTGATTTGTGTTTTTTTTCTGTGCTGGTTTGAGGTGGGCGTGGCTATACTGGAAAAAGGTGATGTCACCTTCCGGATTTCTAGACCAATCAAAACTTAACAACATAAGAAAGCAGAATCTTGAACCAAACACAAACAATAACCAGATAAAGCAGATCAGCAGAGTTTTGAGTGTTAAACGTTGATTAATTTGCAAATTACAATGTATTTATTAGGGGTCCAAGCCCGAGGGGGCAGGGAACCGCGTTTGCAAGGCGTTTTCAGGACAGGTCCAGATCCCTGCAAGGTCCTCAGACAAAAAAAATTGTAAAAATACACGCGTTCCTGAATTCAGCTGAATCTCCTGATATAGGCCACGCCCATTTATGCCTAGACTTTTATGCACGAAAAATCACGATTTATCGTAAACCTATTTTTTCTAAGTCTGCTTAGACGTGCGACCGATCTGTAGCATCTCCAACCAAATATTACACACATGGACCACTAGGTGGCACTATAATGTCGAACGTGTTTTTGCCTACAACTCCCACATTACACATTAGAAAACCTTACATCCACGTGTTCCTTGAATCAAGCTGAATCACAGGATATAGGCCACGCCCATTCCTGCTAAGAAGTTTTTTTGCAATATTGCGCAATGTGCAAACCAACTTTTTCGAACTCCTCCTAGGCCGTGTGATCAATCTCCACGAAACCTGGTACATAACATCTCCAGATGGACCTGATAAAAAGCTATCAAAAGAATGTTGCTATGTTAAAGTATGTGCAATTTACAACCAAACCAATTTTCGTAGCTAGCCACAAAACACAAACTTTAGCATATCTTGGCCAAATTAATAGGTATCAGATCAAAACTTGAGATTATTTGTTCTACATGCCACTCTGCAGCTCTATCCCAGATTTGGTGATGAGCTGCCTTTAGGAGGCGCTATAATTGAGGTAGAAGCGTTTTGGCCTTTTACTCAACAAATGGGAAATTTGCTATTGCATGTCACTACAGACTTTGGAGCTCGCACTTAGTGAAATTTTCTGACTTGTGCCTCGCCGCCATCGTGCTTTGGGTTCTCCTTTCGCGGGCTCCGCTGTCGTGGGTTCCGCTTTCGTGGGCTCCGCCCAGTCATCAGGGGCGACTTGTGCCGGGGAGGCTTGGACCCCATCATAACTGCTTGCAGTTCTAGTTTTATATCTATAACTTCAATTGTTTCTGATTCAGGAAAAAAATATATATAAAATGTTACAGTTTTAAACCAAGTTGTGAGTGCTTTAATAGAACTTGAGTCAAACAGAGGTCAATTCTTTGTGATATTTTCTGTGATTATTTAGAGATATAAAAGATGGAAGCAGCAGAGCATGTAACACGCAGACTGTCTCTTTGCGTCTGTCATTTAAAGAGACCGACGAAGTGAAAGATCCTGATAACGCGTGATAAAACCCAAACTAATGGGGTTTGTCAATCCAAACGAGGCTTGACATTCCTCATCTTTGAGTTTTCCTTAAAGCGTGTGTGTCTTCATGCAACTGCGTGTGCACAGAGGTATGCATTGTTTCCTGCATTCATCTGTACCTGGGGTGTTTGCTCCTTTTGTACTTGATTCTCTGTTCTCTGGACTGAAACTCCACTCCCTGTCAAATACCAGGTTGATGCTTTGACAGTGTTGTCAGAGCAAGCAGGACTCGATTAAATAAGTGACATCACACAGCACAAGGTATGCTGCACGCTTTTTTACGAATCCTACTATGGCCACGCCATACGAAGCAGCTCGATTGGTTGGGGTTAGGCATTGACCTCAAGTGGTTAAGGTTAGGATAGCCGATTGGTCAGGGGATAGACCTGTACAAATCGGGTTACGTTGCCTTGCGTAAGCATGGACGCCTGGCCAATAATGGTGTGTGTGAATGCTATTGAAGGGCGGGTCTTGGCATGCCCATAGTAGGATTCATAAATACGCATGCTGCACACCACCTGGGGTTGATCTTTAACCATTTTGAATCAATAGATCAAGATCAACTGCTCTGCATAGGATTATTATGACGTCTTGTGGTGTTTTTATTTTTTTGGTCCCACTTTACTTGAACAAAACATTTAGAGGTTTTCTGACAGGCGTGTGTGCTGTGTGTGTAAGAGAGAGACTGACTATGTAAGGAGAGGAAATTAAATTGTTGGAAGTTGCTGTTGGCCAACAAGGCACCATTTAGGGAATGTGCACTCAGAATCTTTTTTTCTCCCCGTCCCTCTCTCCCTCTCTCCCTCTCTCTCTGTGTGTTTTTACTTCCCCTCTGAACTGGTATTATACGTTTTGGCAGTGTGTCCCAGGAAGTGTGTGTCCCGGGAAGTGTACAGTTGGCCCGACACTTCATCACACACTTCAGTCTGAATCCAACTGTCAACTTTGCAAAGTGTGTGTATTCTAGTACTTTCCCCACAGATGTCAAAGAGTGTTGTGACTGATGTAGAGCAGGGGGAGCTCTCCAGGTAGCGATGACATAACATTAACATCTCGTCTTCTTTCCTTTCCACACTTTGCTTTGGTTTGCCTTACCAAAAAATAACACAACAAATATGTATTTTTCACCCTTCTTTTGGCCGATGACAAAGTAATGTGAATAAGAATGGCTGAGAATGTTGCACTCCCAATTTGTCATTGGTGGACTGTTATGCCTATGTTATTAATTATCTTAGCTCATTTTACTGCCACACTTAATTTCCGGTTTTACTAAATTACTCTCAAGTTGAAGAGCCAAACCTTTATGGACCGTCAGTGCTGAATGTTTCTCAGCCAGAGAACCAAAAACAATTCATCACCCAGTATTTCAAAAAATGCACTAGTTTACATGCTAGTGAAAGTGATGAGTTGAGATGTATTAGAATATTACAAGAAACAATTTACAAGATACCCATGTGATCGTTGTAAAAATACTAGTTGTGCATGTGCTTCTGATGAAAAGTAATCTGTACTTCCTGTCGCTTACATATAAATCCCTGAAAAAGGAACAGCTGTCAATTGTATGTTTATTCTGTATAAAGCTCTGTCAAGTTTAACCTCACCCATTCTCCCCTCCCCTTCATTCCCCAGATCATGATCGAGTTCTGCCCCGGAGGTGCCGTGGATGCCACAATGCTAGGTAGGCTTCTCCTCTTGGCACTCTGTGTGTTATATAAGCACTCCACCTTCCTCCTCGTCACAAGAGTCGAGTTCCAAACCTGCAGCAGTGCTGTGACTACACCTGTCCCTTCAGCACCGACTTTTAACAGGGTTTCCGCGGGGTCATAAAAAGTCAAAATTTTAGGCCTTAAAAAGTCTTAAATTCGTAAAAGTATTGTGTTCTAGGTCTTAAATAATTTTAAACAAGTCTTAAATTTCCCTACGTCCATGCAATGCCACCTCTAATGCTCATTGAAATGTTTTTTTTTTCCTTCTTTTTTTTCGTGGTGTTGTGGTTCTTTCTTTTGCTAGTCCAAATATAATTTGCTGTATATGTACAGATTTTTATTACCCTGTCACTTTAATTCAATTTTAATAATTTGATTTAATTTGCAAGTACTTTTGTGACTCTGCATTTTGTTGTACTTTTGTCGTGATAAAGTTCTTAAATTTTATTCTTAAAGGTCTTAAAAAGACCTAAATTTGACTTGTTGAAACCTGCAGAAACCCTGTTTGAGGAAGTGTAGAAACATGATAAAAGGTCAGATATGTGCTTTCAATCCACGCTATTGTCTTAAAGCTCCAGTCTATACTACTGAAGAATCACGGCATGTTTATTTTCTATAGGAGAAGTCTAGAACACCAGCGTTTATCACAATACGGTTGATTTGCTCCGAACTTTTGCTGATCATGTACTGCAGCTTTGCCAGTAGGGCCTTGAATGCTTTAGAAAGCAGTCAGACATGGTGGAATCCTCCTGTGTGGGAAAATCCCCTGGTCTGTTTTTGCTGGGTAATCCACATCCTCATATCTGTCTGTACCCCCACTGCAGCTAACCAAACAGACACAGTAGAATAAAGTCTGCAGGGCAGGACTAGCTTGGATGTGTGAAAGCTTTTCTGATCTGGGATTACTTATCCAGCAACTCTATCTGAGAGACTTCCATTGATATCATCACAGGTTTACCTTTTTCTCTTTTCTCTCGCGGCGTTCACACACTACATCAGTCTTCAAACTTTGTTTTGCCATGATTGTATGTACACTGAATATGGAATCTGCGAGGTGTGCATAATGGCTTTTGAACCCTCTCAGCTAGTTGTCTCAACTTTCACTTCGATTCGGCTCTTGTTCTCAACCCTCTCCCCTACTGTGACGGTTAACCCTCCATCTCTTGTGTCCTGTGTCCACCTCTCTTGCCTTTATCAGAGTTGGATCGGGGGCTGACGGAGCCGCAGATTAAGGTGGTTTGTCGCCAGATGCTGGAAGCTCTGAGCTACCTCCACAGCATGAAGATCATCCACAGAGACCTGAAGGCCGGTAACATCCTCCTCATGCTGGATGGGGACATCAAACTGGGTGAGGGGTTTATATATTTATACTTTAGAATATTGCTAGTTGTAGGTGCTTGTACAACGTTGACATTTAACTCTAGCATTCCTAGAAAGCAAGGTTTATTGCATTTACCATTAGTCATTGATTAGGCATCATGGTGTCCATTTTGTTCAAGCTCACACAAGTAGGTGTACAAAGTCTGAAAAATGCAATATGGTATGTTCAGAGAGTAACAATATGAAGTGTTTAAAAACATATTTGAAATTTGTGAGTTGGATTTTGTTCAAATTGATAAGGCCAGTAGTAATCTGTCTCTCTTTACGCCCCATCATTCACCGAGAAAACCATGTCACTAGCAAAATGCTGCAAGTGGTACTAATTCTCAGATTGACCCCGTGTTACAATTGCATATTACAGGTTATCTCTGGAACTATGGTCCGTTGTTTCTTAGTCTTACATATGCTGTCGTATGGGCTGAACACACACGTGGCCACATATATGCTGTCACAAATACACACACAGTTAGGGGCCCTGTACCCCTCCTGTGGTGCTTTAGGAGGATCATAAGTGAGCATTGTGTGGGAAAACTGCATTCTCAGAAGTTTTGCATATTTTCATTTACTGGCTTTTTGAGGAGTTCTCCACATTCTTCACATTGCACAGCTGAAGCTGTGGATCCAACCCATTCGCCAGCATGTTTTGGATTAAAGTGTAGTAGAAAAAAATGATCTATGTGCTTTATGTACAGTAAGTGCAAGTTAAGGAAGTGCAGATTTTCTTTCTAAATGGCTGAATTTCTAAACTTTGAACAAAAATATCTGGGTGTGTTTTGCATGCATGATGTTTTACTTTCGGTACTCTTTGACTAACTCTTTGTTGTTTTGCACTCAGACCAACAAACCAAAACACTCAGAGAGTAACTATAAGCTGCATAGGGCTTCAAAGTCTGGTGCTGATTCTTCGCGCAACTTACTGCACTTTTTTCTAACTTGAATTTGATTCCAAACGGTTTATTGGTCCATGGTATCATTACAATTTATTTTGCTCTCTCTCTTTTTGCAATTTCAAATGACACATTGTTCACTGGGCTGGACTTGTACTTCTTTTTTAAGTCATTTTCCATTGCCTTACATTCGTCCCTAAGACACCACAGTTAGATATAATCACTGGGAGTTGCCTCTTTAAACTCATTAAGTCATGACACTGACTCATTTACAGTCTCCAAACTTGTTTAACCACGTGTTAATTCAAACAAGGCAGCAATTATCTGTCTCTGAGGTCATGCAAATGCATTATATCCACCTATGACACGTGGGATTAAACATTATGTATGTAACATTATGTAACAACACAATATTGTTATTTATACTAACAATTTAATACGTTATCTGAAGTTTTTCACTTAAAATTCTTAAGATCAAATCACTAAATCTAAATTAACCCTTGTGTTGTCCTCGGGTCAAATTAGTTTTTTAGAAATATGGGATATTCTTTTAACCAAATTGACCAAAAATAACATGGATGCATGAATGTATGTCTTCGCAGGTAAAATTCATGATTACTTTCATTGAATTTTGGGTGTTGAAAAAAAAATGGTTTAAAAACAGTATCCTGATCAATCTTTGAAATATACCAGTCTGTGATTCACTCAACATCTTCTGATCTTAACGATTAGTCAAAATAATTCATAATTTCTGCTTTTTTTAACTAAATAATTAGGTTAAATTAGGTTTATTGACTGTGAATAAAAAAAATTTAAAAAAAAGCGAATAAAATGTCAGAAAAAGCGCAAGAAATAGTTCATTTTCAATTTTGATCCGGAAGGACAACAAGTTCATGGTGGACAGGAAGACAACACAAGGGTTAAATCTAACTATTCTATTTTTGGAGTTTGTTGGGATTCCCCGCTGAAACACCTATGACTGTGCACTCTAACCCTAACCTTTAGGTGTGTAGGGTAGAAATATTTGCGTATAATCATCATAATGCTTCTTGAGAGACACACCCTTGGTGATTATTTAAGAGAACATATTGTAGGTTAAACCCAGTGATGCAGCACATTCTACAAAAGCTTTGCCAGAATGTACTGAAGTGTATTTGGCTTCTAGGTTTATAAGGTTAATAATGTTACCATGTTAATGTGTAAACTCTTATTCCATGTACAATAAAAGCAGAAGTACTATTTATTGTCTTTGTATGAGGTAAACATTCTTTCTGCAAAAGTTTAGACTGCAAGAGTCTAAAATTATATATTTCACTGGAAGATCAAATATACATATTTGAATTGTAGTCTACAAAACCAAGACATTCATTTAAGTCCCCGTAATAGAACATGCCCGTTTGTAATTGAAACAGCCAGCCTACTGCCTTGTGAGTAAATGGCTTCTGCCAAGTGCTCAACCCTGGTCATGCCACACGTAATATTCTTACTTGCAGAGAAAAAAACCTGTTCAAAGTGAAAACAACACCCCTGTAATCTGAGGGTCATTTCAGGAAATGGGGGCAGCTTGTTTGGGAAACTGAACTGCTATAAATTCACTGATTCTGGCTTTGTGCTCAGTGTCATGACAGTTTTACAACCTACAAACTATTTGTCTACTACATGAAGTTTTTAAACTGGCATAACTCTCTCTTAAATGCTTCTGAGGAACGTCTTTTAACTATCTCACGTCACGTTTTGTTGTTTTTGTCTCTTCATTCTTGTAGCTGATTTTGGTGTGTCTGCAAAAAACACCAAAACCTTACAAAGAAGAGATTCTTTCATTGGAACGCCATACTGGTGAGTAAGATATTACTCTACATTGGAGCACTATTAAGGAAAAGAGCTATCCATGAGCTTACGATAGATAAAAGCTTTTTTTTCTTTTCTAGAAATAAAAGAAATTCAATTGAGAAACCATTCAAAGACTAGAAATGCTGTCTCTTTTGCTTAATACAGTGAATGAAATGCCTGGCAAATCAATATATTTCATCACACTGATGCAACATTATTTAAATCCAATACAAAACAATCCTGTTCACTGATTTGGATTATTAATGAACGTCCATTACATTCAAGCCATTGCCAAATGAGTTGCTACAATTCTAATTAAGACTATCAGCTCCACACAGCTCTCTCTGTATTTCTCAGTATGGCTATGTTCAGAAGATTGTGTCGTCCGGCGACTTTCGCACGCAGAAACTCAAGTAAAGATAATTACCTCTTCTGAAGAGTCCACCATTTTTTTTTTTTAATCCTCCATGTCCTCCTTGGCTATTTGCAACTGCGTGGAGGAGGGGTGGGCGGTGTGCGCGATCACGGAAGGCTGTATCATGTGGACACGCAGACAGTTTTGTTGTCATTACTTAGAATTCCTCATGGGGGCGACAGAAACTATGCACTATAGCTTTAAATGCACTGGTTAGCAAAGTCAACAATCCGAAAAGTCATGAGACAACGCGAGTGTGCTTGATGTTGACATCTGCAAAATTGTGAGTAAGCGAGAGGAGAAACACTCTTACTGTTATCTACAGTAATCATCAGTTAGTCATTGCTGCGTTGCTCAGACAACAGTGTTGTAAATACTGCAGGTGTATTTTTATGATATCTGAAACTATTAAATCATGCTGGGACTGATCAGAATCAGATTTTTACAACATGATGGTTACCATCTTTACAAATTTAGTTACTTATTAGCTCTGTCACTTGACGCTTGGCAACTACTCTATATATGTAAGACCTGTGAACTGCCTCTAAAGTTCAGTATTCCCACATGGTCATGTGATAGTGATATTGGCACAATTTCTTTTTTTACTTAAAACAAATATGTGTGCCATATGTCATGGTAATGACTATTCAACCTTTTGTTTACTCTGTCTCAGGATGGCCCCAGAAGTGGTAATGTGTGAGACAATGAAAGATGCTCCGTACGACTACAAGGCTGATGTCTGGTCTCTGGGAATCACTCTGATTGAGCTCGCCCAGATTGAACCCCCGCACCATGAGCTCAACCCCATGAGGGTGCTGTTGAAGATCGCCAAGTCAGAGCCTCCCACCCTGGAGCAGCCGCACAAATGGTGAGAATGCATTAGAGATTACTCTAAATTCACTGGTCAGTAATTGTATCATATAATATGTGCATCTGCAAGTTGTGAAGAGAAAGCAGGGATATGTTAGCCAGAAAATTACAATTAAACCCTAGTATTTACAACTATTTTGCACAGTCCATGATTCATTAGTTTGGACATAGAATATGATAGGAGGACAGGGGCTTATATCTTCCTGTCTAGATTTCACTGGGTCATCTAATTTCATTCTATTACCAGATTTTTGCACACTCAGTGTCCTGGAATTTACTGTAGACTCTCAATGTATCACATTGTCCTCCCCCTCTCTGCCTGCAGCCCATTTAACCCTTATCAATAAACTATAGCAACAACTAAGGACTTTAGCGAGTGCCAAACTATAACTTTTTCCCTATCAATTTTATGAGTCTGAATGTTCCATAGCAGCACATCTAGTTCTGCAAAAGGGAAGTTATCAGGTGCTGAAAGGGCATTTGGGATGGGGAGCCCACTCATCATTCCTGTTGAAAGCTTTATTTTACAAAGCACAGCTGTGCACAAAGATGACCCACGTGTGCCAACATCACACACATCTGGAAATGTTGTGTTCAAATGTTTTTTTTATGTTGGTTAACTATTCCTTTAACCTTTCCCTCGCTCCCTCCTATCTTGATACCTCTTGTTTTTGATTAATGTTGTTTTCTTGTGTTCACTCAAGGTCACAAGAGTTTAAAGATTTCCTGAAGAAAGCTTTGGACAAAAATCCAGAGACTCGTCCGACTGTAGCCCAACTCACCGAGGTAGGCCCTGACCCTTGCAGATGTTACACAATGCTGCACTTTGATACATGATGGAACATTATCCTCGCTCTGTCCTTATCTTGCACCAACACACATAAAAAGTACAGGGCCATTTGCCATTTCTTCTTCTATTTTAAGACCTGAATGGAGTGATCAATGCCAGGAAAGTGAGCCGTGCCCCTGTAGAAGGTACTACAACACTAGCATGTCAGTGGGAGAGGTCTAGAATGTGTACAAAAGAGGGCAAGAAATGGAGCAGGCAGAGAAGGAGTAGGACAGCATCAAAAGTGAAAAAGTTAAGTGAAAGAACAATGCTAAAAAATAAAGGTGAAGAAAGGCGAGTAAACATTTAGGAATTTCAGAATTGTTCACTTTTGAAGCACCCTCTGGGGGCTTTTAAAACATTTAAATCTCAAGGACAATGGAAGTTTTTGTGCCAAATACTTTAGAATGATCACAAATAGGTATCACAAATCCCCTTTGTTTTCCAACAACAGTAAATGCATATAAATCCAGACAAGTGACAATTATAGGAAAGGACAAGTATTTACATGTAAGGCCACTTTGGCACAGCTGAAATATTCTTAAAGAGGCTGATGACAGTCTAGCAGTAAAACCTTAATATCTGAGGATGAACTTAAAGCTGTTTCTCAAAGTCCCGAGCAAAAAAAAAGAGAGAAAAAGTAACAGGGTGTGGATTAAAGCACAAGCGCAGCGTCTATTAAAATTCAGAGCCACAGTTTCCTGTCTGTATCCCACAGCTGAGGGAATTCCAGCTATTTACATTCCCACCCTAAGCCAATGGTATATCTGGATTACCCTGAGCTCGCCACCTCTGTCCAATTAGAGAGAGAGAGAGAGGGAGGGAGGAAAATCCTAGACCCGGGCCTGCTGGGATTTCTGCATGTGCTCCCCAGTGGGGGGGGAAAGAGACGGGCGTGGTCCGGTTTTTGGTGCCGTGCTGGAGGTTTTAGATGTTTATCATGCCTGCTGCTCCTATACGGCTGTCAGATAGTATTTACTGTAGATAGTTGTGCAATGATGGCATTACATTCTGCTGTGCAGTGGATGTTGAATGAAGTGAGAAAGTTACCATCAGTGTAAGTTCTAGGTCAGCCTTGCAGTTATTCATTGGGGTGTATGGATTTGGAAAACAGATGTAGCACAGGAAGTGAACATGAAGATTATAATGAATCATAGATAAGAGTGTCTGGGGTGTAGGTGCTAAACTGTATGATGTGTCTGTGTGACTATTTCAAAAGAGGAAATAAAAGGACAAATCATAGTCTTTGTCATCATGCAATTCTAACATGGCATTAGTTTTAGACAGATTTGAACCTCTTGCCCTGTGTTTGTGCCACATGTGTGCTTGTGAAGAATGTATACAAAACAACATGACACAGTATCAGTCATTGTGGCTGTGTGGCTGGCGGGAGACCATCTGGATGACTTGTACTCATTACACTGAATATAGTTCTCCTCCCACATAGTTTCTCATGGTCAGGATTTTCTACAGTGTTTTGGGTGTAGCTTCCATTCATGTATCATAGTGTTAGTTTTTCTGTTTCTGATCATCTGGTCAGGTAATTTTACCATGGGAGTATTTGGCTATTTTATCTCTGAGCCAGGGCTTTGTAGTGGTTCTCATCACTGACATGTGCAGACACAAACACACACATGCAGTATTTATACTTCTTTACTTGTGAGAGCCCTCATTGACATCATGCATTCCTTAGCCCTGAACCATAACACTATCAACTATAGGCCTAAGCCGAACTATTACCCTGACTTTACTCAAAACCTAATTCTAATATTAAAGAGTCAGTTCACCCTTAATTCCAAGATATTTTTTTTTCTCGCCGATTGTTCTAGTTCAGAGGCTAGGAGGCAAGCTTCCCCAGTAGGGTGCAGGAGAGTTGTAGGGGGTCATGGAAGGTCTGAGGCAGAGAGACCTGTGAATAACGGTGTTTCCTTTAAAAAAAACAGGAAGTTAGTTATTGTAATTTGGCCCGCTCAGTCAACAGTCGCAGAAGCGGCTGTGATACACAGCTCATGGAGGCAGTTAAGGTACTTAAGATTTCGGCAGTTTAAATTTGTACTTCTTCTTGAAGTCATAAGTTGGTCAAATCGAAACGGAAAAGACATCATATACATATTTTACTCTGCTTAGAAAAAAGACTATTGTAACTCCAGAACTTGCCTGAGAAACACCACATTTTTAGGTTTTCTACAGTATCAAAGCAGTCCTGTGATAGTTTTCTGGAAATTCATGGTTACATTGCAAACAGGAACTGCTAATGGCTAATTTGGCATGCTTTTAATGGCACAGGCTTGGTTTTTGTCACACTTTAAGACCCCTGTTGTGGTTTAATTTGTCCAGCTTCTGAGATATTTATCCCTACCATTTCTGCCACCACCCAAATGTCATGGAGGGAAATTATATTTTGTTGAAAATATGTCCCCGTTTCTCTAGATGAACCTCAAAAGAAGCTATCAACAGTTTTCACAGGAACTATTTGTCTGTATATATTCACAGACCTCACAGGAACTACTTTATACTGAGTAAGGGATTTGTCTCAGACTGATATTTCAAAGTTTGGACACATAAAAGTCAAGTCAATTGTATTCATGTAGACCAAAACTACTACTTGCCTAACACCAACCATTACCCCAAATGTAACCTTAACCTCCAACCACCCATTGAAGAAGTGAGGACTGACCATAATGCCTTTCACAAGCACACTTTCCCAAAAAATGTGCTTACTCAAGGTCTAAAACTCAAATGTAACCCTCACAAAGAAAGAAGTACAAATACACACACTCCACTGTCACTGCTACAGAAGTAACTCTGCCCTCATACGATGCACCTCCCTCCTCTAGTCCCCTAATGGGCCATGTTGTTCACATTTAACCTTTTCACGCCCAGCCATGCACATAAGACCCAAAATCACTAGTCTCTTTGGGTCTAAAGCAATGTGAAACCTAGGACATAAGCGGCACTGATCCACATCTTGAGCCATAATGGCAGTACAAAGAAACATAGCCAGATTTAACAGAGCAACAATACTACACTATTTGCCTTTTCTCTCCTTTGATGTGCCTCAAGGAAACTGGGTTTAGCTTGAGCATGGGAGGTCTGAGTTGTTACAACAAGCAGTTGGAAGCTGAAATCTCAGATGTTACTACTGTAGGGTTGCTAATGGGGACTGAGGGGAAAGGAAAAGAGAAGCAAAGATAATATTTTGTTTCAGTAATTTTACTAAGCAGTGTAGGCTTAGATCAGTAGTGACAACTGGACAAAAAAAATATTTCATAATCTGGGGGATATATTACTATTCTAGGCTTTTATATTGAATAAAGGATAGAACTAAAGTTGCAACGATGAATCGATTAGTAGTATTAGTAGCTCTTGCATCAGTGTGTAGTGACCAGCATCACTAACTTTGATTCTGACGTCTGCTGTATAATGATGTTACTTTTCTAAAATGAGGTATGGTAGACTACCTCATTTTATTTTTTAACTGCATCACTCATTCAATAGATCTTGTTCTCATCTAATAGTTCTGCTTGATTTTTGTTAAACTTTGGAGAAAATCTGTCTAAAATTCAAGCCTTAAAGTCCTTAAAGACACAATTTTACTGTTGGTATGGTTGAAGAGTAGACTGCCTACACATTTTTAATTTACTTTGCCCTTAGATGCATGTACCTACAGCAACACTAGCTAAACTTTCTCACCGTCTTCCAAGCATCTCAAGCTTGTAAAGTATTATTGGAGCATTCAGTGTAGCTGCACATGTTGAAATCCGAGCATTTGTTCGTCTCACTCCATACCACCGCAGGTTTGTATGGCTTTAACAGTCGGATCACTGATCTCTCAGGATGTTGGTGCGCACACAGGAAGTGGTAGTGTGGTTGTTGAAGTCAGAATCTGTTGAATTGTGTGTCTTGAATGAAATGTGTCGCTCTCCTTTACGTCAGTTGCTAAGCTTGTGTTGAAATACTCTATCATAACGTTACTCTGCTGTATCAAATAAGTTTGGCTGAGTGGAGCTTATTTATTTAATTTTTTTTATATATATATATCTATCTTTAAATTCCAATTCCATGCTGTTTTTGGTGAGGACAAATACAAGATGCCCCAATGTAGACAGACACATTAACAGTACTAAGACCCTTTGGATCTTGAATTTCAATTGGTGTGTGTGTATATGTTTAAAAAAAATTAAATTTTTCATACTCTTATGCATGCATTCTTATATCCACTGTGGTATAATAAAAAGTTAGATGGCACTTTACACTACCTAACTCATCAGACAAGAGCTGACTGTTGTTAGTCATTTCGAGACGTTAAAAGCTGAAGCCTAATGCAGTCCTCGAGGACAAGCCTCTTGCACACAAACAACTGTGATCAACAAATGTGCACACACACTTAATGGTCCAGCACCTCTTGTAGCCTTTTCCCTTTGTCAGCTGTTCCAATTAAATTACAAGGTAGTGCAAAGCATCTGAATAATAGATGCACTCAGATGCACTCAACTTTTAATTTAGCTTTTTATTCGCCTTGCACGCAACAATTTTACTGCCCTGTTTGCACTATGGCGAAACACATTTTACTTTTTAGCAGCTGTAGAACTAAAGATGGGCTTGCAATTTCAGGGACATGATGTTGGATTAAATATCGCTACATCAGTGTGCCATTAAAGGTAGAGTTGTATTGTAGAGCCACTTTTGTTGTAGCTGTTCAGGAACTGGCAGGTGGCAGATAGAGTTCCCCCTGCAGTGAAAGTCTCCTGTAGCCTTACCTCTTATGTCAAGTTGTTTCTTGCAGCCCATGGGCAAGTTAATGTATTTAAATGCAATTTATTTTCAGCAGAATTCTATTTGATTTTATTCATTACCTTCATCTATTCCTTGTCTAATTCCTATCTTTTCATTGTCAGTCTAGTACTTGCAGCAACCCCTTTAGCAATAGTCTCATGGTCAAATGATACTCAGATCCATGCATAATGTCTTCTGTTGCCCTCCAGGAAATATTGTTTTATGGTTGTAAGGGTGTTTATCCTGTGGTCGAGTCAAGCCTTTTAGCTTCTCTCCCTCTTTGTGGTGTTTATAAGCTCATTTATGCTTAGAATATGATGCCTAAAATGAAATCCAAGGGCAAAAAAAACTAGACTTACAAGTTGTAAGACCATTGTCTTGCTATTTAAGCATCAGTCACTCTGTGTATTTTAACTGATAATTAATTAACCATCTCTCCTCTGCCCCATCTGTCCACAGCACCCTTTTGTGAGATCAGTAACATCTAACCGCCCGCTGCGGGAGCTGGTGGCCGAGGCCAAGGCTGAAGTCATGGAGGAAATAGAGGACAATAGAGAGGAAGGAGAGGAGGACGACGTTATGGAGCTAACTGTGGTACCAAACCTTTTTTTTTTCTTTTCTTTTCTATCCCTTCTTTTTCTTCTCTGTCATTGTTTGTTTCCAAAAGGAGACTGGGCAGTCCATGGGTTGGGTTCTAAGTACACGTGATTCGGATTTGCAAGGTCAGTAATGGGACAGTAACTGTCGAGACAAGTTAGAATTAGAAAAGAGCCTTCGTTTTAGTGTCACCGCAGCTCATGCACATTATCACACAAAGTCGTGCACTTACTTGCACATGCACCTCTACCCCGAAAAGCACACTTGTTCTGCCTTAACTGTACACTTCCCCTGCTTTTGAAGTCTCTGCTTGTTGACCCCTTTGAACTGCAGTTTTTGTAAACATGGCCTTCCTGCCAAAGGACTGAAGGTCCATTCTGCAGAGGCCAAATACATCCACAGTAGGCATAAGATTAGAAAGTGACATACAGTATGAGAGTGCAGTTTACCTCCTGCCCTCAGCACAAACAAAGGAACAGAAACCGGAATACTGGCATTCACCCACACATGGTTAAATATAGGTGCTGCCTTCATCCTCGCTCCTGTATAGAAATGCTGTCACCTCACAACCCCTGATGGAGTAAATTATTTAAGGTAGCACATTGTTCTGTTGCTATACTGTGAACCTTAACTAAAGGCAGTCGGTTTACTGAACACCAGGGACTCATAGGGATAGAAGAAGACACTAAAAATACCCTTGCCAACAGGAAGCTGTGACCAGACCAATGTGTTGAACGTGGATGTTTTTCTCTCTACGAAAATGAATGTTTGCCACGTATCTCTTCCTCCCCTAACGTGAACAGTTAGTGTGATGACATTCAAATTGATTTAGGGGAATAACTTGGCACAATTGTAGTGACATTAGAAAATGACTCCTCTTTCCAGACATCTTACAAATCAAACAGTATAGGTGTTTGATTCGTATTCGTGATTAAGTTTGAGTTTCTATAGGTGGTGCTATTTTCTTTATGTATCCCGTTCTGCTTGGTCCTGCTCTGTTTACTGAAAAGAAGACTTGAAACTCATCATTTAGTGTGTGTGTTAAGAGTTTCCCCCTGATAGATCAGGAGGGTTTTAAACACAAAATATTAGATTTATCACAAATTGTGTTAATTGCTGAGCTATTTCAGTCTGGATTTATTAATAGGAAAATATTAAAAAGAATGTTAATGTCAAAACATGTTCTACAGTACATAACTGAGACCAAACCTATTTATCATCCCTGTGTTTAGTTAACTATGATATAATTCTAGTTGTTTCCTTATCTCTTCCAGCAAGGACACTCTTTGACACATTTTGACATTAACATACCGTTACTAGGCCCTGAAAAGCCAACCAAGCAGTTATCTGACCGTTTATCTCTTCCTTTATATCACACACAGCCAGACAGAGATGTTTGCTGAGACATTAGAAAGGCTGAAGCAGATCATAAAGATGTCCGATGGCATTGTTTACCACTAGTGGCAGACAGTGGAGAGGTATTTCAAGAAGCCAAATTGCTCCGTTTGACAGATGGCTGTGCACATAATTCTGAAAATACATTTTCAGTGGTCTTTTAAAATTATAGACCATAGGATTCCCATGTCTAACGCGCGTCTGTAACCTTCTGTAATTAGATTTTAAATTGTGAAAATTGTGTCTTTCTGAGAATTTATATAATTGCTGCAGAAACTCTATACTTTTCCTTCTGGTTACTGATGTTTTCGGGCACATTAGTCAATCATTTAGTGATTGTTATTAATTATTTTTTTTTAATATATTTTAAGATTATTTATATTTTTATTGATGGTTTTAGAGTGCTTTTAAGTTTTATTTAGGCTGTGTCTTTTATTTGATTTTTATTGGCATTTTTCTTCAGGATTTTACAATTTACAAGAGGACTACCCACTGCTTTATTTAGCTGTGTGATCGTCAAGAATCACATATAACTCATGGTTGTCAGCCATGATAAGCCTATGTAATTATTATTGTACTTATTACAGATTAGATAGCCATCTCAGCCACAGTGAGAAGTAGCAGGCTAAGCAGGAATGACTGCATTCCTACTGAAGCAAAGGTAAAGGTTACTTCACTGAAGGTGGGACGTTTAAAGGACTTTAGCAGTCGGCCTCAGAAACATTAGTATTCAATCCAACTGAAATGAAATTGTCTGCTACAGCATACATATCTGCTCTGAAAATCACTTGTCTTTTGTTTCCCTTTTGATAAAAAAATCAGAAACCAAAATTGGGAAATTTGTATTTTAAATGTTTTTGTTTCATGATGGCGCCCCACGGTTTTGCATTCAGTTAAGTAGTCGGTCACACTGCCCGCAGCCTGCTACCCAACACAAGGGCCAACAACCCACTTTCCTGCTAAGGAAAGGAGCATTTCTTATATTTCCCCAAATACCCTTTTCTTCCTTTTGAATAAAAACTATTAACAATACATTCAAAAACATGTTGACATTATTTTTTAGAATACAGAAAAGGATGACAAAATGTGATTTCTGTTGTACTTCAACATTTGGGAGACCACTAATGACTAAAGTGTTGACACATCAAATGTTTTGTCTCATCACCGCATAACAACAATTCTCTTCTCCCTCCCCATTATTCCTTAAGTCTCCAGGAAAGGAGCCATGCCAGACCAGTCAGACCAGTTTGGAAGCAGACCAGTCTCCGGACACCCCGAGCCCCACCACACCCTCCCCAACCACATGTATACCTCCACCCACGAAGGAGGTCGAGCCAGGTACACCAACAGAGGAGCAGCCAGGCGCCGTCATGGTGGTCCCTGTTCCTCTACCACGGCAGAATCTCCCTCCAAAGGGTCCAGAGGGGTTGGATGACAAACTGGCCGATGAAGTCGTTCTTGAGTCTGAGAAGTCTGAAAGTGAAGCCTCAACTAGGACCTCCAGCTCAGATTCGGGCATTGAGGATGGGAAGAGTACCCCCACATCGGAGGAAAAGGTGCTCTTTGAAGTTTTAGATTGAGAAAATGAAATAGTATTGACTGTGATGTGTTTAGTAATAATAACAAAATTTAATTTTAAGGTTGCTGTGGAGACCCCAGAGATGGAACAGCCACCATCTCCCACTCAGCCCGAGGTATCTGAGCAACCTGTTAACATCATCATAGACTCAACAGACCCAGAGGTGCCCAAGGTCCAGGTGACCGAGAAGAAGAGCAACGTTGCGGCTAATGGAGGCCTTCAAACTCCGAGCCAAAGTCCCCCTGTCACTCCTACACCCACTCCCGCTCCCTCTTCTGCTCCTACCCCAGTACCTTCCCCCCGTACTGAGCTGAATGGTAGCCTACCCAAGGGTACCCCAGAGCAGACATCGACAGGAGGAAACGCAGATGCTGTCTCACCTTATATCAATGGAGGGATTATCAACAAACGGTACTCTTATTCATCCAGCATGGCATCAGAGAGCATGGACATGTCGATCCACAAGGAGACCATCTCAATGTCTGCAAGGGTGAGTCAGCATGAAGCAAAACTGTCTCTACTTGAAGCAGCCTGATCTGCCATGTATGAGTAATCCTTCAGTCTCCTTATTTAAATGCAAAGATGAATGAAACCGGGATATATGTATATCCTTTATTCACTACAGTGTTTCAGCAGAGAGCATGTCTTTGAGGTGAAATGTAGGAAGAAAAACTCATTGGAAAAAACGATTTCTCGGCACCCACAGAGGAACTGAAACCGCATTGTGTTGTGTTTTGGGGTGTGGGTGTTAACCGTCTGAAACAGAGAATAGCCTGTCTTCCATTAGGCTTGCACTACACATTGCATTTAGGGAAGATATGGCGAATGATACTAGTTAATGCTCTTAAAGCTTACATTTGTCTTTTAAATTGGTTGTGATTCATGGTGAATATGGACATACTATTAGTATATTAAAATACCTCTGGCATTGTAAATATAAACAAACTTTCTAATATCATTACAATGCAGTTTTTTAAACATCATCCAACACAAAAGGAGAATTCCCGTAATCCATAGAGGACTTTACAATCATCAGATTTGTGTTTTAGATTGACAGTCCCAGTAAGGGAGGGTAGTTAGGAAGCTGAAGGGAGAGAAGAGAGAGACCATTTTATCATTTATCACCAAGTCTTTCTGAAGCAAAATATGCAACATTTCCCATTCATTGGGACAAATAGTGCCCTTTGTGTGGGAACAGTTCAGTATTCACCAGTGTCAATTGGAAGTTTCTATGCAGCTCATTGTTACTCTGCTGCTTCTGGAGGCTTATGGACCGACCATGATTGAAATCCTATTGACTGCGCGTGGAGTCGTGTCTGTTTGTGGCATGTTAAGTTTTTCCAGAACAGATTATTCAGCAGCAGAAGCCTGCAGTGAGAGTGAATGGGTTATCTTTGTTTTTTTGGACAGGAGGACACTAGGATTTGTGCGAGTGTGTGTTTCTGTACGGAGTGTGTATGATTGTGAGCATCAGTGTGTGCATGTGCTCATGAATTAATTTGTTTGCACAGTAGAGCCGCGTGTGTTTTTGTGAATGACGAGTCATGGGAAGTTAGAACTTCAAACACAAACAATGAAGCTGAGCTACAGCATGACCCACATGTCCTCTGATTTTAGTGCCAGTGTGTTCTTAATAACACACTCAAACACACAATCACATAGATTTATTGCTATTGTAAATGTGTCAGTTATGTAGAAAGGGAATCAACAGTATTAGACATCTAGTAGCTGTCAGCAATGGCAATAGCCTCATATGTAGTCTGTTTGCGCAGCTGTAGAGGGTTAATAAGGAAGCTTTGTCAGAGTGGACAGCAGTTTGCACAAACCAAATGAATTCCCACTTTTTGGTTCAGTTTACTCCTCTCCTCTCCTCTTATACAAACTATTTATAAACCAGGAAATGACGACATCCAGGGTTTGATCTACCCAGTGTTTGCAAGGTAAACCCTCCCCTATCAGTCTTGTAAATAAATATTATCCGTGGAGGCTGATTTAGTTAGGACACGTGCTTTGATAGCAATAACAATTGTTTCCGTTCAGTTATAAGGTGAGGTCACGCTCTGACTCCTATTAAACATTTAATGTATCATGACTTCCCTGGACATTGTCTAATTTAAGAGGTATGAGCGAGACAGCGCAGGTCAAGCCAACAGAGTTTGTTCAACTTTGGGAGCAAAGAAAAAAGGTCACAGGCCAGTTCTTGGTAGGCCCATGACAGAAATAGACTGTTTGTGTTTGTTTTAAACAGTGACCAAACCAAATTACTGTATATAAAGAGTTAAAGAAGCCAAGTCACATTGTGTCATATTAACTATGCAAACGAGGTTACTTCCTGCATGACGCACTCCATTACAATAACAGATGGAGCACCATGCTGCTTGTAACCGTAGAACCAGATTAACAGGAATATCAATGCCTTTGTCAACACACGTACACACACGCCAGCCTCTCTTTTCGCCAGATGAAAACATTGGGAGTCACAAACACGCATATTTAAAGGGAAACTACAGATTTTACACATCAAAGTCTCTTTACAGGTCTACAGGAGTACTACTATGAAAAAGGTGTATAAATGCTTTTTGTGGCTCTAGAGGGAGCTGCTTGAAATTTGATAAATTGCCTCAGGTGATGTCACTTAAGTCAACATCGGTTGGGGCTGAAGTTTAAAAATTAAAAAAACTCTGGAGTTAGAAAGTAGTTCCACAGCAATACTCTTTGCCCCCCATTCTGTCTATAAACTACTAAACTAACAACTATACTACCGCAATAACCAACCTGGCAGAGTGGCAATGCACTCAAGTGCATTGCCACATGTTACTCAAGTGCAAGGGAATATTTGTCTTGTACTTAAGTTCTGATTTAATCCAATGTTCTACTTTTTGTGTTTGACCTTTGTTCCTCCCTGTCTGCCTCTCAGGACTTCTCGAGTAAGACTCTGAAGCGAACCAGGAAGTTTATTATTGACGGGGTGGAGGTGAGCGTGACCACCTCCAAGATCATCAGGGATGATGAGAAGAAAGATGAGGAGATGAGATTCCTGAGGTATGTGAATGACTTGATCTTTCAACACAACACACATTCTGTTTCTGTTTTCATTCTCTGATGATGAGAGCCATGAACTCAGCTGCCTGTTTATTCCTCAGCTCACAGTGAAGTCTGTACAGTGATAAGTGGCCTGTTGGATGTTGCTTTTACTACACATACTATTTCAGGCATCCTGCGCTCTGGGTCTTTAGCCCCTTGCGATTTGAGTTTACAAATACTCAAACTGTTATGGAAAAAGACCTGTCTATACGGTCTATAGTTTAAAATAAAAAAAAAAAAGTTACTTTTAGATAAGGGTGTTGGTAGTCTAAATGTTAAGATAGAATGATTGATACAGTTTTATATTTGTTGTCCAATTACATACATTACTTGATGTTTTTTTTTTTAAATGAACAATTTGTACAGTTACAGTCTTAAACACTTTGCATGGCCCTCTGCTACCATCTAGTGGTAGGAATATGACATTGCATGTGTGACTACAGTAATACCAACAAACTTTGGTCATATTTTTACAAGAACACAACACAGACATGCCCCTTCAGAGGCTGAGAGCAAAAGGAATATTTCTGATATTACCCCATTTACTGCTTTTAAAATAATTAATAGAGTAACTCCATTCACTTAAATATTATATATGCGTGTCTGCGACAATATTAAACTCATAAACTAAAGTAGTATACATGTTGTAAATAAATGATTGTGTGTGTTTGTGTGCGTTTAGACGTCAAGAGCTGCGTGAGCTCCGTTTGATGCAGAAGGAAGAGCACCGCGCTCAGGCTGGCCTAAACGCCAAACTGGAAACACAGAAAGAACAAATGCAGAGACGTTTTGACCAGGAGCTGAATGTGAGTCACAGTTTATCTTATTATATATTTTTTTGTTCACAGGAAGATTGGCAGAAGCAGGGCAGACTTGTGATCATTTTTTGGGGGGATTTTTTGAATACACGTGGAGGTCAGTCAGTCAGTAATCTATATCCATGACATTCCACTTCCGGGATTGCACGGATGTCCCTCTTTTTCGGCCGGATGTTCGTTACCTTCCGCTTTCTTTGTGTTGTAATTTTAAACTCTGGTCGATTTATGAGGACTATGGTTAACTGCTCCTCAGATCTCTGCAGGGTGAATCGAGACAGCTAGCTAGACTATCTGTCCAATCAGTTTTCTGTTGCACGACTAAAACAACCTTTGAACGTACACGTTCCACCAAAACAAGTTACTTCCTGAGGCTATTTTGCAGCGGCACCGTGGCTCTGTTCAGCACGTAGCTCTGCCCCAGACGACTGTGATTGGTTTAAAGGTTTCCTTTCAGATGATGTAAAATCTAGTACTATAAATAAATTATACATATTAAGTACACAAAATCACATAACACGTCTACACAGTGCAAACTTTCAACATTTAATACTTACTAAGACCTGGCGAGAAGCTAAGCAAGACCTGGCGGACACCATGTAATCTGATTGCTAAACTTTAGTGGTGTGATACACAACGTTGTAGGGCTGATACAGTAGTGTGCTTGTTTACCTTGTTACCCAGGCCAAGAAGAAGCACTACGATGTGGAGCTGGAGAACCTAGAGAAGCACCAGAAGCAGACTATTGAGAAGATGGAGGGAGACCACCATGTTAAACTCAAAGAAGAGACCAAACGCATCAAAGCAGAGCAGGAACGTGACTACAGCAGGTTCCAGGATCAGATAAAACACAAGAAAAAGGAGGTACATTGAAGATAAGGATGTGGAGAAGGAAATGAAAACCGGTCAAAGAAAGCTTTTTATTTTTGAAACACGTTGCTGAAATGTGCCTTCTTTATATATATTTAGGTAAAACAATCTGCCGATAAACTGCCCAGAAGTCAGCGTAAAGAATCCTTGAAGCAGATGATAAATTCCTTCCAAGAAACTAAGATAAGAGAGGTAAGTTGTTTGGTCAACAGTCATTTGGGCTCACTGTATTGTCATGCATACTTAACTGGACTGGTTTTGAAAAATGTTAAATACTAAAAAAAAAAAAAACATGAAACGTTGCTGAAAAAGACACAATAAACGCACATAATAAATCAACCTCTTAGTCCAATCAAAACAAAAAAAAGTTCTCTTGTTGAGTAAGTATTTGACTACCACAGTCTTAGAGCCTTTTTAGCAATTTATTTCCTTCCCTCCGTCCATGTCTTTGTCTTTTCTGTGTTTTAGGAGGAGAAATTCTTGGCCGCTCAGAAAAACCACCTGGACACAACGCTGAAAAGAATCATCTCCAACAACAAAAGAGAGATTGCAGAGATGGAGAGGGAATGCCTTAACAAGAAACACCAACTAGTCCGAGGTACAATTTCTGTTAGGCATAGGGTCTTACTGTTATTTAGCCACTCCTGGTATAGTAGGATGTTACAGTATTGACATTCCAATAACTCTTGGTAATTTTGTGTGTCCCCTCCTTGCTTTGATTAGAGCGTGAAGCTACGATATGGGACATCGAGGAGAAGAATCTTTATGAGAGGCACCAGTTACTGAAGCAGCAGCTGAAAGACCAGTACTTCCTGCAGAGGCATCAGCTTCTCAAAAAACACGAGAAGGTAAATCAGTGGATTTACAACTCCTCTCACCACAATATGTTTACACCCACCATTCTACACCCACTTAAATTTGGGTAGCAAGTACATGTCAAAATCAAGTCTTGAATCAGGAATTAACTTTACGTTTTATGTTTAGCAATCAAGCTGAATGTTATTCAGAGCTTCCATTTGTTTCAGTTGTGCTTTTTCACGTGGCCTTCAGCACATACACATGAAATGAATGTGACAATGTGTCTATTTCCTGTGTCACTACAGGAGCAGGAACAGATGCAATGCTACAATCAGCGGATGATTGAGATTCTGAAAGGTCGGCAGCAGCAGGAGAAGAACCGGCTGCCTAAGATCCAGCGTAGCGAGGCCAAGACCCGCATGGCCATGTTCAAGAAGAGCCTCCGTATCAACTCAACGGGCAGCTCCTCAGAGGACAGAGAGAAAATCAAACAGGTAGGGGCTAGCAAGGGTTTTCTCAATCCCATGTTTAACTCTAACTCTACATTCCATTTCCCCCTAGAACCGCCAAACGGGTTATTTTTAGCTCCTGTCGCAACAGCGTCAGCACTCGCAAATTTCTTGAAGCAGTTGCAACAAACAACAACATAATAACTAACGCATATAAATAATTACATTTTAGAAGAAAACAAATGTTGGTTAGTACTCTCTCTCTCACACACACACACACACACACACACACATACACAATATGTTTTGTGACCTAGTGCATGCTCCAGGTTGTAGACAGTTCCGTCCTGTAATGGTTGAGGCAACATTAAAGAATATAAATATTTATAAATAGTTTTGCCAGTGCAGTTAAGCTAGAAACTGCTACATGAGTTAGGACTATCTTGAAGGGGGTGTATCGCTTGACTAACTGTAGGCACCTGTCACAGCATCTGAGGCCAGCTGTGCTGCGGTGATACGGGCGAGGTGGTTGCTCCTCGTCCTCAAAGATTCCTCATCCGATGAAAATGACGGGTCATTGATCTCTCTCCCATCCGATTCTCCCTCACTCATGTCATTTTAATTCAATTTTATTTATAGTATCAAATCATAACATACCTCAAGACACTTTACAGATAGAGTAGGTCTAGACCACACTCTATAATTTGCAAAGACCCAACAATTCCAGTAATTCCCCCAAGAGCAAGCATTTAGTGTGACAGTGGCGAGGAAAAACTTCCTTTTAGGGAGAAACCTCGGACAGATCCAGGCTCTTAGTAGGCGGTGTCTGATGGTGCCGGTTGGGGGTGTGATGAACAGTGGCAATAATAGTCACAAAAAAGATAATGGAACTATGACTAGAAATAGTAGTTGTAGTAGTTCATGGCATAGCAGGGCACTGCAGGGCATTACAGGGCATAGCAGCACGTAGCAGGGCGTAGCAGGACGTAGCAGGGCACTGCAGAGCGTAGCAGGGTGTAGCAGAGCATAGCAGAGCAGGACCACGGCGACAGCTGCAACCATGATTTAGGTGCCACGCTAATCCAAGGAAAACTGCTGGGCGAAAAAAAATAAGGACTCTGGGGAAAGTTAGTAACAAGCATTTCTGGGACATGGATGCTTACAGATGGAAAGAGAGAGGAGCTCAGTGTGTTAAAGGAAGTCCCCTGGCAGTCTAAAACTATAACAGCATAATTAAGAGCTGGTGCAAGGCAAACCTGAGCCAGCTCTATAAGGGTTGGTAGATGAGGGGCATAAAATGGACCCCTTGGCGTTATGAGGTATAAACGATCATATTTGTTTTCTGTTTATATCACACCCCCATAACTTACTAGATGATTAATAAACCCATTTTAGAAAATCATGAACTGAGAGATAAAGAGGTTTTATAATAGTTGCATGCATTTAAAAATGCCAGGCAGGTAAAAATGATGAAATGTGGTTCTAGTGTTAAGCATTAAGTTGATTATTTAGTACCTCACTCCCCTTTGTCTCTCTGTAGTTTTCTCAGCAGGAGGATAAGCGGCAGAAGGCAGAGAGGCTGCATCAGCAGCAGAAACACGAGAACCAGATGAGGGAGATGATTGGCCAGTGTGACAGCAATATCAGAGAGCTGCAGCAGCTACAGGTGAATGAGGGGCAACACTTTCTAATCTTTTACACTATCACTTTTCTATGCCACTCTAGTTGAGTTTTTGTCCAGTCTAAATGATGTGCTGCTCTAGATGAGCGCAATAAATGGCCTCCAATTGTTAACAAGAGCATGTTTTCTGCCTCAGAATGAAAAATGTCACCTGTTGGTTGAGAATGAGACTCAGAGGCTCAAGCAGTTGGATGAACAACACAACCAGCTGCTGAAGGACTGGAGGGATCAGCTAAAGCCCAGAAAAAAGGTATGTTTCCTGTCATAATTTTATCAAAATGAATTCAATGCATGCTTCTCAGACATAACAACTACACTCATTAGGTTTATGGTTCACATACCATATAAATATACATCATACATGTACTGGAATTATTAAAATGCTTATGACAGGTGAGAACATGGTAGGATGTTTTATATACACATGTATATCTAAAAACACAGCTGATCTTGAAACAAAATGGCTAAGGAGTTAGACAAGTAATTTAACATTTTGAGCAGCTATAGAACATGCTCACGTGTTCTATAGCTGAAACTGGGTTGAGAAGATCGATACCAGTGATACCTGTGAGTGGTATCAATCACCTCATCCTTTTGTCAAGAAAGATAATAAAGCATATTTTCAAAAATGTCAAACTATTCCTTTAATTTGGAAAAGGACTTGAGCACAAAGGATCGAAACAAAACATTTTTGAACTGCATGCATTATGTTTTCCATAAAACAACTCATACCCTGAGTATAAATAGTCTACCTAGTTACCAAATTTAATAAAGGCTGCAGAACACACTATATTTTTATATAGATAAAAAAAAGAGATTTCTTATCTTGATATGGGAATATTTCACACGTACAGCATAATACAAGTGTATTTAAATATGTCACTCTATGTAAGCTTGGTTAGGTAGTTTTATGCATATTTTGGTTTCCAACCCTCCTAGGCCCTTGAAGAGGAGCTAAACCTGAAGAAAAGGGAGCAGGAGGCTTTCTTCAGGATGAGTGAGAGTTCTGATTGCCCAAACCCAAGTTCCCCGAACAAACTCTCCAAGTTTGTGCCTTACCAAGACTCTTCAACCACATAAAAACAGCCGTTGTGACGTTGGAATATCTTCTGCCAACTGTTAGCACCAACACACACTCACCCGTACACCCACAGGCGTTACAATAGCCTGCTGCCTCAGTTTTAATTTGCTTTGCCTGTGATGGCAGCATACTTATCCCTCCTTTAGGTTCCTTTAATGTTTTAGTGAATATTTATGTTTTAACTAAGGTTCTAAGATTTTTCTTTAAAAAACAAAAATGCTGTAGTATTTGATGGATGTAAAACTCACCATGTGCTTCACATGACTCGATTACATAGCATCTGCTTCTATACAGTGTTTTAACCTTTTTCTTTTCAAGTCTGCTTCGTATTGCTCACTGATAATACATGAGGGTAATATGATACGTGGCTGTAAGCAGAACATGCAGTACCAAACTGTTGAACTGTTGAACAGCGTTCCCACTAATGAGTAAAAAAGTATTGAATAAAGAATACTATTTGGCTGAGAGGAATTTAATTTTGCATGAGGAGGAAGAATGTGTTTCTATGAAAGCTGGTGAGCCAGCACATAAGCACTTTTGTTAAATTATCAGTGCCATCTTCCAAATATCATGCCCAAAAAGCACACACAAAATGTAATAATTGACTTACCTTTTTCTGATTTTTTCCATTTCTGTATGCCTTGGCTCATTGACCTGTTTTGTCCATAAATCAGATGCATGTCATATAGCAGTAAAGTCTGCTGTTATTTATTTTTACTGACAAAAAAATGACCTTATCCAGAATCATCACTGTAAATGCTAATTTATATATTTTCTCTTTTTTAACACCCCTGGTATGAATGATGTGCTTATTATTTTGTGTCTTGTTTGAAATGAGGGATGATGCTAAATCCAGATCAGAATGTTATGTTTTTTTTTAATGATTACTTAGGAATGAGATTTTAACAGACAAGGCAAGGCTCTTTGTTATTCACATAGCATTGCTACTATGACCTTTGTTTGTTTTTTCTGTTGTATTTTTACTGTAAATTCAGTCACTGGATGGAAACTAACGAAGCCAAAGCAAAATACTGTTCTTTGAAGGACGTTAGATAGGGGATTTAAGAAAATGTATCAATGTATAATTGTTATACCGTGTGCAGTAAATGCACTGCCTGCTAACCAAAGTGCAATATTACATGTATGTTTTTGCTAAGCTTAAAGAGGTTTTATTTTTCTTAATATTTGCCTTCCTTTGCACTGAGAGGGGAAATAATATATAGAGTTTAACTCCAAAAATAGATATAACACCCTTTTGAAAGAAACCGCATTGCTTAAAAATTATTCCATCGTCATCATTTTAAGTACTTGGGAAGCAATAATAAAAATTTTCAAATGCTGATTTTTGGAACATAACTCTTAATGTTATTTTTAAGGGAGTGCAACAATTCAGCATGCTGTTAGATGCCTCTAGATGTTTAATCTTAAAACCTGGAACCTAAGGTTTGCAGCTGAGGAACTGTTGCCTCGTTGAGTGAGAAAGTGTTTTTAGAGCAGTTTGGCCAACAGATTTACATTGAACTAGGCCAGCAATCAGGTACGGCTCTCTCCCTCTCACTCAATCTCTCAAAAGTATTTACATTTGTTGTAAAACTGATCTTTTCTGTCGTGTTTATTGGCTCTGTGTCTTTCCTTCCTCTCTGCCTCAGTTTACATGATATTGTTTGTATGGAGGGTTTGTGAGTGTGAATGAAACTATTAGAAGGAACCACTGTTGTAAATAACTCTTAATAAAGGCAGATTTTCTAATTAGTGGATTTTGGTGTAGGCTCTTTCTTATAGCAGTGGCTGTAACACCATCAACATGGTCCTTCTGAAAGTGAAGGACTACACAGAGAGAAGAGCAGGACATTGAACAAAAGGCAGAAGGAGGATCATCTGTCAGGGTATATGCAGGAATCCTAAAGATAAATGTATAATCTTTTTCAAGACACTTTCCAAGACCTTATTGGCACTTTGAGTTTGAACTGGTTACGTCACCGATACACTTTATCTTCTAATCAATGTATAGTAAGTGTAAGTTAAACTATACTAACCCAACTCAACGGTCTTAGTTTGTGATAATTTATTGGACCACTGTAATGAAAGGCCATTAAGTAATAGTACGGTATATCCCAAAAAAGAAATAGTATAGTATGTCGAAAAATCCTAATCTAGTAAGTCATGAAAAGTCATACTATAGCACGCCATAAAAAAGTCATAGTATGTCATGTCATAAAAATGCCATAGTACAGTATGTCAAAAAAGGTCATAGTATATCATGAAACATGTCAAAAAGTCAGTATAGTATGCCATAAAATAGGCCATAAAAAGTTAAAGTATAGTGTGTCATCAAAATGCCAAAGAAATTATACTATAAAATGCCATACAAAATTCATAGTATAGTATGTCATAAAAAGGTCATGAAAAAAATGCCATAGTGTAGTATACCATAAAAAAAGTCATAGTATAGTTTGTCATAAAAAAAGTCAAAAAAGTCATAGTAGAGTATGCCATGAAAAAAGTAAAAAAAAAGTCAAAGTATGGTATGTCATAAAAGTCATAAAAAGTCAAAGTATTGGTATGTCATGAAAGTCATAAAAAAGTGATGAAAAAGTCATAGTATAGTATGTCAAAAATAGACCTAGTATAGTATGTCGAAAAAAGTGATAAAGTCATAGTATAGTATGTCGAAAAAAAGTCATAAAAAAGGGCCAACCCGGACTGGATCAGAGTCTACAGTGACAGTGAAAGATTTTTTGGGGGGGCATTTCCGCCTTTAATACAGTTTAGACATGAAAGGAGGAGACGGAGAAGACACGCAGAAAATTGATGCAGGTCAGAACCCTGGACCTCTGCGGCAAGGAATGGACATCAACATAAGAGTGTGCACTCTACCAACTATGTTATCAAACAGTCATAGCATAATATGTCGAAAAAAGCCATAGTATGGCATGTCGAAAAAGTGATAACAAAATCATAGTATTGTACGTCGTTTTTTTAAAGGTTATTTTTTGGGCATTTCCGCCTTTAATACAGCTTAGACATGAAAGGGGAGAGAGAGGGGGAACACATGCAGAAAATTGCTGTAGGTCGGAATTGAAACCAGGACATCTGCGACGAGGAATGAACCTCAACATATGGGCGTGTGCTCTACCAAAAGAGTCATAGTATAGTATGTCAAAAAATTTGATGAAAAAGTAATAGTATATATTTCGAAAAAAGTGATTAAAAAAAGTCATAGTATAGTATGTCGAAAAAAAGTGATAAAAAAGTCATGGAATAATGTGTCGAAAAAAGTCATAAATAAGTCATAGTATGTAGTATATCGAAAATAGTCATAGTATAGTATGTTGAATAAAAGTGATAAAAAAAGTCATGGTATAATGTGTCGAAAAAAGTCATAAATAAGTCATTAAAAAAAGTAATAGTATAGTATGTCAAAAAAAATGTCCAAACTGGACTGGGAATTGAACCTGGGTCAGAGTCTACAGTGACTTTTATTTATTTTTTTAAGATTATTTTGGCATGCACTCTACCAACTGAACTACCAAACAATCATAGCATTGTCATAGTATAGTATGTTGAAAAAAGTGATAGAAATGTCATGGTATAGTATGTCTAAAAAAGTCATACAAAGTTATAGTATGTAGTTTATTGAAAAAGTCATAGTATAGTATGTCAATAATAGTCATAATATAATATGTCGAAAAAGGTCATAGTATAGTATGTCGAAAAAGTGAAAAAAAAGTAATGGTATAGTATGTCTAAAAACGTCATAAAAAGTCATAGTATATAGTATATTGAAAAAGTAATTGTGTATTATGTTGAAAGAAAGTGATAAAAAAGTCATAGTATAATATGTAGAAAAAAGTGATTAAAAAAGTCATAGCATGTAGTATATCGAAAATAGTCATAGTATAGTATGTCGAATAAAGTCATAGTATAGTATGTCAAAAAAAGTGATAAAAAAGTCATGGTATAGTATGTCGAAAAAAGTCATAGTATAGCATTTCAAAAAAAGTGATGAAAAAGTCATAGTGTAATATATAGAAAAAAGTGATAAAAAAGTCATGGTATAGCATTTCAAAAAAAGTGATGAAAAAGTCATAGTGTAATATATAGAAAAAAGTGATAAAAAAGTCATAGTATAGTATGTCGAAAAAAGTAATTGTGTAGTATGTCGAAAATAGTGATAAAAAAATCATAGTATAGTATGTCGAAAAAAAGTGATAAAAAAGTCATGGTTTCATGTGTCGAAAAAAGTCATAAATAAGTCATAGTATGTAGTATATCGAAAATAGTCATAGTATAGTATGTCGAAAAAAGTCATAGTATAGTATGTTGAAAAAAGTGATAAAAAGGTCATGGTATAGTATGTTGAATAAAGTCATAAAAAGTCATAGTATAGCATATCAAAAAAGTGATATAAAAGTAATAGTATAGTATGTTGAAAAAAACGTCCAACCTGGACTGGGAATTGAACCTGGGTCAGAGTCTACAGTGACTTTTATTTATTTTTTGGGCATTTCTGCTTTTAATACAGCTTAGACATGAAAGAGGAGGGAGAGAGAGAGAGAGAGAGAGAGAGAGAGAGAGAGAGAGAGAGAGAGAGAGAGAGAGAGAGAGAGAGAGAGAGAGAGAGGGGGAAGTCATAATATAGTATGTCGAATAAAAGAAAAAAAAAAGTCAGGGTATAGTATGTCAAAAAAAGTAATATAAAAGTCATAGTATGTAGTATATTGAAAAAGTCATAGCATAGTATGTTGAAAAAAGTGATAAAAAAGTCATGGTATAGTATGTCAAAAAAAAGCAGCGAATCACTGCTGATCAGAGTTGAAGCCTGGACCTCTGCTTCAAGGAACGAAACTCAATGTACGGGCATAACCTCTACCAAATGGTCTACCAAACAGTCAAAGCATAGCATGTCGAATAAACCATAGTATAGTATGTCGAAAAAAGTGAAAAAAGTCATGGTATAGTATGTTGAAAAAAGTGATAAAAAGTTATAGTATGTAGTTTATTGAAAAAGTCATAGTATAGTATGTCAAAAAAAAGTCATAGTATGGTATGTCAAAAAAAAGTGATAAAAAAGTCATGGTATAATGTGTCGAAAAAAGTCATAAATATGTCATAAAAAAACGTCTAACTTGGACTGGGAATTGAACCTGGGTCAGAGTCTACAGTGACTTTTATTTATTTTTTTAAGATTATTTTTTGGGCATTTCCGCCTTTAATACAGCTTAGACATGAAAGGGGAGAGAGAGAGAGAGAGAGAGAGAGAGAGAGAGAGAGAGAGAGAGAGAGATGGAAGACATGCAGAAAATTGCTGCAGATCGGAGTTGAACCTTCAACCTCTGCACAATACAATGAACCTCATCACCTTGGCATGCACTCTACCGACTGAACTACCAAACAATCATAGCATTTTCATAGTATAGTATGTTGAAAAAAGTGATAAAAAGTTATAGTATGTAGTTTGTTGAAAAAGTCATAGTATAATATGTAGAAAAAAGTGATAAAAAGTCATAGTATGTAGTATATCGAAAATAGTCATAGTATAGTATGTCGAATAAAGTCATGGTATAGTATGTTGAAAAAAGACATAATATAGCATTTCAAAAAAAGTGATGAAAAAGTAATAGTATAGTATGTTGAAAAAAGTCATAAAAAAATCATCGTATAGCATATGAAAAAAGTGATAAAAAAGTAATAGTATAGTATGTCGAAAAAAAAGTCCAACCTGGACTGGGAATTGAACCTGGGTCAGAGTCTACAGTGACTTTTATTTATTTTTTGGGTATTTTTGCCTTTAATACAGCTTAAACATGAAAGGAGAGAGAGAGAGAGAGAGAGAGAGGGGGGGGGAATTGCTGCAGATCGGAGTTGAACCTTCGACCTCTGCGCCACATAAAGAACATCATCACCTTGGCATGCACTCTACCAACTGAGCTACCAAACAATTACAGCATTGTCAATATAGTATGTTGAAAAAAGTGATAAAAAAAGTCATGGTATAGTATGTCTAAAAAAGTCATAAAAAGTTATAGTATGTACTTTATTGAAAAAGTCATAGTATAGTATGTCAATAATAGTCATAATATAGTATGTCGAAAAAGGTCATAGTATAGTATGTCGAAAAAGTGAAAAAAAGTAATGGTATAGTATGCCTAAAAAGTCATAAAAAGTCATAGTATGTAGTATATTGAAAAAGTAATTGTATAGTATGTCAAAAAAAGTAATTGTGTAATATGTTGAAAGAAAGTGATAAAAAAGTCATAGTATAATATGTAGAAAAAAGTGATAAAAAATTCATAGTATGTAGTATATCGAAAATAGTAATTGTATAGTATATTGAATAAAGTCATGGTATAGTATGTCGAAAAAAGTCATAGTATAGCATTTCAAAAAAAGTGATGAAAAAGTAATAGTATAGTATGTCAAAAAAGTAATTATGTAGTATGTCGAAAAAAGTGATAAAAAATTCATAGTATAGTATGTCAAAAAAAAGTGATAAAAAAAGTCATGATTTCATGTGTCGAAAAAAGTCATAAATAAGTCATACTATGTAGTATATTGAAAATAGTCATAGTATAGTATGTCGAAAAAAACGTCCAACCTGGACTGGGAATTGAATCTGGGTCAGGGTCTACAGTGACTTTTATTTATTTTTTGGGCATTTCTGCCTTTAATACAGCTTAGACATGAAAGAGGAAAGAGAGAGAGAGAGAGAGAGAGAGAGAGAGAGAGAGAGAGAGAGAGAGAGAGAGAGAGAGAGAGAGAGAGGGAAGACATGCAGAAAAAAAAAGTCATAATATAGTATGTCGAATAAAAGAAAAAAAAAAGTCAGGGTATAGTATGTCAAAAAAAGTAATATAAAAGTCATAGTATAGTATGTCGAAAAAAGTGAGAAAAAAAAGTCATGGTATAGTATGTCAAAAAAAGTCATAAAAAGTCATAGTATGTAGTATATTGAAAAAGTCATAGCATAGTATGTTGAAAAAAGTGATAAAAAAGTCATGGTATAGTATGTCAAAAAAAGCAGCGAATCACTGCTGATCAGAGTTGAAGCCTGGACCTCTGCTTCAAGGAACGAAACTCAACGCACGGGCATAACCTCTACCAAATGGTCTACCAAACAGTCAAAGCATAGCATGTCGAATAAACCATAGTATAGTATGTTGAAAAAAGACATAATATAGCATTTCAAAAAAAGTGATGAAAAAGTAATAGTATAGTATGTCAAAAAAAAGTGATAAAAAAAGTCATGATTTCATGTGTCGAAAAAAGTCATAAATAACTCATACTACGTAGTATATCGGAAATAGTCATAGTATAGCATGTCGAAAATAGTCATAGTATAGTATGTCGAAAAAAGTGATAAAAAAGTAATAGTATAGTATGTCATATATATATATATATATATATAATAAAAGTCATAAATAAGTCATAAAAAAGTGTCCAACCTAGACTGGGAATTGAACCTGAGTCAGAGTCTACAATGACTTTTATTTATTTTTTGGACATTTCTGCCTTTAATACAGCTTAGACATGAAAGGAGAGAGAGAGAGAGGGGGAAGACATGCAGGAAATTGGAGTTGAACCTTCGACCTCTGCAACACATAATGAACCTCATCCTTTTGGCATGCACTCTACCAACTGAGCTACCAAACAATCATAGCATTTTGTGTGGAATAAACCATAATATGGTATGTCAAAGGGAGATTAAAAAAAAAGTCATAATATAGTATGTCGAATTTAAAAAAAGTCAGGGTATAGTATGTCAAAACAAGTAATATAAAAGTCATGGTATAGTATGTCGGAAAAAAGTCATAAAAAGTCATAGTATGTAGTATATCAAAAAAGTCATAACATAGTATGTTGAAAAAAGCAGTAAATTGGTGCAGGTCAGAGTTGAACCCTAGACTTCTGTAACAAGGAATGAACCTTAACATATGGGCATGCACACTATCAACTAAGCTACCAAACAGGCAGTGTACAGAATGTCGAAAAAAGCCATAGTATGGTAGGTTGAAAAAAGTGATTTAAAAAAAAGTCATTGTATATGTCGAAAAAAGTGATAAAAAAGTCATAGTATGTAGTTTATCGAAAAAGTCAAGTATAGTACGTCAAAAATAGTCATATTATAGTACGTCGAAAAAAAGTGAAGAAAAAGTCATAGTATAGAATGTCTGAAAAGTGCTAAAAAAGTCATGATTTCATGTGTCGAAAAAAGTCATAAATAAGTCATTGGAGTTGAACCTTCAACCTCTGCGCCACATAAAGAACATCATAACCTTGGCATGCACTCTACCAACTGAGCTACCAAACAATTACAGCATTGTCGTAGTATAGTATGTTGAAAAAAGTGATAAAAAAGTCATGGTATCGTATGTCTAAAAAAGTCATAAAAAGTTATAGTATGTAGTTTATTGAAAAAGTCATAGTATAGTACGTCAATAATAGTCATAATATAGTATGTCAAAAAAGGTCATAGTATAGTATGTCGAAAAAGTGAAAAAAAGTAATGGTATAGTATGTCTAAAAAGTCATAAAAAGTCATAGTATGTAGTATATTGAAAAAGTAATTGTATAGTATGTCAAAAAAAGTAATTGTGTAATATGTTGAAAGAAAGTGATAAAAAAGTCATAGTATAATATGTAGAAAAAAGTGATAAAAAAGTCATAGTATGTAGTATATCGAAAATAGTAATAGTATAGTATGTTGAATAAAGTCATGGCATAGTATGTCGAAAAAAGTCATAGTATAGCATTTCAAAAAAAGTGATGAGAAAGTAATAGTATAGTATGTCAAAAAAAAAGTGATAAAAAAGTCATGATTTCATGTGTCGAAAAAGTCATACTATGTAGTATATTGAAAATAGTCAGACTGCAGATCAGATTTGGCATGCATGGTAGCACACCAACTGAGCTACCAAACAAACATAGCATTTTGTGTCGAATAAACCATAATATGGTATGTCAAAGGGAGATTAAAAAAAAAAGTCAGGGTATAGTATGTTAAAAAAAGTAATTCAAAAGTCATGGTATAGCATGTCGAAAAAAAAGTCATGGTACAGTATGTCGAAAAAAGTCATAAAATGTAGTATATCAAAAAAGTCATAGCATAGTATGTTGAAAAAAGTGATAAAAAAAAGTCTTGGTATAGTATGTCAAAGAAAGCAGAGAATCACTGCTGATCAGAGTTGAATCCTGGACCTCTGCTTCAAGGAACGAAACTCAACGTACGGGCATACATGCTACCAAACGGTCTACCAAACAGTCAAAGCATAGCATGTGTTTGAATGATATAGAAAATGAGTTCCATTTAGTTTTTTACTGTCCTTGTTTCGTAAGATAAAAGCAGAGATTGATTTGGTAAATATGGATGATGCTCAAAGACTGAGATGGCTGTTCACATATGAAATATATAAATTAGCCAGTTATCTTGAGAAAGCTTGGGAGAAGAGGAAAAAAGCTCTTTATTGAGATGAACTGTAGATGAGGATTTGTTGTTTGTATATAATGTGTGTGTGTATATATATATATATATATATATATATATTTGTATTCACGTATTTCTCCGAATGATTTGTATATGCGACAGGAAGACGTTTGTTAAATAAGTAAGTTTGTGGTGTCTTGTAATCCCATGTGGGATGGGCCAAAATGTTTGGCATGACAGAAATAAAATAGAACTAACTAACTAACTAACATAGTATGTCGAAAAAAATGATAAAAAAGTCATAGTATATAGTATAATGAAAAAGTCATAGCATAGTATGTCAAAATAGTCATAGTATATGTATATATTGTATACTATAAAAAAAACATCATGAAAAGGGCCAACCCGGACTGGGAATCTAACGTGGGTCAGAGTCTGCAGTACTTGTCTGTTGGAGCAGTGCTAACCACCAAGCCACTGTGCCACCAAAGAATATATGTTGAAAACAGTTCTAGCATGGTATGTTGAAAGAGCCATTAAAAAGCCATGGTATGTTTGAAAAAAATGAAAAAAGGCCTAGTGTAGTATGTCGAAAACCATCATAAAAAAGTCATGGTGTGTAGTATATCAAAAAAGTCATAGTATGTCAAAAATAGTCATAAAAATCATAGTATAGTATGCCATAAAAAGTAAAACTATAGTATGCTCAAAAATGTCATAAGAAAGGTTATAAAAAAGTCATAGTAGTTTGCCACAAATAGGCCATAAAATGTCATAGTATAGTAGGTCATGAAAAATGTCAAAAAGGCATAGTATGCCAAAAAACAAAAAGTCAAAGTATAGTGTGTCATAAAAAGTCATTAAAAGTAAACGTATAGTACGTCATAAAAAGTCAAAACTGCTTAAAAATGTTGAGAAATTCTATAAAAAAGTCATAGTATATTTTGTCACAAATAAGCCATACTATAGTATGCCGTAAAAAGTCAAACTATAGTATACTTAAAAAATGTCATACGAAATGTTATAAAAAGTCATACTATAGTTTGCCATAAATAGACCATATTATAGTATGCTGTAAAAAAGTCATAGTATAGTATGTCATACAAATGTCATAAAAAATGACATAGTATAGTATGCCAATAAAAGTCATAACAAGTCAAAGTATAATATGTTATAAAAAGTCATATAGTATGATAGTATGTCATGAAAAATGTCCAAAAAGTCAAGTCAAAAATGCCATAAAAAAGTCAAACTATAGTTTGCTTAACAAATGTCATAAAAAAGTATAGTAGTATATTTGTAATGAAAAATGCATAGTAGATAATAGTTTGCCATAAAAAAAGCAATAGTATAGTATGCCATAAAAATGTCATAAAAACTTGTAGTATAGTTAAAATAAGATTCACACCTCAAAGGCACTGGCCAGGTAAGTAGCTCTATAGTGCTACTAGTGGTCAAAAACTCTACAAGGTACCTTTTAATATAAAAATATTGATTAATGCAACAATAAACAATATTTAACCAGCTTTTCACTTCTTCAAAAACAGTAATAGATAAATAACCACAAAACATTACAGCAATGAACATTTGTCCAGGGATCTTTGAAATACCAATTCAAACACAGTATGACGGCTGAACTGAAAAATCTGAAACTTTTATTGACTTAAGTAAAAGGAGATTCAATGTAATGAAAAATACATAGCAAAAAAGTAAATAAGATTACAATACTGAAATGATGACACCATGAACCCATACATTTGCCTTACACTGTACTGTACCTTCCTGCCTTTTGTCATAAAATAAACCCCAACAATACAATTTCTTCTTTCTAGTTGGTAACATACTGTCTTTTTTCTATAAAACATGGGTGGAAGGTGGAATACCATTGTAGCGACTAGAAGCAGTGTTAACTTGTAGCCTTGTCTGATTGTTTAGAGAACCACAAACGTACATTTTTTATTCTAACTTTGCTTATTTATTAAGTAAACCTAACACTTCAATGACAAATGTATAGTAGACAATCATTTGTGGACCGCTTGGTGTGAAATTAGCAGCCACTTGTTTTAAATACTTTAAATTGTTTTAAGTGACTTTTTTGTTATCTTTTGACAGCAAAACAAAACAAAAAATGGCAACCCTCTATATTTTCTCTAATTAGATAATCCCATAAATCAACTAACCTTAGTTCCTCTAATCCCTATTATCAGCACAGAGTAAAATACCGGACAGATGGACCATCAAAGAAAAAGTGACAACAGCTAAGATATGCCTCTCATTTCTGTACAATAAAAAATAATTAGCTATACTGACCATGCTTGAAACCAGTCAAGCATTAATGTCAAAGATTATGTTTATACAATGGTCATACTTTGCTGTTATTTGAGCACCAAACCTTGGTTAAGGACAGACTGTACACTTACAATACTGTAAATCATTGCACAATTTACTGTAGATTACTAATTTCTTAGGTCAGACATCTGGTACAGATATGCAGATGTGCTCTGCAAGTCAAATTTCACACTTCTTATTTTAGGGTGTGAGATAAGATTATGTTAAAAATACTTTGACAGAGAGCTTCTTTTCAACTTGTCAGTTTCGATGTTCTAGCCTCATCTTTACATTGGTGGATAGTTGTTACAGTGAGTATAAAAAAAAATATAGCTAATGACACTAAGAAATTAAAAGCACTGTGGCATTCTTTCACTTTCTTCAGCGTGCGCAAACCTTACATTGATTTAATATAAAATAACTGAAAAAGTGCACATTTGTTACAAGTCACTGCAACAATAATTATGCAGTCGACGAAGAAAAGCATTACAAGAGCACAAAGACGAATGTGCATGTTTCCTGTATAACAAACAGCACTTCTTTTTGGCAAAGAACTCTCTTTTAGTAATTTCTAATAGCACTTGAAAGCCCAGATGTAGACATTGAACTCCCCTGGTGAGTTCATTTGCAGACTTTGTCTACTGTTGGATTTGAACATCAAGTGTTTTCTCCTTTAATGTCGAGTTTTGATTTTTAGTCAACGTTTTTTTAAGATTCCAACAAGTACTATGTCTACAGTTGCACAGTACATTAATCACTGAAACACTTTGCATATAATATAGAGGCACCATATCATAGAAGGCATGGGTGGAGATACATTTACTACTGTTCTAGCGTCTACCCCAAGTAATGGCAGAACTGACACAGGCTGCGACTACTGTAACATATGGCAATGAAAGCAAAGAACTACTTTCATGTAAAATTAAGATAAAAAGAAAAAAACGTAAACATCACAAGACCCAACAAGGTCATGTGTTATTGCTGGTTCAGTTTAGGTAGAAATGCAACATAACAAAAATGTGTCACTTTAAAATAAAAAAAAAATAAAAAATAAAAAAAAAAGGTACCTATAAATAAAAAAAAAAAATGCTAATTAGCTACAAAGTACATATGTTTTGTTCATTTAAATCATTACTTTGTTTCTTTATTCATATGGCGATGGTAGTGAGAGCACATTCACACTAAGGTTTCTTGCTCAGGTAATTCGAGGGGATCCAGCTCTCAACTTCTTGTCCTGCTTTCTTACAGAACCACCAGCCGCTGCTGTTTTTTTCCATCACCTCAAACACCGTGCCCACCTTAAAGCTGGATGTTTGGTCATCCCCTTCAAAGTCTGCCACAGCTAGATACAGCTCATCTTTACTGGGCTCCATGAGTAAAGGTGGAAGCTTGTCCTTGGGCGGGCCGGGCTTCTCACTCTTCAACTGGGGCTTGGGAGGAACCGGGACTTTATTAACTTTGGGCTCTTCTTTCTCTTTGTTTGGAGGTGCCTGAACAAAACCTTTGGGTTTAGGGGGAGGGGGTCTGCTAAGTTGGGTTGGGGGGCTCTTGGAAATGTCCTGGATTTCTCTGAGAGCAGGTGGAGGTTTGAGCTCAACCGGGCTGGATGGGTCGGTCTTCTTTGGAGGAGGAGGTCTCCTTGGAGCCATGGTGGGGGGTCTCTGTGGGGGTTCCTTGTGGGGAGGCACTGCTGGTTTTGCAGGGGGTGATGAGCTCTCCTGGCTATGACCATTAATGTGTTTTGGGGGGAGTTTTGGCTCATCGCAGTGCTTACCATTGTTGAGAGTAGGGATATGGATGGGGGGAGAGCTAGGAGGTAGACTGGGACAGGAACTATTTACTGCTGCTGAGGTGTCATTCTGATGGTTCACCTCAGCTGATGCAGAGCCGGGATCCGCAGGTTTTGACGGCCTCAGCTTGCTTCGCAGGTTGGTGATGTCTAGTTTGTTCTCTGCCGGAGGATCTGGCTTGGCAGCAGGAACAGGTTTAGGTCGGAGCACTGGCTTAGGCTTCATAAACACAGCTGGGCCAGCTGCCTCTGGTTTCTCCTCCTGCGCTTCTGATTTGGGTTTTGGTGGCTGTTTGGGTACAGGTTTCAGATTAAACTTCTTCACCTCTTTGGCAGAGATCTTGTGGCCACATTCAAGACCCATCTCATTCCTAAGGTGAAGAGCTTTGCTCTTATCTTCCTTCTTGGGCTCTGGTGGTTTGTCCTGTTTGAAGGGGGCTGCTTTGGGTGGAACCAGCGGCATGATGACCCCAGGAGCCGGGGGTTTTGGAGGCAAAGGTTTGGAATGATCAGCCCTTGGTTTTTCTGATATTTCCAATTCAAAGCTCTTATTAATGGACTCCCTTCGAGGTGGCAGAGCTGGTTTTTCCTCGACTGGAGGGGTGGCTGGGGCCGGAGGTAAAGGTCCACTGAAGGGAAGGGCCCCCTTGCTGGCACTGGACTTCCAATCTCTCAGCTTGGGCCGAGCAATGGAGTCAGGGGCTGTGGTTGGCTCATCTGGTAAAGGCTTGGACCAGCTGTCATCTGCGCCTGAAACATTTGAAGAACCACCATCTTCCAGTCTCAGCTTCTCCATCTCATTGGGCAGAGGTGCAAGGAAATTAGGTCGCACTGCATTACTGGTCTTCTTGTACTTGTCAATATAGGTGGCAGGGGCCCAGCCCTCTTTGTCATCTATCTGGATGTACCACCAACCACCATTATTCTTCTCAATCACCTGGTAGGTAAAAAATGAGTCATTTTATTTTACTATATCACTTTAAAATTTATGACGGAAATAAATGAAAAGACAAAATTTACCAAATGTTTCACTATATTATTACCTATCTTAATACAACTTTAGGAAGTGCCTGACCCACCTCAACTTTGACTCCGGCTTGGAAGCTAATACCATCAGGGATGATGGTCTGGAAGTCTGCTATGGTGTAGAACTCTTCCTCAACCTGAGGAGGAATGGGTGGCTTGGGTAGGTTTGTACCACGTGGCTGTGGAATGTGAGAGAGACACATAAAAGGTTAACTCAATTAAAAACCTTTTGTTAAGAAAAACTAAGCTATTCTCCATTACAATAGGAATCCCCACTGTGTCAAACATAGATTTGAACTGGATCTCTTACAAGGGTCAGATCTCTGCGTGGAGGAGGTCTGTGTCTTGCTCCCACTTCTGTGGAGGGGAAAGACATTAAGAAATCAATCATTTTTGCTGAGGTGTACATTTGCAAAGCAGTTATAACATCTTAGACATTTTTTTTTAATTTCATTTAATTATCTTTGTTTATTCATTTCACGCAGGTTTTCATTTGGATTTGGTGTAGAATACTGGTTCAGCTGACTATGGCTGGGCAATTAGACTGTAGCCTAACACAAATCACTACATTATCAAATGATAAGAGGCTTTATCACTACATCCACGAGGACATTTTTGTTTACTTTTAGAGTGTGTTGAGTAGATTGGCATTACAGTATGTACATTTATTTTGCCTGACGGTTAAAAGACTTTAGAATTCACTTACTACTTTTGTCAGAAAAAAATGAGAGTCTGTTTTCTTTTTGGCCGTTGTCTCGGTTCTCTTTGGCTGCATTGTTTTGCTGGTTCTGTTTAGAAAACCCATCTAGGTCATTGGTGCTGGCATGAGCAGCAGCGCCCGTTGACTGCTTCTGGCCTTGGATGTCAGTCTTCTTCAGGTAGGAGGCTGGGGCCCAGCCCTCACGGCCCTGGTACCTGAGTGGAGAAGAAATGTACAATCAGTGGCTTAAGGTGAGAACACTGAAAAAACAGAGTCCGTACAATGACATGAGTTGGGTTCCACCCCCCTCTCATTATTATATAGAATCTGATGTCAATTCATGTTTTTGAACACATTTACTTGTCTCTTTAGTAAATACAGATTTTTTTTTTTTGCTCATGGTATTTACTTTTCCAGAGTTAATGTCATTGATATTATTACCTGATCTTCCACCAGCCCTCCAGGTTCTTCTGAATCACCTCAACAATCATGCCTCTCTCCAGGTCGATCTCATCCTGGTCCCTGGCCGAGTACGGGTAAATCACTGAATACTTCTCCTCTGGCGTCATAAAAAGACAATATTGTTAAATATAAGAACATATTGTCCGTTTTGAAGTTTACTGTTTACTGGTTCACAAATAGGGGAACACAAATAAACTAACTGTGTGTAGCGTAGGGTTTGCATTTATGAAATCGCTTAAACTTGTTTATTGCTGTGCAGTGAAAATATCTGCAACCTTTTAATGAAAAGGTTCAAAATCCTTTCACAAAACTCTCCCTATGTAATTCAGGATGATATACTGTTATCGGTACATAAGTGCACTGGTTTTACACATTAGCTAACTGATTTGAATGGAGCAAGGCTTGAGCAGCATCTTGTGGAGTGAGAAGATGTGAGATACACACATGTGCAACACACAAAACACAAATGTTGACCACAAACAGGACAAACTTGTTACTGTACTAGAAAGGCAGCCATTTCTACTATTCTTATTGTTTTTTATTTATATCAGATAAAAAAAAAAAAATATACACAATCCACTTCTCATGCAAGGACTTAATTCACATGCTTGGATCTCTCATGCAACAAACATGTCATGCATACGCATGGACAAACACACATGCACACAGTTGTGTATGCATGTGCACACACACAAATAGAATAGGGGGAGAAGAAAGGCGTGCGCTCCACCTTGCCCAAAACCTGTGCTGAATAGATCCCCTAAAGTTCTGCGACGACTCACGTGCCTTGGCAGTGACCAGAATCTCCGAGGCACTGACATCCCAGCACAGTAAGTGGGGCAAAATAGGAAGAGAATATTACATGTGCCGATCCTAAATGAAAGCATTTTCAGTATTGGTAGGCCTAGCACAAATAAAAGCTCTACTCCTGGTAGGTCTGATACTGTTTTACCTATTTACTGACAAATAATCCCTCTACGTCTGTGCACATTTTATGCTTCTTTTTTTTTTTTTTAATCATAGTGTAACAGATTCAATCCATGCTAGATGGTATATTTATTTCCATTTGGATCCCCATTCCAGTCTTAAACCCCATGTGCTGACCTTACCAGGATGTTGGTGATACTACTGTACCATGCTACTGCCACAGAGGGTAGCTTACTTTATAACTCGTTCTTTTAATAGTAGGGTTATAGACACTATAGTTCACGGTTAATTATGATCTGTGGGGTGATGTTGGCTCTGAGCATTGTCTTGGGACTATGTAATTAAATCTTTCTCATAACTGGAAGACCTGCAGACCTAATGCTGACTAGCATAGGGACAAGTTGACCATGCTTTATGATGCACATACACGTTTAATTGGTCATTTATTTGCTTCTGTTTTTGTATTATATTTCTATAGGTCTGCGATAATGTCAATGAATCTCTACTTCCACGGCTCAGAGGGGTGACCTGCCCAACAAAGACAGGGCAGCCAGCTCAATGTCCACTGTTAAACCATATACTTCTTAGGCTTGCCAAGACTTGAAATATGGTCTGTAATTTGCATATAGACTGGGTACCCTTCTTTACTTCGTAGGGCTCCTACCATATGTTGCACTGTATCATTACAGTACATTACAGTATCATTCTTTTAACATCTACATTGGGCTTTTTTATGGAATCTCAACCGCAACAGGAAGACAACAGTACAAAACAATTTTGTCAAAATTGCATACAAATTAGAATTCATTACTCAAAGGGTTCAAAATAACTTACATAGAGTTGGGTTTGAGAGTAAATGCTAAATTGCCTCTTTGCATCTTACATTTTCCTTTAGGGAAATCTGAAACAACACTCAAGATAGAAAGCTTTATGTACCTTCTTCCCCTGGAAGACTAAAGTCATCAGGGTCATCCTGTGCTTCCAGGCAGGTGGCAGGGACCCAGCCCTGGGCATCTTCTGAGCTAACAAACCACCACCCTAAACGAGAAGAATATAAACGCATTGACATATTGACACATAACGCATTGATATCTAGAGAGAGTTCTATTAAATTTAAGTATGCCATTGTTAATTGAGAATCCATGGTTGATATGAATAGAGACTGTGTATTATTTCAATTCCATTTAAGAGGGAAGCTGAACAATGAAATAGTACCCACATACTTGTTACACACAAGTCAAATTTTCATCAAACTGTAGCTCAAATTTTTAAACAACTTTCCAGCAAAAGAAAATGGTTACCAAATCAGCTTTCCATCCACTAATGTTGTGCAAATATTAGATGTTGGGCACATAGAGAAACAGATGGTGGTGCTAATTCTCCAGTCTGGTGCAATTAAACCATTGCAGAAGAAGAGGGCACAACAAGATGGCATAATTTAAAGAGTGCCAGTCAAACCTCACACAACGGAGGACTGTGTGGAAAACATGAAGGAATTCATTTCATGTATTAATTTGAGGAACGTTACAATCTCCTTATCGGTCGACATCATCGAGTTTAGCATTTTAGTCAAAGGCACAGTTGTCAACTGAAGCTACTGATGTCACCACCGTGCAAAATATCCCAAGCTGTTTTTCGATCTTTTTCGAGCAATCTTTGCACAATCTGAAAGACTTGGAAAATAATGAAAAAGTAAACTGGATATAAAGAACTTACCAGACTCATTTTTCTCAATGACTTCCACCACCTGACCCACATGCAAGCTGACCTCAGAGCTCTCCTGCTTCTCATAGTCTGTTACTGCCACATACTGGTCGAGGAGGAGAGGGTCTGCTGAGGTGGAATCTCCTATTAAGAGGAACGAATCAAAAGGCTCATTTAGCTCTTTTTTTCCTTTCTGCTCATTGTTAAGCAGGCTTAGGATGAAATCTCAATAATGTAAAAAAATAAGCCTCCACTCATTAACCTCTGCTTTTCAGTGACATTTGTTAATATGTGTTAATGTGATATTAAATAAATGTCCATGCACTTGAAATCGTAAGATTGCATCTGTGTGGATTTGAGAAATTGACCTTTAAAATGTCAGATTTTATACACACTTGAAGGAACTTTATTGAAAAAAGCCAATAAAAGCAGTGTCTTTACAAAAGAGCCAAAACGCATATAATAAGTGAACTACTCATGTTTGATGAAATGCCATGAATAATTCAAAGGTCCAAATGTGTGCAAAGCTTTTGAGTTAAAAGGTTTAAGTGAGAGGAGGCTTATTTAGAGTATGGAGATTCACCCAGACATGAAGCAGAGGAGGTAGCGGATGTGATTGGAGAGATGGCATTAGGGAAACTGACAGATGAATAATGGGAGATTTAAAGAATGGGAGTGAAAGGTAGGGGTTTAGTGTAGATGGTTAAGTCAATCATCAACATGGCTGTGACTTTCACACAGAAACAAACCAGCACCACTTTGCCTGCCACCAATGTTAGCACCAAGGAAGCCTGAGAAAATCTACTTTACCCCACGTGATGGCTCACAATACAACTAGTAGCACAAATTGATATCACTATGGCTCATTTCTCTTGGTTTACGTTCTTTAAAAACATGTCCACAACCAACCATGAGATGCAATTTACTTTACATGTAAAAATGAAATGAAAACAAATTACCTTTTGGTTGATACATAGTGTAAGATAAGCAACTTTAACGACCTTTGCAAGTGCAGGAATGGTTAAGGGACATTAAAATCTGCCTCAGCATGCAAATCACTGAAGGTGCTGATTGGACACATATTAAACAAACATCTTTGTATCACACAGGCAGACAGAATATCTGAACAAGTACAGATGTGGTCAAATTCTAATTGTATGGTTCTTAAAAACGGCATAAAAAACACAGCTCGTCTTTCCATGCACATCCTTCAGTGAGCAGCTGCAAGCTAGGCAAATGGGTTTAATTAAACAGCCATATTTATTTTTTTATTCACCTGCAACAATTTCTTAAGTTGAGAAATTTTAAGATTAGTATTGCAATTTCAGGTTGAGTTTCATTTTAAACAAATAACCACAGTTAGCTCAAATATTAATACTAATTGACAAATGGGATGAAACTTATGTCATGAAAATAATTCTTGCCAAAAGCAGATGGATGCGCCAGTTTACTGAGGTGAGTTTGAACTTGGAAGATTGGCTGGACTAACAAACTAACCCAAGTTACTCAGGTTAACTTTTGAATAACTGGTTAACTTTCCTAATACACAAAAGGGCTCTTTAGTTTCAACTATTTACATCTAACTCTGTGACAACACTTTTGCCTATAGGGCTTTGCACTGAAGACTATTTCACATGACCTCAATCTCCCCGATTTTGCCTGATGCTGAATTGCAACGATACACGGTAAATCCCTCTCATGTAGGCGCACAGTTAAAAGGCCATTATCTTCAGTCTTTGCTACTGTGTCCCGATGCAACATACCTAAATACAACCAATAAATGAGCCACACAGGGTCTGAAGATCTCAAACTACTGTATATAATATGCTTCCTTTACGAAACAATTCAAGCCCCATGCCTTCAACAGAGCCACATCCCACCTGCCCAGGGGAGGAGAGGGGGGGGACAGACCACTAGCAACCTGCTGGGTCACACACACAGCATCACGACCAAGAGTTTACTACCTCGCTTTAGGAAAGTAGTCGCTCTCTCCACAATCCCTATTGGAGAGGAAAATGAATGGAAAAGAAAACTGAAAAAAAAATGGATGACATGGATGCAACTTAAGAATATTAGATGAATGGAGAGAAGAGAGAGAATATAAAAAGAAACAGTCAAACAATGGCAAAGGTGGTTTCTTTAACAGTCAACTCCAGGAAAACAGCTGAGTATAGACAGAATGTGTCTTTGTTCATGAAACAAAACTATTTAGGCTGGTGGAAAAAAAAATGTTTTTTTACCTGTGTAAAACTCTGTGGCCCCTAGATGGCGATAATGTCATATTATATAGTACAGATGAATTGCAGAAGACTTGCGTCTTTTGTCTTGCTATTGTGTGGCCCCACTGTTTAGCTCTCTGTTGTTTTATTGACCTCTGGATATCCTGCTTTTGCCTTGCTTTGTCAGTAAAAACACTTTGTAAACCCTGTTTTAAAGGTGCTATATAAATAAAGTTATTATTATTAATATTATTATTATTATTAAAAGCATTAAAACTGATTCTAACCCCCCCCCCTTTTTTTCCAACGACAAAGAACACCAACTTTCGAGCCCGCTTAACCCCATTTTCATTTCAAATACACAAATAATGCCTTGTCTTACCCGATTTCTTCTTTCCAATGGGTTCCCTGTTAAAAAGAGGAAATCATCACATTACTACCAGGAAATATCAAATCAGTTTTCTGAGCTGAAGAGATATTCCTGACTTAAAACTCTATTATCTATTAACTATTATCAATATGCATAAAAATTCACATCATCTCATGGATGTCACGTCTAACAACTTGAAAAAAGATAAGACAGCAGCCCTAATTATCGAATCAGACTCATTACTTTCAGTGATTCTGTATCTTTTAACATTACATTGCAGCATGAATGGCCCTTTTAAAGAAAGAAAAGGTTTAGTCTTGTGTTCCAAGATGTTTGGTTATTGTATTTATGCATTTACTACATTATACTACTGCTATTGCTACCAGTACCATCTCTGTTGCTATTGATGTTTTCGGTTATCAATTTTGCATGCCAAACTGGCACTCATTAGGCAATTTTAATAATCTAATTTAATCAGATTTTGAATTGTTTCATTTGATTTTTTAATTTGTCATGGTGCCAAAGCACAACACTTACACTGATTACTCCAGCAAAGCTTAAACAATAATTGCTAACATTATTGTTACCTTGTCTCTTTCTCCAATGCAGGCCTTTGTGAATAAAGAGCCTCTCGATAGCTGATCTCTGAAATTTCATCTTATTTTAAATTCAATGCAGCATCTGCTGTGTCTGCTTTAGACATTAGCCGGATAAATAGACCATCACTCCACAGCAGCAGTCAGGATTCAATGTCCAGATGCCCTGAAAGTCAATGGTGGCTAAGGCTTAGTCTCTCTCTCTGTCTCTGTCTCTCTCTCTGTCTCTCTCTCAATATAACTCTCTTACTTAATGGCCTTCCATCGCCTTCTTTTTTCCATCTCACATCTTCCATGTCTACTTAACTCCCTCCTTCATCTCCCTTGATCATTTTCCTTGGCAACTACTGCCTCTTCATTTCCCTGCGTCAACATGAATGCTCTCAGCCACATGAAGCATTGTTCGATCAGCAGAGCTGTTAATTGCGGAGGCTTAAGTCTTAATAAATCTATACCCATAAGCGTGTCCATTAATGCACTATAAAAAGAAAAACCCCGTTCGGGCCAACCAAATCAGTAGCAATGATCTGGATTATAATGAAGCAAGAATGTGTTTGTACAGTATGTGTGAGCTTTGTTTGCTTGTTTTGAACCGAGGTGAAACCAGGGTCACATAATGCACCGGACGTAGCCAATAACCTGGATCCTTGGCCTAATATGATTATTTTATGACTGTATTATGACAGTAACTAGTTTAGAGTCTCAAATCAAATCTCCCACTCATATGTGTTCATGTTACTCTGAAGCTAGTTATAGAAAAAACAAAAACATGGGCCCAATTTCAATTTCAACTTTCATGTGAACATTCACATCAGGCAGCCATGATTGAGTCATGGCGGCCACATGAAGAATGGGAAACCAAATTATAACTACAGAGGAATCGTGACAACACACTTTCCAGGATTGCTGTTACAGAAAAGAGGCAATGTGACGTATTGACTCTAATTCTTGCAGACAAATTAAAATAAAAGCTATACAGTTCTACACCTGGAGCCAAACCTTAATACAGTAAATTGGTGGCACTCATACAATATTGATTTAAATGGTGAATGAAACGCCTCCTCTCATAGTCCCTCTCCCTTCATCCCTATCCTTCCTTGCTTCATCTCAACCAGTCCCTTCTTCTCCTGCTGTCCTTGTTGTATATGACCTCCTCTTCATTCATGCTCTTATTCCATTTAGATCCACCATCTAGTTCTATTGTCTCCCCCTATGATCGTCCCTACTTCCCTTTCCTTGTTACAACACTTCCTTTTTTTCTAGACTCTTTGCCTTCTCACCCATTGTATCAATTTCTCTGACCCTCTACTTCCTCTTTACATTTGAGGACTCCAAATTCCTCTCCAGCTTCTCCTCTCGTCTTCCTTTGCTGCTCTTAAGGAGAAAGTCTAAGATCTCCCTATCAGTGCAGCAGATTTATAGGTCATGATAAATCTTCTCCCACAGTGGCTGCTGTGTCTGTACACCAGCCCTGTTGTCAGCTAGCCAAACAACAGGCTACACCAGCAGAAATCAGTAATCCAAATCAATGCAGACAAACCAAGGTCTTTCCTATATTCATTCGCCTCAAGCAAATGTCTCCTCTCTTCCTGCCACTTCCAAAACATGCTTGGGGTTTTGTAGGAGTAAGAAGCTAAGTGTCCTTGGCAACCACCTCTGATTGGAATCATACAACTGGTAGACAGATACTAGAGAGTGAAAAGTTTCCTTCATAAAAAGAGATATGTCTTTTTTGCTGTGCACTGACTGGAAGACATGGAAATAAAATTGTCTTTGCGATGTTTTATAATACCAGTGGTGGAAGAGGAATTCAGATTATTTAATGAAGTAGCACAAACCCCATAATGTAAAACAACTCAATTAGACATAAAGGTCTGAGCAATACACCAAACTCAGTTACCCACCTGTCTGCAACAGACAGCACACTTCAAAGTGACATTACATCCATTCACATTATAGATGAAAATATGGCAGGCTGGTGCAAGCACCAATCTCATATCGGATCCCCATAACAGCAATGTGTCCTGTTTAATTGTCCTTGAGCAAGAACCCCCAGCTGCTTGCTCAGTGTATGTCACTCCTGATAGACATTACCTAATTACTAACAATATGAATGGAAATATCGTGCCGCCTTCCACAAGATGTATTAATAATTACATTACATAATGCCATTCGCTATCTAAATAAAATGTGAAGCCACAATGTATACAATTGCTAAATTTGCGCTGTGTAGTATCAAAAGCATACTGTGGCATTCAGAAAATTTGAAAGATGCTATAATCACAGAAATTCTACACACTTTTGTGTCAAATGCACCAGGAGCTACAGTATTAAAAATAAATCCAAAAGTGGAGCAACATTTTGCAATTTCACTGGCACAGCAGTTTTACTGAGTTTAAATGTCAAGGTGACTGTAGGGGACAACTGGTATATTATTATATTACTGTAGTATACTGAAGTCACTAGATTTTTTGAATGTGGTTTTAATGGACACTATTTTCCCACAATGCACACTAGGGCTGCCCCTTCTAAGTCGATTAGTCGACTATTTGGTCGTTTTGGTCTTAGTCGACTAAGATGACTCAGACTCATGCTGAATGATTTATTTCCAAGAAACTTATGAGCACATTTATGGTAAACAAAACATTTAAAGTGGTGCTTTTGCATGATTCTTTGTAAGAGAAACTGAGTTTTACAGATGGTAAATGGACTGCAATTATACTGCGCTTTTCTAGTCTTCACGACCAGTCAAAGCGCACAGATCTGCCGATTAAATCAACTAATCGATTAGTCGACAAAATCATCGAGTGTTAGTCAAGTAAGAATTTCTTTAGTAAAGGACAGCCATAATGCAAACAACATAATACTGATGGGACAGCTCAAGGGACATCTCTGAAAACAGAAAATTAAGAAATAGATACTTTTAGACATTTTCCTAGTAGTAGTACAAAATTATTAAGTTAATTAATTTCTCTATGGTAACCGAAAATAGTGCACAGTTACCGTATGTTATGTTATATTAAAGTTTTCAGTGCGGTACAGTTGTATAGTATTAGATAAGGGAGTCGGATGCAGGGATAGTCTCTCACTTCAATGACCCAGATTTTCAGAAGTCTTGCAAATTGAAAACCCCCACTCTCTTTACGTGCCAGCTACTGCTGGTCCCACATTCAATCCCAGCGTATATCACAGGACTTATTAACTCAATTTCCTGCCGGCTGAGGCAACTTCTCAATGCCCGGTGCCACACATGAGTATGTGATGACAGAGACGTTAAAACTAATAACTGAGCAGACAGCTGTTGGTGTAAAAACCATCTCCAGGGTCAAAATGTGAACTTGACATTAACGGGTTAGGTAACCCTAACCCCCCGTAACCCCACTGCCCGGTGCTGGTAACCTTACTAACACATTTGTAACTGAGGCCCGTGTGTGAAGTTATGTGCATGTTAACATGGCTTGTGTGTGTTGGACACTGGCATTCATTGCCCACTGATGTTTTAGTTTTGCCACATAGTAACTGTCAGAGCTGGATATGACGCTAATGTGTTGAGTGAGATTTACAAGAGACAACAGAGCAGGTCTGCACGCCTTCACAGTAACCATGCAGCCTCAGCTGTCTCGAGCCGGGTGGCTCAACTGAGCTGCAGCTACATGCTTAAATGCTAACTCAGCATTTTAAAAAAGGACCCATTTAGTTTGTTTGTGCTTGAAAAAAAAAAAATCAAACAGGAAGTAGTGCAACAGTATGAAATCGCATCCATTAGAGGGTGTAATAATTGCCAATTACTGGCAGGCTGAAAATAAATGCTGGCATGACGTGACATGACATCAGTCAGGGAAATGACGGGTGTTTTCCATTGTATGTGAGCCTGAGGGTTTCTAATAGTTGAGGAGATGTGTTTGTTTATGTGTGTGCCCACGTGTGGTACTTACTGAAGATGGCCGCCAGATGCTAGACGTAGACACATGTCTCTGATAAACTTTTGACAAACTTTTGATTTACCGAGTATCTCAAACGAAAATACAGCAAACAAACCAGGGTTACATCTAATTCATCACTTGGGGAAGATACATTGTTAAACAACAGTCTCAAATGGCCAAAAACACAAGACAAACGCGCAACCGAGCGCTGGATAAAGAGGAGGACAAAGAAACAAATTACTACTGAAAGAGACTTACTCCTTGGGTGGGTTGAGGTCTTCAGGTCTGGTCTCAAAAAACACTCTGACCTCCTCGCACTGGGAGATGTAGACTGGCAGCTGAATGAGGGCCTGCAGGCACAAAAGATAGCAAGAGACTTAGATAATCATATACTCTTCAGTACCCCAACCAGAAATCAACCAGAGGTTAAATATAGTGTTAATTTGGTGTCTGGCCTCCATAAATTCACAGAGCAAGCGATTACTACAAACAGTATTTAAGGGGATTTGTAGACGAGGGACACATGTTAGAGTGTACAAAAGACATGGAGCAACTTGTTTTATCTACTGTTCATTTGTCATAAGTCTTTCAAACAAATATACCGGTCTGTCCCCACAAGTACCTCTGTACAATTTTCTTTCACAGAAATGGAAGTTATACATTTAAAAATGGTCTTCTCTTTACAGGAAGATTATGTTTATTGACAGTTAATGTAACCTTTTAATAAACATTTTGCTTTCATGCTCTTATCTCATAAAACAGTGATGCATTAAAGTAATTTTAAAAATACAGAGCAAAAGGCAAAACTTCAGTATAGGCCTCGGACATTTCTGCCTCAACAAATATTCTTGTTTCAACACTGTGCATTTAATCCAATCCTCTCCATATTTGATACATGACATATTTGGATGACCTAAACCTTTTTTCCACTGTTTTTTTAATTGCACATTTTGTAGGTGTGGCCTATATAACAATTTCAGAATAAAAGTGCACCAATAATAAGTAAAACTAGTAATTTTCAGTTGCCACACCAGCTGGTTCTTCTCTGGTTTCAGTTCATTGATCTGTCTCGCCTGCCTTCCTCTCTCATCGTATGCCTCTGTGGAGGATCAGTAGCGGTAGAGAGATGGGCCCTGACAACGAGGCTAGAGATGAAGGACAAACAGCCACATTCAGTTTTCTCTTTATTGGTGTGATCTCTCTCTTGCACACGTCTGGTCATGTTATTGCATAGTCTCTGGTCTCTGTTTCTAGCCTTTTCTTTTTTGTTCTCTCCTTAGTCTGTGTTTTATCTGCTTCTCCTACTCTTTCACTCTGTCACTACCCGATGTGAGTCGAGTGCAGATGTGAGTTGCGCATGCTCAGATTTAAACGGTTTACAGCATAACACCTTTTCTCATTACAAACAATAACAATAGATGGAAATCATTTCAAAAAAGTTTTAGCTATCTATGATTGTTTGATTGCTAACATTAGCTCAAAACGCCATTCAAGTGACAGCCTGTTTTGTGTTTGATTGCTAACATGTAGCCAGCAGTCATTTCAAAAATGTGTTAGCTATCTGATTGTTTGATTGCTAACGTTAACTCAAAAAGCCATTCAAGCGTCTGTGTCATACTGAAATTTGTGAAATCCTTAAAATAATAAACTTTCAAACAAACAATAACAGAAGATGGAAATAATTTCAAAAACGTTTTAGCTATCTATGATTGTTTGATAACTAACGTTAGCTCAAAACGGCATTCAAGTAACAGCCTTTGTTGTGTTTGATTGCTAACTTGTAGCCAGCTGTGAACAAACTTCGTTATGTAGGTCCATTTTTATTGTCTCTCGTTAGCAGGTTATTCTGTGGCTAACAGCAATTGTCACAAAGTCGCAAAGCGATGCATGCGCATCTGCACTCGACTCACATCGGGCAGCAGTGAAACAGATAATCACCCCAACAGCTTCAATACCTTAGGGAGCTATGCTTATACTTCTCTTTGCTGGCAGGCAAAGCTCAATGCTATCCATCAACCTTCCTCTGCCGGCCTATACCTCTGATTTTAATACTCCTAAGTGTTTCAGTTCTGTCCTTTAAAAGGGAGCAGTCTCTGTCTACCTCTTGCACTCTCTGACACACTAATATAACGTCAGGGCTGACAAAGCCAAAGACCCACCCAAGGTGCCCTTGTCCCATGTGCCACATTTGCCTTGTCATACTTATGACCATAAATCCATGCCAACAGTTTGTGTTGAAGGAAAGGAGTGGGACTACTGCCATGGACAAAGCATAACTAGTGTTTTCCATTAGCCGCAAAGTCATAAAAAGTGTGCTCACGTTTGTTGATTCATGGTTCATACAATATTACTAGATTATTATGCACCAACATGACCTCAAAATCTCCTTTTTTACAGTAGCTTAATCCATATGTTGAGACTCTGAAGCTAAGTAGCCAATTTAAGAGTTTCTTTACTGGTGACCTCAAGCCCCCCCCCCCCCCCCCAGCCCAGAAAGCTGCACTGTGCCTGAGGTCAGAGTTCATTCTGAACAGGCTATACTCTCCTTAGATTTATTCCTCTCCTCGTGTCAGCCTGTGGCCTGTCTACTCATTACAATTCTCCCCAGAGAGGAGACGGGAGGGAGGCTTAGGGTACATTACAGAAAATGGACTTTATGGGTGTTCTTTACAGCAGGCAGCATTAAGGTAATTGTGTGTGCCTGCATGTGGGTGTGTGCGCATGTCTGTTTTCTCCAAGGAAAAATGGGTAATGGAAATGAGAGATCTACTTGTGTACGTCCATAAGGTACAGTACATTGTGACTGTATCTGTGCACAATAACTTTTCATATGTAGGCAAATACAGCATATGGCTATCCTCAATCTTGACACACACCAACAACGGAGGTTTACAATGTTACATTTTTATTTAAACCCATAAAAATGAGAAAAGGAAATTTTGAGGTATTATTTAAGCAAACATCATGTTTCTTTTACTTACAAAACACATTCTTTTTTTCAAATATTTTGAAAACTGACAAATGAAGGTTGAGTGGAAATTGCTTTATTACTTTAAAGACTTTGACGTGATGCATTTTATCAACCTTTTTGACCTTGCTAGTAATCCTAGCTCAGCAGTCTTACTCTTGGTTTATGCAAACAATCCCTGATTCCATTTTTTTTTTTTTTATTCCTTCTTTCTTTTCTCCGACAGCGTTTCCCGACTTGAATAAAAAAACATAAGACTTTACAACTGGGGAAATTGCATATGAGTCAGGGTAAAGCTTCAGCTGTACACCAGAAGCGCTGACTCGGCTCTTCCCTAAGAAAAACATGAAGCTTCACCTTGTCATCCTGGGTGCATGTGGGGGTGGATGAAAATGCCAGTTCTGTGCTTACAGTCAAGTTCATATTCAAAAGTTACTGGAATACCCAGAATGTGCTGCATTATGAGAACCGACCTGCCATGACGCTATCATAGGGCTGATTGTTTTTTTTTTAAACCATTATCACCTGTGACAGACACTGTTGTGAGATGGGTTAGATGTGTGAGATAGCATTTGGCTCAAAGGCTGGCGAGTTGTGACTTCCCACTGCTGGATTTAAAATCAGGGTGACAGGATTATTAGGGGTCCAAGTCTGGAAGAACCAGCGGTACATTATGTTATGTTATATTAAAGTTTTCAGTGCAGTATAGTTGTATAGTATTAGGTAAGGGAGTTGGACGCAGGGATAGTCTCTCACTTCAATGACCCAGATTTTCAGAAGTCTTGCAAATTGAAAACCTCCACTCTCTTTACGTAATTTATCGTAAACCTACTTTCTAGACCGTGCGACCGATCTGCACGAAACTTGGTACCTAGCATCTCCAGACTGACCTGAAAAAGTTATCAAAAGAATTTTTATCGGATGAAAATTGCGCAAATTACGCACAAACAAATCACAAACTTTGCCATATCTCAGCCAAAATAAATGCTATCATCGCAAAACTTTCGATCGTTGTTTGCCATGACCCTCCAGGATCCCCAACCAATTTTACGAAAATTGGCCACTAGGTGGCGCTACAAGTGCAAAAAGTTTATATCTCATGAACGGCTCATCCGATTTTTACGAAATTTTGAAGGTACCACTCCTGAGGCCAAACCTACAGTGGGGTACTGATTGGTCAAAGTGGGTGTGGCCTACGGGACCCAGGTTTGGATTCACAACTTACACTAATGTGAGCAACTTAAAATTTACAGCGTAGATGTACAATGGCTCATGGACCTCACATACCAAAAATTACACATATGGACCACTAGGTGGCGCTATAATGACATAAAACGTGCTTTTGCCTATAACTCCCACATTTCACATCCCACATTAGAGTAGGTGGTAATATTGTTCGACATCCCACTCCGAGCCTCTGAACCAAATTTGGTAAGGATCAGCCATTAGGGGGCGCTATAATGAACGTAGACGCGTTTTGGCAAATAACTCAATGCATTTAAATGGGACACTTTGATTGTAATTTCTCTGCCGTAGTAATTGCTAATAACACAGAACTTGTGATGCTCATATACTCGATATTTCCCGACGTTTGCCTCGCCACCGTCCCGCTTTGGGTCCCGCTTTGGGTCCCGCTTTGGGTCCCGCTTTGGCACGCTCACCCAGGTTGTCCAGGGCGACTCGCGTCAGGGGCGACCGGCGCCGGGAGGCTTGGACCCCGTCATAACTGCTTGCAGTTCTAGTATTCATTTTCCACCTGAAATAATGCTCTCACATACTCTGTGAAAGTAATATTTGAGGACAGAATACCTCAACGTTCTTGCACACCATAACATCTTAAGGATCTGACACACCAACCCAATTATCGGCCAGCGGACAGTCTGGCGAGGTCGGTGACTCGAGTCTTGTCGGTGTGTTCCGTGCCGTTGTCAGTCGTAGGGGCCGTCAGCGATCATGTTGGCCGATTTCACTTGTTGAATCGGCCAGTGGGCAGTCGGACTCAATGACCAATCTGATTGGTTGAGTGCTAGCCCTTGACTAGCGAATCAGTGCTTCTTCCACAAGAAGAAGCCCGAGAGCTGACAACGGCAGTATCTTTTTATTACAAGCCATCGTATTTTCTTCAGTTCAGCGAGTAATGACAACAATGATCCTTCTTGACTACTAGTATCAACACTGATGAAAACAACGACTGACACATAGAGGTCGAACGATATGGGTTTTCTCTGGCCGATGCTGCTGCCGATCTATAGAAATCAGGGTCAGCTGATGGCCGATAAATGCTGCCAATTTATTTTGGCCGATATTTGGCCGATATGTGCGTGTTTTTAAACCTCTATTTGAAAGATAAAATGTAACACTAATATACACAGAATTTCTCAACAAAAACATTTATTGAACACTTCACCAATCTACACTTGTATACTTCAATTAAAAATGTATAATGTAAAAACATACTGTATATTGTATAAATAATGTATGAAAAATATATTAAATAAACGAAACAGGTAAGAAGAAAATAAACTTTGTCAAATAAACCTTTCAATGAAAAAATAAAGTTTAGTGCACTTAGCAGCATTTATTAAACTTCTGAGAATACAAATCTGCAAGCTTCACAGAAAGTGACATGTTATTATTAACCTCAACACTATTTCCTCCTAACTCCTGTTGAATCACATAAGACTAGGGCTATCTAAAGTCAATTCTTGTTCACCTTTTTTGTTAGATCATTGTTCATTTGTTGAAGTGTTTTATCTGTGTTTTGGGGACCCTACTGTTACATGTCCTGTTGACCTCATTAGGATCTTATCTGAGCAGATTTCTGTCATTCAAACAACTCTTAGTTGTAATTTAAAACTCGTCCAGCCAATTTAATAAAATTAAGGGTTTTATTCGTGCTCGAGTCCATAGATGCAGTTAATGGATACAGGCACGGAGAACTGAAGGCTCTGTTAGCAACGATTAGCTCCGTTAGCGGTTTGCTCCGTTAGCGGTTAGCTCCAGTTAGCTCCGTTATAGGAGTGGTTGAGACTGCCACGGACAGGGGTAACAACCAGACTCTGATAAATGACATTCGGGGAGCTTCCACAGCGGTGTGGCCGCGGTGTTTTGTACGGTTTTATTAGTACAGTTAATCCCAAGGCAAGAACACCAGCAATATGCTACTACTAACGGTAGCGTCTGAGCCTGAAGTGACTGTGCGAGACACACGCCGCAAGAATTCACGAGGGGAGGGGCTGGAGGCAGCTGGTCTGGGTGCGCTGTAAAAAATGTCGCCTATTCATGTTTTTAACACTAGGCTGCCTGCAGATGCGCTGCCTATTAATAGACTTGATATACTGGGATATTGGCCGATGCCGATTATGTAAAAAAAATGCCAACAAACGGCCGATTAATCGGCCGGCCGATTAATCGGTCGACCTCTACTGACGACAGCGTGCTCTGTGTTTACTAGGTCTAGAGAGATGTTCCGTCATTTACGGTTTTCATTTTTTTGGGCGACAATACAGATTAGCGCCGTCTGCTGTTATGGAGATGTATTACGTCTTGTGCACGCGCAGAACGTACGCTCAAGTCAGCGTCGCTTCGATGTGTTCCGAGGCACTTTTTTGAGAGACGGGAGCCGACTGATCAGTCCGACTGCCTTTTCTGCCGACGGTCAGCCATCGGGTTGGTGTGTCAGAACCTTTAAAAGACAAGTGCTTCTGTACAAAAATTGATAAGTAATCCTGCACACTGTTGGTCACAATGTTTTACTCGGTGGATTCATGATTCAAGATTCATGAATCCGATTCATACATCTTGATGGATTTTTTAAAATTATTTTTTACTATTCAGTAAAATCTCAGCCCTAAACCCTAAATAATTTAGACAAAATGTGGATGTCAAATCAAGATCGTTCAACTCCAAAAGTAAAATAACAATCTTCAAAATAGAATCTTTATAACTTTTTTTAGACTTTTTTCCACAATTACAACTTTGACTACAGCAACACCACTGGTGTAAAAGTTTCTCAGCTATTTCCATAAACATCCACACCCATAGACACGAACAAGCAACTTCACCCATTCCTCCCCCAAACTCTTATTTTTCACAGAAGTGTTTAAAGATGTTGCCTACACCAGCTGTACATTCCTTTAACCCCAGACGACACTTGGTGGAGTAGAGCTGTATTTTCACCAGCCCCTCCAGTCCTCAACATTTTTTATCATATATACAACTTTTCTCTTCACTCTAAGGTCTTGTGAATTGTTATTTTCTAATCAAAAACTGATGATTCACTGTACAACTTATTTGGTTTGGTTTTATTTATGGATATAGAAAGACAACAGGGGGGGGGGGTATTCAAGGGATAACATGTAAAAGCGAGAAACACTTTTTTCCAACATGATCCCTGATGTAAGAGAAACAGGACATACAACACATGCAAACACATACAGTTAATGAGGCTCTTTATGGAGAAGAGAATACAGTTGAAAATACAAGAAGGCATGAGTAAGTGCTAAGTCAGAACCAACTTGTAAAAACATCCTCAAATTTTCTCTCTCAGACAGACAGAGGTGTGTATGGTTTGGAGGCCCTAAGGCAAGCCTGTAAAATCTAACAAAAACACAACCTATGGGTTGTGGATGTGCTGACTGGAGCAAGCTCAGCATCACAAGCTCTTTGCCTTTGGCACAACTCTCTGCTGATAGTTACCACAACAACATGGCATACAACAGCCCATCCTCCCTGAATACCAGAGCAACTGTTTCACACCTCAATCATGTGACTTTGTGGCCAAGATATCCATTTGGAGATGTCTGATCATAAAAAAGTAATGACCCCGGGTGGCAAAGCATACTCACTCCTTAGTTACTGCAGACAAACAGTTGGCAACCTAATTTAAAAAAATGGAAATTTTAAAACGATTGCTTTGAATTTATTTCAAGGGCACAAAACTTTGTCTTGTTGCTAAGAAGCTGAACATCAATCCTAGTGTATTCATTTAGGTTGCTGTGGTTACATTTCTGTCAAATTGTAGCAATTAGTTGCAAGCTATTGGCAGTTTTATGGTTGTAGTTCTGCTACAGTGGAGCTGGAGAATGTACAGTTGCATGTTGTTTCTCGTGAGGCCAAGTGATTAATCTCTTTGGTAAAAAGCCATGTTATGGGCTGGAAAATGCACATGTTTTACATGATCTCTGTTTTAACTGTTGAAAAGAGTTGAAGTATTTTAAATGGTAAAACCCCTAACACATTACAATACACTTCTATACGCTATAAAAGTGGAGTTCATCATGTCTTTCCCTTATCCCTGACAGCAACCTAACAGCATAAACATATAAAGTACATGTATAAATATATTGTCCAGAGGGATCATGAGGGTTTACTGTACATTCGGAAGGTACAAGGACATCTTATTCACATTTTGCTACACAGTAACAGATTTTTGCCCATACACAATCGATCCCTTGGGAGAAATTCTCCTTTAGTTCATCTCCTTTAGCAGGGAGGTCAGAGTCAGCTACAGAGCACCTGTGGAGCTTTTAGGACACCTCAGCAGTGTGGATGACCGTTCTCTGGGATATGTTTTCATACTAATCGAATGTGACCAGTTTTAGAGCAAACCGCTAATTAGCTTATAACGCTAGTCGTCGGGGCACGCAGAAGTAAAAAGAAATCGCAATTTCTATACCACTAACAAGGCTCAAAATAGCACTACACTTCCAAGGTAGCATAATGAGGGTTACTACATGTAAACCGAAGCATTGAGAACTTTGTAAGTGTACAGACAGCTTATTAAAAAGATAGTTTATAAAGACTGCACCGTTCAGTATACAGGCAGGCGCCATCTTGGGAAAACAGTCACTATCAGTCGAACGACGAATGCTGTGCAACCAGTAACCAGTAACATAGCTCAAGCACGACATTCATTGTTGACTATTTTTTAAATGCACGATTAATGTACGCATGTTCTGGGATTTCGCTCCATAGTTTGGGAAATCAGGAAGCTGCAGCTGTAACGTTGTGGACATTTTGAATGACAAGTTGAATTTCAAAGCCCTTCCAGGTGGTTTCTCTACAAGACTAAAGTTATTTGCATGTACAGTACTGTCAATGTGAATTGAGTAACCAATGGAGAAGTACATCTCAAATACCACTTGAGCATTAAAAAGTTATTATCCATTTTAAAGTACATTTAGACCAGATAAAAAAAATGTGTGATTCATTTTCAATTAATTGTGAGTTAACTAGGATACTGATGTGATTAATCACAATTTTAATTGATTGACAGCCCTAAATCCTATAAATCTGGTTGTTATGCAAATCTTGCAGTGTGGCTATGAGCTTAACTTTAATGAATATAACCATGGATTTGAATTGGAATATCTGACAGACAAAGGGTTTGTGATTTTGTGATTTCAAAATCTCAAAAATTGTAATCCATCCATGTATTAAACCATAGAAAAGCTCTACTGAAATCAGATGTTCAGGTTACTCAGTGTAATCCTGAATGTGCTGAAATAAACTGTGACTGGTGTTTCTCATATATTCACAAATATAATCATGACTAAGATGACATTATGTGTTGGATACTTGTTATTTTTTTCCCCCTGACTACTGTACTTTCTACCTTGATTTTAGTACTTTGTGCTGATAATGAAATGCTCACTGGTCAGTAAAGCTTTCATGACCTACAACAAAATATGACCATCCCAGATTTCTAGGTTAAAGTCAACAATTGGTTAATATACTCACCCTGCAGTACTCGTTGATGGGCCTTAGCCTTTTCATGGCCACATCTCTTATATGGCTCCTCCTAAACAGGATCTTTCCTGTAACAAAGCAAAACAAACAGATTTAGGATTTAGAAAAGCCACATTTATAATCCAATATCAGTGTTGCTACCAGTATTCCACAGCAAAATTATACAACTAATCATTATTCTTTACAATTAGCATGTACAGTATTTGTCTGTAACATAAATACAAATAATATTACCAAATTATATTTTGGATTTTGCATGATGCTCTTGTCAAGAGCAACTTTAAAAAGTTAGGAATCCACTAAGGGACAATAACGAAACAGTGGCTTTCACAAAACATGGTTAGTGAATTAGCATGCAGACACAATACAGTCGTGTCATCAATAACACTGACAGCACAATGAGGTGGGTAAGGAGCTAGGTGAATAGCTGGCCCTTCCAAGTCATGAATAAATGATTTTGGGAAAGCAAATCATGTGAGTATGACAGCTTAAATGCTATTCCCCTGCTCTTATCTCCAGGCCAAATAACCGCAGGCACAGACGAGTGGGGTCGTCGTAAGAAACAAGAAATGGCTACAAATAGGTCTTTTAAAAACACTCTTCTAGCTTAACGTTATGCAGGAAATTTCAGAGCCAGCATCTATTTTCTCCCTGTTTGAGCTGCTGAAGTTTCTCCAATAAATTCACTGAGACAGCTCTAATGCAAGCATATAAACTTGGCAGGAAGTCAAGGCTGTAACAAGACCCTGAACACAAAAAGGGAAATGTTTTGAGAAGTTACTGTATCACCATCATCAAGGGGTTATGGTATTCGTTTTGAGAATACTTAAAGCAGACTTGCTGAAACATGAATCTATCTCACAAAAGATAGCCGCTGAGCAGTAAACCGGCATTCAGCTTCACTGTTTAACCCATGTTACTAAAAAAGCCTTTGTGCTTCCTTGACCCACTTCAAAACCATGCTTGTTTTGTTTGTGTGTGTGAGTAAGTGAATGGCATATTGAGGAAAAATGGGAACACAGAGACTGGGATCATCCTAGTGTCTGATTATGAATATTTGTAGCCTTGATTTACTGCTTTTAAATCAAGACTAAAGAAAATAGAGACACATGAAGGGAAAGACTAAATAAAGAAAAGAAGAGAGAATGTGTAATGAGTTTAGACTGCTGAGTGGATGGATGTGTGGGGACTTCCTCAAAAGTACTTTTACAAAAAAACCAAAACACCAAACTTTCAAAAACCCCACCTCTTTACTTTCTCCAACCACCCATCTCTGACTGCAACCTACTAGTTGGCTCAGGTGTGTGACAAAAAACAAAGGCAAAAGCCAGGAAATCATATTCATACACTTATTTACATACCTAATATTTGTTGAGGGCAGCTTACTACGCTATCAAAGAACCAGACTGTTAATGCTGTCAGTGAGTTAAATAACCTTATTGGTTTTGGGATTACTGCTGGCTGCTATGAATAGGTGGGTCAATTTTGTGAGGAAAGTCAGATCTTTAAAATATTGGGTGTTCCTCCTGTTCTTGTGGCTATTATTTAGGAACTTCTATTTTTCCACAGTAAATATCTGTACAGCTATTGGATGGATTTAGCACTAACCATCATGGTCCCCTGAGGATGAATCCTACCAACTTACAGTATGTGAACCCCTAACTTTTCCATTCGCGCCACCATGAGGTTGACCATTTTTAATTTGAGTGGACAACTATTATATGGATTGTCATGAAACTTGGTACAGGTATTCAATGTCCCCATACTATGGATCCTAATGACTTTGTTTATCAGTTAGGTCAAAGTTTCCACTTATACAGTGAAATATCCTGACATCTACTTGGATTGGCATGTCATTTGGTACAGACATGTATGGTTCCTACACAATGTGTCATAATGACTTGAGTGATTCCCTGCCCCTTCATTTAGCACCATTAGCAGGTTGAAATTTTTGTGTGCATTTGAGAAATGTCAACAATTATCGGATGGACCGCTCACAACCTTTACTCTGCCACTACCCACGGGCCAATTTCTACACTATAACACTCACACTAAGGATCCAAAACAAACAGGGACCTCAACATTTATCCACTTTACAATGTGGTATATGACAAGCATTACAGCCTCCACGGAGCCGCTAGCATGGCTGTAGACTATTATGTTCTTGACAACATGGTCTGCATGGTCTAGCCTAATTTCTCACTGCATTTGTACAGAGGAGAACGGTTTAGTACTACACAAGGGAGACTTTAAAAAAATCGATTAACTAGATAAATAATTAGAAAAGACATTCCAGATAACTACGGTGTTGGTACTGTAACATCTTGCCAGAGCAGCGAAAGGACACAAAGTCTGGACAGCTCACGAAAACTAAAGGAGATTTGAAAGTCAACCCCTCAACGCCTACAATACTTCTCGTCTCTCACTCTAGTCTCTTTCTTCTTCTCCTCCCCTCACTCCTCAGACAGAAAGCTTTCTTGACAGTTTTCCAAAACTCTCAGGGGTCAGGAGGGAAGCATTGACTCAACACTGCCCACTCTGTATGCAGGGCAGCTCATGGGTGCAGCAGAGAAAAGGGCTTGTTTGGGGAGGGATGAGGGAGGGAAAAGGAAAGCTGCTGCCTTGGAGCCATGGCTGAGGCCGGGTAGATTTTATGGAAAATCTCAGAGCAAGCAGTGACCAAGGGAACCAACTTTTTTGTTTCCTGGGGAGAGTGAGGGAGTTAGATGGAGAGAAGAGACAGACAGAGATGGGAACACAGAGAGGGTCTTTGTTACACACCTTACATACAAAAAAGCTGTTCTCAGCACTCACTTCTTAATCAGTGGATTCACCACACATGAATTCCTCCTGTTTATTCACCCAATATTGGCTATTCAGAGGAATTTTAAGCAGCTAAAACCTTTACATAACACCAAAGCTGTGGACTTAAAACATGATCTGTAGTCAGACATAAGTCACGACTACAGATCAGAACTGAGGACCTATTGTCTTTGCTGCTCTGATACTTGATTCCCTAAATACTTCACTTGAGACTTTTTTTTAAAGAAAATAAAAAAAAAAAATCAAACAATGACAAGAAGACCTTGTAAGGTCACATTATAAACATAGGAGTTGTCTTGAATAAGATGAGACAACTTGAAACCTGCTATTACAAAACTTGAGGATTTGACTTGGAGTCAATGCCAAGCTTTGTACCAGCAAGTCTCAAATCAACTCTCACGTAATTTGAGACAAGACCTGAGACACGACTTGAGACTTGCTGTTACAAAACTTTACATTTGACTAATTTGCTAGTATAGCATTTGAATCTGAGTCAAAACTTGTTATACAAAATAACTTGGGCTTGCCCCAAAAGGCTCTGCATAACACTGGAACAAGGCGTGTGTGGAGTTTCCAAGAATGAACCGTGTGTGTGTGTGTGTGTGTGTGTGTGTGTGTTGTAATTACTGTGTTCTTAGGCAAGTTGCTGACTAAGGGCAGACACAACTCCATAAGCTGCTGTAAAAGAAAAGTCTGCTACTGGTACACCACATTCGAGTAGACAAGAGCAGCGATTGCTTTCCCCTGCAGACAAGAGATAAATGGGATATGGATGAGGCATAAGCAATCGGGTCATTGTAACTTTTCGGTTATTTTCTGCCTTCCATCGAGGACCGACTGATTGTGTGTGTTATTCAGATCCACAGAAACATATCTGACCTGACCAACATACTGGGCCTCCTACTGTGGCAGGCAGAGAGATCCCAAGCCAAAGAGCAGTTGAAAAAAGTATGTACCATAGATCGGTAATTAAGAGGAAAAGGGGGGTATACTTGTAGGGATCAGAGTTCATGAAAGAATATAACCTCTTGTATCATACAGGGGCCCTACAAAAACAGACCCACATTCCATCTTGGGTTTTGACTCATAGTTTAACAACCCCAACTTTAGATAATTGGTATCAGCTCTTTTTCAAAGGCTGACCTGCTGACACTTAAAGAGCATCGCTCAGGGCTCTTGGGTAAATGAATCAAATGTATCACTTTTATCTAAATGTCATATATGAACCTATCAAAAGGAGTTTAGCACCCTGAGAGGTATTCCGATTACAAATGGCCTCTGATAAGATACTCTGGACATATCATGCAATCTTGAGATAACTAAAGAGTCGACCTTCTGTATGAAAACAATAATAAATTATGTGTTTAAATGGCCAAGTTTACTTTTTTTTCTTACTTCCCCTTAGAGGTAAATGATATAATGCCCTGATACTGCTATTAAAAGTTATCTTGATATTTTTTTTTTTTTGTTTTTTTTCAGTGTAGTTTCTACAGGAAAAGATGAAAATGGCGCACCCTAGTTTTTGGTGTGTACACCTGGCACTAAACGCAGCAGAAATTCTGCACTATCCACACATGCAGACAAGCCACTTTGCTGATGTGGAGATACCAAAGGAGTAAAAACAGCTCAGGGCTTTGAACAAACCAAACCGAGAAGGGAATAACCACTTCCGTCCCTTCTAAGTAAGTAAAGGATTTTCTTGGCTGTCCGGAAAACTATTTTGCAAATCAGGCAAATGTTAGCTTGAGATCCATCTCAAGAGAGCTGTATGACTTGATCTAGGATTTAGTTCTTAAACTTAATTCATGTGCCACTGGACATAAATAATGTTTGTCAGTATATTTTTCAACAAAAGCAAAGAGCTCACAGTGGCATTCCTAGAGGGTGCCATGTAAAGTTTTTAACTTTTGATGTCTGAGCAGCTCCAAAAGAGCAGTTGGGGATTTGGTGCCTTTTTGGGAGGCACTTCAATGGTCATTTTCTTCCACAAAAAACAGGAGAAGTGAAAGCCTCTACCAACAACTCAGAGCTTCAATGGAAGTAGACAGAAACTTTGGAGAAAATCTAGAATTTCACAGTCTAAAAAAGGTAAAAGCAGGACAGAAGTAGACAGAGTTTAATGTAGATAATAACTTATAATAGTATCCATCAGTGTGCTTTACCTGACTATATAAGGGGATAGCAGGGGATGTTATGAAAAGCAGTGTTTTTCTATCTCTATTTCCTCTTCCCCTCCTCCTACTTAGAGTTCACTGAACAGTCTGAGTGTGTGTGTATGTGTGTATATTCTTTCAATGAGTTCCAGACCTGCATGGCCACAAAAAAAAAAAAATCCTCCACTTGCCTGGTAGGGGAGATGTGGGTGGGGTCTTTGGGTGAGGCTTTCTTCCAAAATCTCATAAAGGATTACTTTCAGCAGGATCTAAATCTCAAACTATTTCAAAAGTTGCTTGTGCACACCAAAAGCCCTTATTTAAAAAAAAACAAAAAAAAAACGTAATTGCCACTTGTACCTGTAATAGAGTGATGGAAACTAAACAGAAGAAACCATTATTTTGGCCAGTCAGGTTTTACACAAGATGAGGATTCAGCCAGGACAACGGTGCAGCTAAGCTAAGAAAACAGCTCATAATGAAGGTTATGCATTGTAACCATTTAGTTTTATGATAAGAGGTATAGTGTTCTTATGTGAAAATGGCAGATATTTAATGTTTCACCCAAAGGCTCCAACACTACTCTATTCAATTGTCTAGTATGTCTATGGGCTATGTGGTTAGAGATCAGCTGAGTCAGCTGAATGTATAAGGAGTTCTTAATTCGCAAAACAGTGAGGTTATGACCAATTATGGTTGCAGCAGATTGTTCTGGTTGGTTCTTTTGTGTGCAAAATATTCTGCTTCTCTCGGGTTCATTCACAGCCTATCAGTGAGTCATTGTATTTCACACATGAAACACATTTAAGCCAATGCGTGCAAGTGTGTGCGATAGACAAGTTAAAAGGGACCAAGAATGAGGCAAAGGCTCAACAATACAGCGATTGGGAAATAAAGAGTGATTTCAGTGATAATCCAGGAGTAGACTGTTCTTTGAGTATTGTCATGTGCTTATTTTGGCAACATGTTATCATAAGTACTGCTGCCACAAACAATTATTTCCATTATACGTTATCTAGATTAGTTATGAATCACTTAATCTTTGTCCAACCAACACTCCAAAACCCAAAAAGTACTGATATGAATAGGAGAAAGCAGCAAATCCTCAAATTTTAAAAGCTGGAATGTTTGGCATTTTTCTTGATTTAATATCAAAATAGCTCTTCCACTGTTTACTCCAAACAAGCCACAGTTGTGTGCATGCTATGTATATGTGTGTGAAAGGGCCTTGGGGGAAACTGTGTTTCACTCTTACCTGGTAGAAATGGAATGATCCTGCGCTTAGGGTCTTTCTGGCCTCCTTCCACCGGGAATTTGTCCAGCAATTCCATCTGAAACACCACAATTAATTAGGACTTATTAGCACACAAAGCATTTACACTCACACATACTATATACATAAACATGCCCTTTACATTATACACAACAGGATAGCAGAGGTTAGAGAGAAAGGGTTCACATTTTTACAAATCAGCAGTTCCTACAAGGAATTCGGCCAATAAAGGAAGGTCTGCCAATGATTAGGAATGTCCTGAGCAGATGGTATGGTTTTTCCCCTCTACTTCATATGTTGTTGCAGCAATGGGGCTGTTAGCAGCAAGGCACAGCTGACATAGTGGAACATTTCTGTTTCCATAATTTTCAAAGGCCAGAGAGCAGTTGTTCCTTAGATTCGATGATCACCACTTCTCTTTATCATCCTTCTCTCTCTCTCTCTTTAAAACTCACTCACTCTGTCTTTAAGCGTCAATCTTTTGTTTCTACTTCTACTAATAGTTTGTGCCTTTCTCCCTCTGTCACATAGTCACAACTATAGGTTATGGTCCATCACTTTGGCCACTAATGACTCCTTTGTTTATGACTCTTAATGAAATCTGTGTGCTTCCACGTATATGGTTGCCTAAAAAAAAAAAAAAAAAACAAAAAAAAAAACAATTATACATATATATACATATATACATATATATACACATATATATACATATATATACATATATATACACATACATATATATACACATACATATATATATATATACATATATATATATATATATATACATATATATATATATATATACACATATATATATATATATATATATACACATATATACATATATATATATATATATACACACATATATATATATACACACATACATATATATACACACATACATATATATATATATATATATATATATATATATATATATATATATATATATATATATATATATATATATATATATATATATGTGTATAATATGTGTGTTTGTTCATGAGTGCGTGTCTCTGCACGTCATCCGTCCTCCATGCAGCTAAAGCCAATAAAATGACACCTGGACATACTGACCAATGAACTCAAAGTACACTCTCTCTTTCTTTTTTAGGGTGAGAAAAAAAATACTTGACTAAATTGAATGTTTGAGAGAGAAATGTTTGGACATTTCTTGGATATTGCACCCAGACTCTCATATTCCAAGGTAAATTTTATTTGACTACAGAAAACCATTGTTAAGGGGTTTCAAGTAAGTGTTTCATGGCTCTACAGACGCAGCCAAAGTTTGTCTGAATTATATAAAGGGACAATTTCTTTAATTATTGGCCAGTTTATTTGATCACTGTTTTCAATAAGCTGTTTTTGTTCAAACAAAGGACACCACCAGGGCATTCTCAAAACTAATCAGGCCACCCTGTAGTGATTTTTATTGCTGTATAGTTTCCTATCATCAAACCACATCCTTATCAAAACAGGTCATACAGTTACTTCAATCCAGTGTTTGGTTTTGGTACCAGGTTTTGATTTGACACAAAACTGGCAGACAGGTCTCACACGCTTTAAAAATACTGACTATTCACCAATGGAGGCGCAACAAGTTCTCATTTTCTTACTTTTGAGCTAATGCTTCTGAACTAAAATATTAGCATGGAGTACTGGGTCAAATTACTTACTGTGAACACACAGAAGACTTTATTGTCAATTTTGCCATTGTTAGTGAATGAGTGACATATGGGCAAATGTATATGTAGACTTCCTCAGTTGAGGTCGGTCAAAGCCTTAACTGAAATCAGGTCGATACCACAATGTATGATCTTCTACTCTAAACTAAGAAAAACAACATTGTTAAGGTTTAAGAATGTCTGCAGATGTAGTTAAGAGCTGGCCCACGTGTAGGCTACTATGACAAGGCTAATCACATAATGAGATTTATACCATGTCTGACTGGTCTGTTCAATGTCAACCTGATAAAATGTTATCTATCAAGGCTGTGCTCCATAGAGGCATTTAAGGGTCAAAACAATTTAGCTTTCCGGATATCTAAACCAGGGATGCTTTTCATTCCCCTCCACCGTTATCTATCCCTGTACCTTGACTAGTATGAGACTCATTTATAGAATATGCAGCACTGGCAATACCCAACAGGAATGTTCTAGAGTTGGTGCTTTGGTACGTTTACCCTCAATGGCTGAATTTCAGATCCCACAGTGAGTGTATATGTCTATGTATCCACAATTTGTCTTTTCTGGGCTAAGTTGTTTTCAACAAAAATATAGACTTTTGATGTGTTATGTATGGCAGATTTTGTATTTGGTTTGGTGATCCCACTCATCCCATATTTGACAATAAGAAGCACCCAGCTTGCTATCAAGATGAATCTAATTTTACACATGTGGGTGTAACCTAAACCGTGTGCATCACTGGGTAAAGGATGCAAGTTGTAGGGTGCTGCATTTTATCTACTCACCTGACATTATTTTTGATATGGGCTTTGGTTATTCATTCAAATTCATCGTTGGGACTTCTGTAATACAATATTGCCCTGATACTAATTTGATATTGCTGCTTTTTTTCCAGTGTAATCATGTGGTTTATACAAGAAGTTTTCTAGCAATATAAATGACTAAAGCGGTCACTAAATGTCTTCTGGTGAATTGGAAAGAATCAATAAGTTGCATTATGCCAAAACTAACTCAGAGACAGGGGGAGGTGGAATATAAGGGTGAGGTGATGGAGAGGTTTTGGGAAAGGCAAAAAGCTGTGCCAAATAGTATTTTCCATTACTTTTTATGGACTGTCATTGTCTGGTCAGGTGCCAAAGAGGTGTTGCTGCCATATAACAATGAGTGGCATAAACAAAAAACAGCCTCACATTACTTAAGTAGATAGGGTTTTATACTGTTCTATTTTGAGGTCAGATGGAATAGACAGCCAGAAGAATAGATTAAAGGGTGAATGCAAAACTTCATTAGATGTCCCCCATGTATCACAGTAGTCTCGCATTGCCAGATCTCCACAGTGCTCATAGTGGAGTAAGGTCTGGCCACTCCACACATAGATTCTATTCTGATTGTGATTTTCTGTTTTTATTTTCTTATTTATTATTGCTGTCCATCCCTGTCTGTCTGTTATTTATTGTATGTTAAAGTGTATTTTTATGTGCTGCCTTCTTGGCCAGGGCTCACTTGTAAAAGAGATTTTAATCTCAATGTGATTTTTTCCCTGGTAAAATAAATGTTAAAGCAGCCATATTATGCTCATTTTCAGGTTCATAATTGTATTTTAAGGTTGTACCAGAATAGGTTTACATGGTTTAATTTTCAAAAAACACCATCTTTTTGTTGTACTGCACCACTCTCTCTCACTGCTGCAGAGCCTCTTTTCAGCTGGTCTCTGTTTTAGCTACAGAGTGAGACCTCTGTTCTTCTTCTTCTTCTGTACTATCTCTGATTGCACTGCACATGCTCAGTAGCTCAGATGTAGATCATGTCAGCTAGCTAGCTCCATAGACAGTAAAAGAAAGGCTCTTTCTACAACTTCGGTCAGTTACAAGGCAGGATTAGCTGGGAGACTTCTAAATGAGGGCGCACATGTAAGTAGTTCTTTTGTAGATTATGGTGAACTTGTGTGTGTTGTAGCAGTACTTTGCTATTGAGAACAAGGTAGCATGCTAGCGTTAGCATGCGTTAGCTAGCAGCTAACGCTACGAGCTAATGGTTGCGGTTAGCCTGCTCGTTTCGGCTTGTGACGTCACAAGCCGTGCCGATTTTGAACAGCTCACCCAGAGACTGAAGGCAGGACACATTCAGAAACTGTATCTCACTCTAAAGAGCATGGGTGGATTTTTTTCAAAGTTTGTATGTGTGTGGAAGCACCAGAGACACAACATAACACCCCAAATCCCAGAAAAAGTGTTTTTTTCATAATATGGGCACTTTAAATAAAAAAAAATTCTGGGATCAGAGAAAAAAAATGCTCTGCGTTGTTTGCATTTCTTTAAACCAATCACAATCTTCTTGGATGGCGCCAAGCTCTGGATGCAGTGACTGTGGCTCTGGCTTGTCATGGTGGAACATTTGCACCCCTCAAAAGAAAACGCCACATACAATATTAAATGAAGCTAACTGTTCACACAATACACTAACGTGAGCTATTTAAATTAATAAATTAATGGTAAAACATAATTTGCTCTTACCAGTGTATCGCCATGTGTAACGCTACTTCTTTCACAGCATTACCCACCAATCTGTCCCAAAACGTCCCAGATAAGATAGTAAATGCCGTAAACATATTCTTTGTAAAGCCTTACAATCATTCCCCGAAATAACCAAGCAGGCCTGCCTTGTTGCACGATTCAAATTTTCTTCAAAACTTGCCATTTTCAGAGTTTAGCTTGTTAGCTCAAAGTTTGTTGTTTCCCGTAGCGAACAGAGTTTGAGAAAGCAACACATGGAGAGTGGAAGGCAGCAACCAGCCTTCAGGCTTGAATATCAAGCCATATACGGTTGCACTTGAAGTACTACTCTTTGGCTATGACTGTTAAAGCGCAGAGCTATAAAGTTAAAGCCATAATTTCCCCTTTTAGACAAAAACAATGAAAAGAAAGAGGGCAGAAAAGTGACCCATGCACCCTCTTTGTCTACAAAATCAAGACAAATAAAGAGGTCAGTCTACTTAGTTTTTTTGTCTTGTTGTTTCTTAAGATACAGCAGAAGGAAACAAGGAGAAGGACCAAAAAACAGCAGGCAACTCTCAAAGTAACAATCTGCTTGGCTTATGAGTCAGATGCTTCATCATTGACACAGTACACCTTAAGAGAGACAGCATAAGCAAAAAGACAGGCAGACCAAGAGAGAGAGAGAGAGAGAGAGACGAACACAGAAGATCCAATACCCCACACACTGTAATTGTTCCCATGTGTCTGACTGCAGGCACACCCAGTCTCTGTGTCTACTCTAAACCTTGTATCTACTCTGTAATCAGAGCCACTCAAACAAGAAAAGGCATCTGGAGAGAGTAAAGATGCCTCTTCAAAATACCAGTTACATCATGCACCCAACATCAAATATTCATGCTCTACAGGCAGTAGGATGACAGTCCAAGGTGGAGCACTGTCAAGCTCCACATGACTTTTCAAGGCTGTTCTGAAGTATGTTATTGTAAATTATATCCTGCCGAGTTCATTTCAAAAGGATATGCGCGCCACATTGGTGCTATAGTTATTTGTGAACATCACGCGCTGATGACAATAGCCCACAAAAATGATAATTTCAGTCTATGAACTCATCAGCTCTGTATATGTACTATACAGTATATCTGTAGTTATGCCAATGCTGTCAGAATATTCAAAACTCTGTCAAAAGTTAAATTCAAAACCTAAACTGTAATGTTAAATAGTTTGACACATTGTACCAATTGATTGACTACAGTTAGACCAACAGATGAGGTGCAGGGATGTAAGCAAGAAAAAAAAAAAAAACCTTTCCATTGTCAACATATCACATTACTAGTCTTAACATGCCCAGTAATGCTGTAAACTGTTAAACACCATTATTTAATTTACCAAACTTCTTGCTGATTTAGACAAATGTATGTATGTAATGTATAATTTGTCTAGTCCATATCCGCTGTAACCACATCATAAGCCTTGAAATAAAGGCATAATAAAGAAGATCTGAGACGCACAAGAACTCTCTTGAATGAGGGTATAAAAAGGCCAGAGAACAATAGCTGCTCTCTTTACAACATGCCTATCTCTGCAGTTCTTTCACTCAGACCATTGTACATTCATGCTTGAGGTCATTTTAACCCTTTACAGACAACCATACTGTTACCGCAACACCCCACATGTGTGGAAGGCTGAGCTGTTAGTCCACTTATAAAGTAGTGAAAAGAAAGAAGTCATCCATAAGCAGGTATAGATAATGGATGGATGGAGTCAGTGTCCCTGTTTTAATACTAACACACAGGTTCTTACTTTGGTTAATACTATATGCTGATGTTAGCATATAGTAAACACCAAGGCCAATTTCTGGTGACTCATGGATGATAATGGCCTAGTATGTTAAGTGTAGATATGAACAAAATTTATCAAAAATATATAAGTCCCTGTTGGGTCATTCTCTTTTTACAGATCCACTTCAAAAGAGGTCACAGCAGAAGGTCATCTTAACAACAGCACCCAAGGGTCTGGTTGTGGCTCAAAGTACATTTCAGTAAATAAAGTAGCTTGAACCTGGATATTCAATTTAAGGATTTTCTTCCCTGATCACTTAATAGGGGTGGGCAATATGAATAAAATCTTCTATCGTGGTATATGTAATTGTATATTTCAGCATGACATATATTGATAGAATGTTATGTGGTGTTCTCTTTCATGGGGAATTCCAGAGCTTGCCTCCCAACGTGCAAATGTTCCACCAAAACAAGTTCCTTCCAAGACTATTTTTCAGAGGCACCATCACTCCATCCGGAGCTTAGCATCACCAAAGATGATTGTGATTGGTTTAAAGAAATGCAAACATGCCAGAGTGTTATCTCCTATCCCAGGATGTATGTGTGGTGTAGCCAGACATTACTCCAGCACTGACACAGCGCTGCAGAGATACAGTAGGTCTGGCAATGCGAGACTACAGCCACGTATTTAATCTTAATCTATAAAAGACAATTTCAGTGCATTTAATAGTTTTTTAAAGCACACTTAATATTTGCCGACTGATTCATTTAGATTGTCGTCGTTTTCTTTCACAATATTCAGTCCAAACCATCTAGATCACCAATAATGTTAACAGAACTTCAGTAACGTGTACCCTCAGTAAAAACACATGCTGTGGGTTAGTGTTCCAGGAACAAAGTGCACTGTTTAAGGATACATACGGTACATTTTATTCTGAAAATGGCTGAATATTACTGTGTACAAGACGGAAATGAGCACATTGCTGCTCCTTGGTGGAATGAGCACAACAGGCAGCCACATTGCTCTAAGCTAAATAACCTGCCCCTTTTTAAAAATGTTTCGTTACTTGATTACTGCAGATGGAAAATATGTAACAGCTGTGCAGCTCTGAAGCAAATAGCGATATATTGGATATTTTTCCTACAGCTTTAGAGTAAAAGTCTACCCTGTATCCAAAGCGACTGGGAATGCTGGAAGACTAAGCTTGTGAAGTTAAGTGAACACGTGTGCAGCATGGAAACTGTTCTTAGTGACATGGAAATAAAATGGATGACCCCATGGCCAAAATCGCTGCACTTTCCATCTCTCTGAAGCAACAGCCCAGTCTATTTTAATTCACAGTTAAACACTGAAAAATAGAGGAAAAACCCCACAGGTTTTATGTTAAGATGCTAATTGCTCAATTTGTTCTCTCAGTATTCAACAGATTGCAAGACATACACATACTTTGCAATGCGTACATTTATGCATAAGTGTGGGCAATAATTCTGTCACACTATGGAGTAATTTACCAGTATACAGAAATTGATACAAAACTACCTGATGCTATTTAGGGGTAGCAGCTACATAGAGACTCTGGTGTGGGTGCTGCATGAAAAAGGTGGGTGAGAAGTGGCATAAATATCTTCGGTGAGAAAAGCATCTGACTCACTTCAAGTATTCTCAGGAAGTGAAAGCTGTAAGACTATATTTTAAAAAGAAATGCAAATTAGTATGAAGTATATAATTATCTAATGACACCCTTGGTGTTTTTTCCCTCTCATCATTAGGAACACTGTCTGCTCAACCGAGCTTGGTATTGTGATTATGTGTCATCCAAAACAGATCTGGAAGAATACAAACCCCCATAAGAAATGTAGAAATCATAGTAAAGTCAGACTGAGTGAATAAACACAGTCTGTGGTCAGTGATCATGAAAAAGAACTAAAGGCTGGGGCAGCTGTGTTGATGAGATGTGGTGAATAACACTTCCTGTCTAGCATGTGTCATTTTTTTTAACAGTATCATCTTTTCTCTGTTCGTATAAACTCCTGAATCGGAAGGCAAAACAATTGCATCAAGCTACAGAATGAAAGATGACCAGAGCTGATGGGAAAAGGCAGGATAAGATGGGAAAAAAAGCAAAGAAGGATGGCAGGAAATTAAGAAATGGTAACGGGTGGTGCTGAATGACTTAGCTCTACGTCACTATCCTGGCCAGGCAGCTGGGATGACGCATTATGATGTCAAACCACTGCCTTATTCACAGTCCACAATGTAACAGGTCAACAATGATAAAATAACATGGTAAAAAGATTTAAAAAAAAACTTCAAATAAATTCCACAAACAATGCTGGCACATAAAAAATGTATAATCCCTTTATCATAGTGAAGCTGGTGAGATTTTAAACATTCCAACTCGCCACTTTTCTGTAAGAAATACCATAGCCTCAAGATGGCTTATAATATGTCAATGCCAAATCTAACAGGAGATAAGAGATTGGCTTGTGAGCTTTCCGGATGGGTATCTACATCTCCCTCACCGTTGAGAGCCCACCCACAGGCTGTCAACACAGCAGGAAGCAGCTGCATGGCATGGCGAACACCAGCGGGGAATGCCCCTGCGGAAAATATCTCACATATGCTTATCTGGTTCAGTGCCATTGATCCAACACTGTAGGGCTTTAGAAATGTAACTAGTAATGTGTGGAGTAATATGCTGAAGTATGGATGAAGTAAAGTAATGTACGGTCATTGATTCATTATAGCAATTCAAATACAGCAATACACATACAGCAATTCCTCATCCACTGGCACTGCTACTATTTCTGGCTTTCAAAACTCACTATCCAGCCCTTTCTGGAGAGAAAACTCCATTCTTATTGATATTTGAAGTTTTACCTATCTGCTCTCACTTTGTCACGCCACTCACAAAGTCTAAAAAGCCTTCATCTTGAGCAAAAAACTTTAAAAAAACAAAGCAGTGCTAAGGCTGGATGATGAAAATGCAACTTTGATTACGAGGGTCTACATTGGCACAAACACTAATGAAAATGAGGGATGGGGTCTGCGCTTGTGTAAGAGGAGTCAAGTTCTTTACCTGTTGTTGCAGGTCTTATTGATTGACAATAGTTCAACAGTGGGCATGATTTAATGCTCCATTAAATGTTATCAATAAAGAGCAGATAACAACCCTTAATGTTTTAGCAAATCTGTGTTCATTACACTACAAAGATTACTGTTCATAGCTACGCATGGACTTTTACTTTGGCATGTCCTCAACAACAGAAAGGTTCTATGATTAAAAAACAATCATGAATGTGATATGAGCTGATTTATAAGTAAGACTGTTGGCAGCTTTTGAAGCCTTAGGTCAAACTAATGATATTAGTAATGGAATACTTTATATTCTTCTGGTTAACATGACACTTACAGCCTCAGAAAAACCTTGGTGGAACATTCTAATTCATTGCTCATGCTTTGACCATCCTAATCAATTAAAAGGAATGTAATCAAATATGAGTTGAGAGTATGCTTCGCCTAAATTGACTATATGCTCATTAAAAGCAGTTGCCTTTCTGGGTTTCCTGGAGTCCGTGCTCTTTAAGCTCAGATGTGTGCAGGGCGCAAGATCCATTACATTCGAAAGAGGAAGGGAAACTAGGATACTAATGAGATTCCCTCCTTGTGCAACGCACACTGCCAACGTGACGTTCGAGAATGATTCAGACATTTCTGTGGTCATCAGTGTGGTCGTCGCATTCATCACTGTCCTCCATTAAATTCATTGGGACATTTTCCGACTCCTCTCGCACAATATAATTACCAGTGTCAAATGGGTGGAGCAGGGAGAGCTTTTCTACAGGCACTAGGGGGACAGGGTTGTATGGAGAGAGTACTTCCATTCACTTCCTGACTTATGCTAGCCTTCGCTGGTGGAAAAGTTAGAACTTGTCACACACCCTGCACCCTGAAACTTGCAAATGCACACACAACTTCAGTATAAAAAGACAATCACATACCAAGGCACAGTGACATACATACACACTAACCCACTTACTCACCTGGAGGTCAAAGAACTTGCTGTAGCGTCTGTAAATGATTTCTGTACTGCCATCGCTCCAGGACACTTTGATGATGTAAACCTGGAAAAACAAAAGGCAAAACTAAGTGGAACGTTTAAACTGACAAACAAACATTAGTGTCAACTACTTCATAATCTCAACGGCCTGGGGCATCACTCCTGACTCATGGTGCCAGTGAGAGGAAAGGCAGACGCACGCTTGTCATGCAACATTGGGCAGCAGACACTGTCATCATCCATTCACATGAACACAATAAGGAATATCCGGTTATTTCATTTCCCAGTCCATTTGCATCACTTCCTATTGAAGAGGAAGTCATTATCCTGTATATACAGTAGATGCAGCAGCCTTGACAATGCTGTCTTTTAAATATTGCAGCTCTTTGAGAAACATTGTTGTGGCAGCTACTGTCATAATGACCTGAGCAGCAAAACCAGCCAAATGGAAAAATTTGTTTCTACCACACTCTCTCACTCACATGTATTTTATATTTCTTCACTGTGATTTGTATTTATGTGTGTGAAATAAACACAAACATCAGTTCATGAGTTTGATGTGAAGCCTTCAATATCATACTTAAAATGTATACAAAGAACACAATAACTTGTTGTTGCCTTTGTGGCACTAAATAAAAGAAAATGACCTATTGTACATGTACAACTGCAAATTCCATTAGCCTCATATTAACAACAGTGAAACAGCACATAGCATCTAACCAAAACCATCTAGCCTAATAATTGCAGTCTACAGACAACATACACAATTCTTTATTTTGTTCTCTAAAGAAGAAGAGGCAGGGAGGTGATTGGAAACTCCCTGGTGGCTCGCGGTGTTAGGCTGAATGCTGTTGGCCCAACTCCCAGACCTTCTCTGGCCTCGCGCTCTCTTTCAGGGTACTACAGTCAGATATGGCTATGGATGGACCAACTACAGGAGCAATGTATATCAGCAGGAAGGCTGTCTTCATTAAATAAAAACAGTTATCAATGGAAGGTCATCTATACAATAACATGAGCATAGTGACTATTTTCAGGGTATTGTCTGTGGCCAACGAGTATGTGCTAAACTCTCAACAATTAAGAGGAATAACCGTTGTAGTCAAAAGGTCTTTTCCTTGCTAGTCTATAGTCTAAGTACAATACCTACAATGGCAAATGAGGCTGAAGCCATAGCTCTGAGGAAAAAAAGAAAGGCTATAACTTTAGCTATAAAAAGCTGCAATTAAACACTAATCCTGGCAATAAAATGCTGTCATATCTGTAAGTCTCTTAGGAATGTGGTTTTTCAGGTGTTTTTTCTGTCTTTAGGAGAGGTTCAACTCTGATGAGCAGAAGAGCTATAAGCTGCTTTTGTACACTTAACCACACCCCCAGGGTTCTGGAAGATTTGCAGTATCCAGCCAGCATACAGAGTGAGTACCAGAGGCACAAAACAACATGGGCTGCACCAGAGAGCAAACAGACAGATGGAGAGGACACGGGACCTTGAGAACTCTATGTCCTTGACCACTAACACTCACAGCGGTATAAGGTCTGTTGGTCCTTCAACCCAGGCATCATTTATTACACATGATTGGATGCAAACCAATATGCAGACGAGCGCACACACAGGCACACACCATGTACACGGAACTAACACGGACACCTGCTAAGGCCTTGGCAGTAGCTCTCACTGTTGGCCCTCTAGATAATATGATGTCATATGTGTTGCATTGATTCTGTGCACTTGTGCAGACAAATTTGCCCACATGTACGCCCCAGAATGATGAAAGTTCCATTGTTTAAAAATTGCAGAAAAATGAGCAATGGGTCTTTGTCCTTTTTGACATTTTTGTCTCCCACGCAACATTGCAGTACCAGTGGGGAATGATTGTTGAAACAGTAAAAAATATCCACACATTGATTCTTCTTCTCCTGCCCCCACATAGAGTAATGGGAGTGGAACAGATTCCCTGAACTGGCCCAGATAGTACATGCCAATAGAGAGACACTGTTAATGAGATAATCCTAGCATTATCACTGGACATCAGGACATATTTAGCACTCGTAGCAGCTTTGCTTATTTGATGAATTGCATGTACTCGCATGATCCTAGCAATTTTTGGGTAGTACCTTCATCGTTGAATGCCCTTATTGTAATTTGCTTTGAATAAAAGCATCAGCTAAATGAATGAAATGCAATATTATCACTTTTAAGGTCTCCATCAACTTAACACTGTAGAACTAGAGCTCTCCTGTGTCTAATTATCAGTAAATGTGGCTAAAAGTAGGGCTGGGTACCGAATTCAATACTTTTTTAGGCACCGACCGAATTGCCTCTAAAAGTATCGAGTATAGAAAAATGCCTCGTCATTCAATACCAAATTTCAATACCTAGAGGAGTAAATCTCATCAGCGTCAGTGATGCAGCATGCTTCTACCAAGATCTAATAATGTTGGTGACTGGCTGTCTAACGTTACATGTTGTTGAGACAGTAAAGAAAAAATTTACGTAATGCACAGAGATGGGGCTCACGTAGTAGGAGCTGAAAAATAAAGAAAAAGTTTTGTGTCAGAACGTGTAATGTTTCTTTTTGTTTTATAAAACTGGTATCAAAAAAAGTATCGTTTAGGAACCGGTTTCAAAGTCACGGTATTGGTATCGGTACCGAACATTTTTAAATGATACCCAACCCTACCTAAAAGACCTGTCCAATTAAAGTAAAGCCCTAACAGAGGCATAAATGAAAACATAGCACAATGTACTCTGTGCCCTGCATTTGGCCGTGTAATTCCCGATTTTTGGCGACTTTTAAAACAAACACATTATAATAAAAAACTGAAAAAAACAAAACGACAAATGCCACATGACATATGGTCTGTACTGTTTAGGCCGTTCCTTTGTTCAAACATTGCCTGCTGTTCACTGGGATAACTTTAGAAACTCTGTTAGTCATACTTCCTGGTTACCAGTGCCTGTAGGTATGCGTTTTTTTTCTGAGTAAATTGGAGAACCTGAGGCATGACAAAACTGGGATGTTCAATTTGAAATGTTGGGGATTAGTCTATATGTTTTGTAGACTGGATTGAATTGCCTATTAAAATGTTTTCTGATGGCATACACGTGGCACCAGCAGGCATATGAGAAGCACTAGAAATGATCGTTAGACTGCAGACTCTGGTAGAATTAGTACAATGCCTATATTCACATACTGAATAGCTGATAGTTGAATGTATGAAGACCCAGAGAGGGTCATAGGTCACATGAGCCAGATCCATTTAAAATGCGCAAAACAACAATACTGACTGAAATTCCTTTGCGTTAAGGACACGAGTTGCTGTTTAAATCTCAGACCCAAACAAAGAACTAATAAACCCAACATTATTCCCTCCACTCTGATTGAATAGTAAGATAATGTCAACCTGAAAAACACTCAGGAACAACTTAAACCAGACTTTGTTACTATTTAAGGCTGCCAAACGTCACTGTATGTTGTCTTAATTTCAGTGTATAGGCTGTTGGGATCTAATACATTGGTTTTTCAACTGATTGTGGTGCACAGTCTTCATTATAAATACCTGATTGGTCTAAGAGTCTGAACAGTCCCTTATCGGCTGGCTTGGTAAACTGTAATCTGATACTCTCTTTGTTTTTACTTTACTCGACAGGAAAGGGTGAAGCACTGCAAAATAGCCTCGATCTGTTGCTCATTTTAAGTAGCAAAGGCGGTGTTGTTGTGATAATTAAATTAGGCTTACGTAGTGTTTGTTCGGATTTCTTCGTTTCTGGACATCTTGCACTGTCACTTCTTGCACGGTGCGCCGTGGCATGATGTCTTCTTCTTTACGCCTCCGTTACAAAGAAAAACAGAATTCCCGGTTGGGTTTTTACGAGCGATCAAACCCGGTTGAGAAAGTTTGCACGGCGGCGCTTCTTTGTCATCCGCGCCGCTCAGATCCGTGACCTCTGAATGCAACAAATGCTATTTTCCGTAAAGCTGTCTACGTCAAATTTCCTGTCCAACAATCAGCCGCTCGGAAGCCAGAAGTTAAAGTCGGTCGGTTCTTCGCCCCCCCACCCCACCTCCTTCTTGTGCCTTGTACCGTCCCGCTGACGGCTCCAACCAAACTCCCAGCCTATCCCAGCTCGCCCACTCCCATTTGATCAACTGTGCTCAAGCGTCAGAGCAGACCACAGGCTGCAGGATCACTCAGCCACAGGTTCAATCCATGCACTTAAAGCTGTATCAACGTTACTGGGTGTGAACATTATGATCCACATATAGCAAACACTCTTAATGTCAATAATCCACAGATTTAAAAATGGGAGTGGAGAGTGAAGTAGGCTATTTTAGACTGAATAGAACATTATTATTACAAAGCTTTGAGGCAGCACTCAAACGCAGCATCATGCTCAAGGGCACTTAAGCAAAGCATATGTGTTGCAGTCTTCTTACCTTATATTCTCATTCTATCTCTATACTGCAGCCTAATTTTCCCATAGTTATTTCGGTCTACTCTGTAGCTATGACATCTATTGCATTCTTAAGGAGCACATCACTTGTTTTGCCAGGTGTCCAGTGTAGTGATAGCCTACATTTTGATCCTTTGAGTCGCTTGGACACATTACATGAAAGTTATTGAGAAAACATCATGAATTTTTCAAAGAAATAGTAATATAAAATAGAATAATTTCATCAACTATTTGTCGATTTGAAAATGTCTGAAAGGAAACAACATACAGCTAAGCTATGTTCCCAGTTTCATGATAACTGGATAAACATGTATTATAGGTAGTTATGGGAATTATGGCTAATTTTGAAATTTGCTCACATGTGCACTTGTAGTTGCACTATTGCTTGTGCATATGGACAGCAACATGATCTGCTTTTCAACCTAAATGACTCACTGAGACTGCAACCCATGATATCATTATGTGTGTATGCGGTTAATGTCTCTCAGTTATGAGATGATTAAAGCTGGGATGGGTTAAACTGGAAATGTGCTAATTAGGTTCCAGAAAAGTGCTTTGTAAATATAAAGTTGGCATTGTTTCCTACCTATTAATATCCCAGTTTTATGCTGGTAATTGTTGTTTAAGATTTAACTGTAATTATTTTGTAAGTAACTAAAAGAAATGCTAAGTCGATATTTTCAATATATATAGGTTTTAAAAGACAGCAAAACAGCTCCATCTTTTGGTGTGTTGTACTCATTACATTAATACTGTATATGTGGCAGTTCTCCTCTATCTGTAAAAGCACAGCCCTCGCTATATAATGACAGCAGATTGATATAAAATGATGGCTGCATTACGAAGAAAATGTCAGGAGTCAAAATTATCATAGCAAGTTATAATTATTGAGAAAATTGAACAATTTATTATTTTATGACAAGTCATGACATCATGTGATTCCCCAAACCATTTTAATCAAAAGCAGAAATGAAAGTAAGGATGTACTGCATCATTCAAATATAAAGAAGTTACGTCAAAGGGGTTATATGAGTCCATGTTGAGGAATGGAATTTTTTTTTTTTCTTCTGAACTTTATAAAATTAAACATGATATTTAGTGGAAAAATGCTCGTACCAAAATATCCCCCAAAAATCATACATTGCATCATAGGCCATATTTTAAATGTGATATAAAAGTGTGATAAGTGTTGAATAAAAAAATTCAAAGTCATTTGAATGAGTATAGGGCATTATGAAATGTCACAAAGGTAAAGACTCAGACGCCATATAAAAGATGAGAGGATATAGGTCATATGAAAGGTGAAGGGTCAGTGCCGTCACACATTTGCAGCTCCAGGTGTGATGTGATGCCGGAGAAGCGATCCTGCAGTGGCAACAGATAGCCCAAGGCTTCTCCCTGAACCACTGGGCCCATGTAACGGTAAGGACGGATGTTGAAGATCTTCACACAGTGCACTGGATAAAAAATATAGTTTTGTGGATATCATTGCCTTGTTATCTCCAGCTTGGACGTGTTGAAAAGTTGTTTTTTTTGTGCATACACTTTTACTTCAACAATTTTAGTATATAAATGACATTTCCAATGTAATAGAAAGAGATGGTGCTAAAGCCAAAAGTGACTTAATTCAGCTTACTGACACAATTAAGAATATATATATATATATATATATATATATATATATATATATATATATATATATATATATATATATATATATTCTTATATATATTCTTATATATATATATATATATATATATATATATATAATGTATATATGTGTGTGTGTGTGTGTGTGTGTGTGTGTGTGTGTGTGTGTGTGTGTACCAGTGAAAACAGGTTGATGTTTCTCTTACTTTACCTTTATGGGGTACATTTGTGTGAAATGAGTTAAAAGAACGTCTACATAAAAAGCTTTTCAACTCCATGTCTAAAATAGGCATAGGAATCAATGGCTGATCAATAATTAAAAATTATAATAATAAGAGAAAAGTAAAGGACTTTCCCCTTAAAATGTGGCATCTCCTTACCTTGGACAACTGCTTCTTAATAGCTATAAATCCTTGCTATAAATCTCCCATGCACTGTATACTGTTTGTACAAATGTATAACATACTGTACATGTGTCGATAAACATATTCTTAGGCCACCCAACAAATTTGAAATGTGGAGATAGCTGGCTCATAATTGCTCATTTATAAATTCAAATGGATTAACGCAGACTCAGGTCTGACCAGCTCCCTTTCATCAGTCTGCAGTCAAAAACAAGCCGGCTGCCAACTCAGAAACAAGCAACCTAAAAGTAGGCTAGTCTGCAGCGCAACATCATCATTAAAACCTACAAGCTCCTAATGATCAGTGTTTCAGCATTAATGTGGGTATCATAGCGAGGTAATGTGTCTCTGTGATGTCTAATCATGTCTGTGCTTTACCCTGAGATGAAAGGAGCTGACGGTGTTCTTCTGATAATACAGTTCAATTAGAGGTAGAGGCAGAATGAGGACTAATGATGTTTACTCATCACTCCAGCACCTTATCAGCTCAGGATGCTCTCAAAATACACACACGCTCACATATACACAGGCACAAATATACTTTACATTGCAATGGCATGTGTGCACTCTTCTGCCAGGCTCCATCGACACAAACACACAAACACTGATGCACTGCTTTGTTCTGTAATGATGGGTTATAGCGGGGGTCATTACTCATGAACAGCCTTTGATGGGGTTTGACATGCAGCTGGGTCCTGGTGTTAATGGCAACCAAGAGTTCAATGGAGTCTCAGCCCCTTCTCTCCAACACCTTGACTAATCCCTCTAAATCACTCCTTATTTTCATCCCCACCTAACGCCTCCACCATAATAAACTAACATCGCCTTTGCCCTAGCCATGGTCCCATACACTATAGATTATAGGAATTTACTTGCAGAGGTAACAGTAACGGGATTACAGTGGCTTAATAAAACCTATTTTTTTTCATTATTTGCTATTATAGCAAATATCAGGATGACTTCTAAAAGTAATTTCCAGAAAACAGGGCGGATGTGCCCAGCAACATCCATTGTTAGCCACGCTAGTAGGCACTGACGGTCACCCATTTGGTTGGTCCACCACTTTCAGTTGGCGATCCTGACTTTTCATCAAGTAGCATCATGGGTTTTCTAACAGTTTGGTTTTCTTTACTATGAGCATTATAGCCAAACAGAGCTAATGTGGCTGTACACTCCTTAGTCTTGTTGATTTATTATACAGTCATCATTAAGTTTGTAGAATAAGCTGTTTACTTTTCTTTTACTTAGTAGACAGATGCACTCAAAAGTCTTGACTTTAACATGTTGGTTGATATTATATCTGAAATATATTTGAACAGTTTTAAAGACTTGATCTTATAATTTTAAATGGTTATTAATAATCTCCAGAAATGTATCTCCCTTGCTGCACTCACTTTCAAGTACTGTATTGACATCTTGTCCTTCTTACCATCATTGACAAGTTTGACCCCATCAAACTGATTCCCAGTGGGTTCTTTCCGACTCACTGGACCCGCCAAAGAGCCTGAGAATGGAGCGCTGACAATGCCATAGTCATCACACACCAGGTCCACTGCTTTATGTAGGTAATTACCTCTGTAAGAGGAGCGACAGGAAAGATTGGAATTACACAGATATCGTAAAAGGCCTGTTTCAATTAGTCATATTTCAAGGAAGGAACTTCTTGTCTCTCTATGGGTGCAGTAGCCTACATGTCTACATGCCAGAGAAAGCTGGACTAATCACCTATAAAACTTTGGTCTCTCTTGTCATGTTAATATAGACATTTGGTTGTGAGTGAGTTGTGCCCTGAAATGACATCAACCATTGAATGATTACTAAAATGAAATAATCTATTTTCTCTCTTTGATGTGGAGCTGTTGTCATGTCTAGATAGGTTGACATCATAGACAGGTTGACCACACAGAAGGAAATGTCAGAAGCCACATAGTGAACAGTTTGAGAGAATATGCAACACCAGAAGTGCTGCATTACCAACTCATCTGCACTTGGAAGCTCTCATGTTGCAGCATTAGCAATCTTTTGAGGATTAAAAATTAGATCAGGACCTGTTGGAGTTGAAAGCTCCACAGCCATGCGCATCGCACGCCCTCACTCTGTTGTTGTGGTGACCAGCACAAAGGACACTCCAGGCTGCAACTACAGAGAAAGGTAAAAAAAAAAAAAAGTCCAATACTGTTCTTCTCCAAATACACCATATTTAAAGGTTGCTGCATTTCATTCCAAAAGGCCAAGCATAAAAATATATTTAAACATCTGAGACACCTCATGTTCTATTCATGTGGAAATAAGGCCAATTACAGCAGAAAGTCACTATTCAATGCCATTTATTCATGTCCTTTATATCACTGGTGTGTCAGACATTGATACAGCCTCACACCCACTATGACACATGTTCATGACTCAGACAGGAAAAAACAGTACACAACCTTTTTAATCCCTACTTGGCAAACAAATAGCAGTGTGTTTTTGTCACTGTCTGTGAAAGAAGTGTCTGAAGTAGCCAATTCTAACCTAGTGTTAGCGTTTGTGATCTATGCATATGTGGTATGTGTTTGCAGTCACGTGTAACTATACCTGGCATACAACACTGCCGCGTCTGGGCCCCTGAACACTTGTCCTTTAGGTATCTGCCTTGGCAGATGTATCGGCCAGACTGGCAGATGCCTCCCATTCTGGTGCAGGTAATGTCACTTTTTGGTCCCATGGAAACTCTCTTACTTCCTGTCTTCTTGACCTTTTTCTTTGGAGCCGCTGCCTTATGTCTCCCGTCATTTGCCGTTGTGTAATTTCTCATCACCTTGATGTTACTCTCAGCGTTCTTATCATGGCTTTGGAATTCTTCGCTCTTCCTCTTTTCATGTTCTAAAGCACAACTTAACAGGACATCTTAAGGAGAGATAAAAGGTATACTCAGCAAGTTAAGGAGGAAGGATTAAAAATGAGAATATGACAACTTTCTTAACGATTACATCAAACTATTTTGTGAGATTGTTTTTAGGATTATCTTCAATTTTGTATTTTGTATGCTCAGTATTTTAATGTTCACTCATGAGAGAATGCGATGAAAGCAATGATTTCTATGGGAGTCATCGCTCAAAATAGTGTATGGTAAATAACTATTACAGAGAATCTGAGTTAAGACCTAAAATGTACTAAGATGATTTTACTGTCTGTATTAAAATGACCAATCTACACCAAGTAGTTTAAATTGTGGTGCTGTTGAACTGTGTTGCATCATACAGAGAGGTGTTTCTGTTAATTTCTGTTATTTAGTTAGCCTTCCATTGTTGATATAAATGGGGTGGACAATATAATAGAAACACCTGCAGCACCACAAACTGCAGCCAGAATGATTGTACAGTTGAATCAAACCTCTCTAAACTTTATAACGTTCACGAAAATAGGATTTATTGGAGGACTGTCGTATTACATTACATTTTTTATATTACATGTCATTTAGCTGACGCTTTTATCCAAAGTGACTTCTTTCAACCTTGAAGGTACAAACTCCGGACAACAAGTAGTAAGTGCAAGTACATTAGCTTCAAATAAGCCAAACTGCAAAGAGCCATATGAAACTGCAGTTAGTTTTAGCTAGGTGGCAACTTAGTGTATGTATCTAATTTACACACATCTATCTACCTACTTACCTATTTATTATTAGTAATCATAAGTCATTTTAAATAGTGAGTGTTGAGGTGGGTTATATAGTTAAGTTGATTCACTTTAGGACTTAAAAACCGAACCACAACAAAAACTGAATTACTAGTCCCCAAAACGTCCTGATGCTGAAGCAGATTTGATACATTTCTAAGTCATACGACAATGCTGATTGCTTTGAAAATGCCATTAAAACCCTGTGATATGATAAAGAAAGCTAAAAGCACACCCTCTAGACTTCAACAACAGACAGACTTCAATGACATGAGTTCCTGGAACTGGCTTTTGATCATCTCCATGAAATACTTTTGTAGAGGTTATTCTTAAACATTTTTTCACAGTCTTTTGGTCTTAGCTCACTGCCTGGACACACTTGTTAAGAACTGTGTTTCTTGTCAATATAGACAGACAGAGTCATAGTTCAGTTATTCATAGTGTGTTTTCATTCTGATAGAATACTAATAACCCTGCCCAGACATGAGTCTTTGATCTTCATTAACTCTATTAACCTCAGAGGCACAGAAAGTATTTCAATCACGCTGCCCTGGCACAGGAACACATGCTGGGCTCAGTGATTGAAAGAAGCTGCTTATCAGAAGGCCTTAATGACTGAGAGACAGTCGGGCCGGATAGCTGGCTGTGGCATAGAAAAGTAATTTTCCTCAGCATGTGAACTAAAATTAGAAATGGCAAAAATGTTGTGACAAAAATGTAAGTGTGCCTGTTGCCTGAGTAACATTACCTTGGAGTAAGACTTTTATGGTGTTTTGCTAAATGGTTGTTAGTGCATAACTAGGTGATTACTATATTATGGGGCTGCTAGGGTGCTACTTTATCACTGTTTAGGTAGGTTGTTAGGGTGTCGTCATGTTGCTGCAATGTGGCGAATTTGATGTTCTTAGTGTCTGCAAGTTTTGGTTAAATGGTTGCTATGGTGTTTGGCGTGGTTATTAGGGCATTTTGAGGCACACCCACTAAATTCAAACCAGTCTCACTCTTCTCGAACCAAGGTGCTGAAACCTTTAAGCCCAACTCCTTCCTCTGTCACCAAGACCACATGTGATATATTCTTATGATATTGTGTGTATAGTTAGTGTGCTTGCCAGGCAACACACAACTATGCCTCGTACTTAATGAGTGTGCTCAATATGGCACAACACAGCCAAAATATGTATATTTATTATTGTTCCATCTTGATTTGACCAGAAACTCCTTCACACATGTTTCTGTGCCACCAAAACTTGTACAGCAAAAAACATGCACATCATTTAAGACAGTACAGTTAACCTTTAAAGTTACAAAACAAGGGATATCTAGTCAAAGAGTATCAACAGTATATCTGAATGGATTAAAGCAAACAGAGACAGATATAATTCTCAGTTCTGATTGGCTGGCATGTGTCCATTAATGCCACATAGGCTACAGATTTCTGGGTACCTCTAATAGAACTGCAGTGTGAGAGTTGTGTCCACTGTGTGGCATGAAAAGTATCTATGCAACAAGATGGTTGTCTCATTTTCATGTTGCTCAACAGTCCCTCTGATTTAGAGTGTGCCTGAAGCTTTGCAGCTAGATGCAATTATGTAATGTTGCATTAAACATTCAATCATGCTTTAAATGTCTCATCCACTTGCGCCAACACACATTCACTCCAGCAACAGGCCCGAAAACCCCCCAAGGTTTTTATTTACAGGAGTTTACAGTCTCCTAATAGGGTTCGGTTCATGGTAATCTCCAGGGGCAGGCAGATATTTATACACCATTCATTGTTTCTGTAACAGGAATCTTATTAGTGAACACTGGAATAGCAAATTGCTGTGTGTGTTTGTATGTGTGCCCACAAATGCATGTTTGTGCCTGTGCATGTGTCTCTATGTGTGTGCGGTCAATTTACAGGTAATTAAGTAATTTTACATAAATACTCCGAGCATACTGTACATGTTATGATGCATGTTAAAACTTGTACATTTTGCATACAGCAGGCTACTTACAGCATACTAGCAGAGTTGCAATAAGACAGACCCTCACCAGCAGTCTCATAATCAGGTCAGAATTCAAAAATCTGAAGAATGATGATAAAAACCAGAAGACTTAGGCAGGTAATTGCGTCATTCTCATATAAAGCAGCAGGCTAATATGCAGATTAGGGTTATTTATACATGCAAATTTCACCCTAAAATTGAAATATGGATTCTTGCACACTGACTCAGTTTATACAGTAGTAAATCTGTCTCAAATCTTAAGTGTCAATCAAAGCAGATCGAATACCCATATCTGACTGAATACTGCTCAGACTTTCTAGAGAGAGAAAATGTAACTATAAGTACAAGACTTACGGAGAAGTTGTAGTGTGGCCGCCGCCGGCACAGTAGGTAGGCACACAAAGCAGGGACTGTTGGAAAACCAGCCCGCTGTGGAAGCTGTAGTCCCTGGGTCCACTGGACGTTCCCCCACTGTCAATATTGATATTGGCCTTTGGAAAACACACCCATTTACTTGCTGGAAAAGGCTCATTTTATTGACTTTTTGTCGCTATACTGAAAGTTACACAGGGCTAGTTATTGGCCTCTGAGAAAAAGCACCTGGAAGTGAGGCTTGAACAAATATCCATCTAAAATGAGTTATTACCAACTGAGCAAAGGCATTGACGAATTTCATTTTAATCTTTTTTCTTTACTTTGTAAAGTTTTTCACAGCACAAAAATAAATTATTATGCGCTATCACAGCCTCATATGTCATATTATTGATTTGCTTTGCTTCAGAAAAGTCTCAATCACACTTTTTTAATCATGTCTTTGTAAGACAGTAAATTATAATGCAGAAACTGTACTGACTCTTATTTAGTTTATTGGATGATTTATATACTTTTAGTTCAGTGTAAATTATGTAGAAGAATCACCAGGTAATGCAAAATTATGATATTTATAATATTAGATGGACATCTTATTACAGTTTCTCAAGTTATTATATTGCAACCCTGTCGCCTAGAAATTACGTATAAATAGTACCTATTTGTTTCCCCAATTACATTGTGGTGGCAAATGTAATTACTGCCTGGATTATGTTCACAGACATATCAGACAGTTGGTACAATGTCAACTGCTGCAAAGCTGCAATCCGGAATTATGTAACCATTCTTTGTGCCAGTCCAAAAAGGCAGTATGAGTTTTTACAAATGTTATATTTTCACTGCAGCAACTGTACAGTAAACATGCAATAAAGATTGTGACTGCTTTTATGACACCCTTTTATATAAACCAATTAGTATTTGCAGTGCAGTGAGCAGGCATAAGACTGTTGTGTCAAGCTTTACCGCTGTGTGGCCTCACGCTGTCAGATCCTGGCTTCTCCCCCTTAACAAGACAAAAGAAATCATTATTCTCCATGCATGAGCCTGGCATCTATTAAGAGATAATTAGCTTTCAGGCCTCACACAATGCGATGTAAGTCAATCAATGGTATGAATTTTGAGTGTACAGTAGATATACATGGACACCTGCAGTAAAGCACGTAGGTGCAGTTGACCTATATGTGGTGAAAGCTAAATACAGAAAATCTGATTTCTTCAAGGTTATGTGTATGGTAATCCAGTTCAAATGTTAAGAGGAAACAATGTGAAGGTAATCCCTCTGAACAAACTAGTCTTATCTGGCATGAGCATAAAGATGATTCATGCATAGTAGAAGTTAGAGATGGTGTGCAACTCAAACAACCCTACTTTTGTTTCTTTTTTTATTAATATCAGGAATAAAAGTGTTGCTCTATTACCACACCTACATGGAAATAAAGCTCAGAAATGAATGGTTATTTGTATTTGGTTGCTTATTCAAATTGATCTTCATCTGTATGTCCAAGTGTATCTTTCTCTACTGATGAATTGCGGTGCAGATGAGGTCACTGGAGAATTAAAATGCTTTTATTCTGATTTGGCACTGGTTACTCTCTCTGAATTAGAATGTACTGAGTGTAGGGGAATGGGCTCAATAGTGGCCAGTGGAGAGTTGAGCTTTTTTGCAGCCAGACAGCTTTAATAATCAAATATCTGGCCAGGGAGGATTAAACTGATGAACCATATGGCTTGGAATTTGAAAAGGAGGGAGGGAATTAGGGGGCGAGGGAGACCAATAAAAGACAAAGAATATGGGGAGAATAATGAGAGATGGAGTAATAGTGCTCAACTGTGAGTGAGTGAGTGAGTGAGTGAGTGAGTGAGTGAGTGAGTGAAAAAGAGGGGCAGTGGAAATGAGGTAGTGAAAAAATAGGCAGAAAAAAACTTTTAAAAAAAAGAACGAGAGGGGATAAAAAAAACAAAGATAAAAAAAGGACAGCCAGCCGAAGACGAGAAAAAAGCAGTAGAAGCTCCAGCCAGCCTGCCTGCATCCTAAACACTCTCTGCTCCGGCAGAGGAAAGGCTTGTGTTGACTCTTTGAGAACCCTTTGATAAACATGGCTACTTAAATAGAAACACAAGGCACATTCTTCAAACTCCTAGGAGGATAGGACTGACATTTCACTCCGGCTTCTCTGTCAGTTAGTTCTGGCAATTCAACAAGAGGGAGTAGAGATGCCACAAGTGTTTCCTAGCAACAGTTTGCTGCAAAACCCCCCGCCCCCCAATCCTCCTCCCCATCCTTTAAACTCCCTCCTTCCCTGAGATACGAGTTGCAGCAATGCACCACTTGCCTCAGACCTGAAATACATTCTAATTTTCCTGACTCTCCCTTGCTCTCCCTCCTGTTCCCTTCAGCAAACTGCCAGGCCTGCATCAAATGACATTCAGGCCCCTGTCATCTGTGAAAGAAAAAGCACACAGCGAGGCTTTCCCCTGTGAAGGTTGAAGGCACTGTAACTGAGAACTATTGGCAGACAGAATATGGAAAGAACGCAGCGATATTTCACCCTTTTACAAACTGAGCGGTTACTGGGGATGAGCCTGAATTTTACTCTTTCATTCCATTATTACTGCAAGTCTTTCTGCGGCTCAGGTGAAAGGAGCATCTCACAAAAACAGGCTTGTGAAAAAGCTCTGTGGTCTTTTGATGGATTGGAACTGCTCAGTGGGTCTGAACCAACTTTCTCAGCCCAGTCACACATACTTGGCTCTGTCGATTTGTAAACATATTGGTGGGGTTTGGGGAGCAGGTGTTTAGCTAGCCTAAGCAGCCAAACACAGTGCCATAGGGCAGGGTATGAACTCTGCAACGCTGGGGGCAGCAGACAGGGGGCACCAAAGTCTAAATAATGCATTCTACTAAAAGCATTTCCATGTCTGCCAAGGGAGGGCTTTCAGAGGACGTTAGTAGATGGACTGAAGTCTGGTCACACGTCTCTGTCTTTCTCCAAGTCTGCAGGGAGCAAAACAACAACATTTAGTCAGAGCATATCCTTTAAAATATACAAATTCGTCCATGTCTTTCATCCCTCTCGTGAATTGAACGACAGTACAAGTTAAAAGCCGACCTGAGCAACTAGCAGAGAGACAACAAAGCAGAATATGAGTGGAATCCTAAGGCCCATCAGCCTCAAAGGCATGGGCGAGCATCAAATGAAAGAGACCAGTTGCAATGCTATTCCAGAGCATTTCATCTGATATTCTCCAAATGATTTTACACAGCTTGAGTACAGAGGGAGAAGTCATATGACATGAATACTCGTACATTATTTTTTCTTCATTTATTATCCTATAATAATGTTGTTTTCTGTAATTGAATGAAAATGAAGTTGGCATTTGGAACAGTTTTTGCAAAAAAGGTAACTGCTGTGTATCTTTGACACTTCAACCTTTTCTTCATGTTGCTTCACAGCCGTCGTTCTGAGAGAATTAATGGAGCCCCTGACACAACAAAGACCGGGGTGAAGGAGAGAAAATATGTAAGAGTAATACTAGATCGTTGGAGAGAACGAGGGCGAGAGCGAGGGAGAGCTTCAAGGATTGAAGCCTTTGAACTGTGCAAGAGTGGACACACCGACAGTGGTGAATGTGATAAGCCAAGACAATGAATGTCAAGCATGTCACGGACAATCGTGTATGGATCAAAGTGCGGTTTCATGACTGATGGATCAGCGCAGAGTGAGAATATCAAACACAGCGGGGAGGGTGGCTAAATCACATCCCCTCACTTTGATGAGGAAGAAGGCAGAGGTACCCAGAGGAAGATGAGGTGGAGCAGGGGAATACATGAATTAAGAGAGAGCAAAGTCACTGCTGAAGAACATGGTAGTCAACTGTGTTACATTCCCTAGCTCCCTAGCATCTCAAACCAGCTGGGGAGCAAAAACAAAAGATAGGAGGGCATCTCCTTTTAAACTGCTGGTTTAAAAACAGTTCAGGTTCTTTCCTTTTAATGGAGACTTTATAAGCTGAAGATTCCCACTTTAGTTTCTTAGCCTGGATAGCCATGCAGGAACGTGTACCACAAAAGCCTCACACATTTCAGCTACACAAGTGCAGAATAATGTTGTTGATGTTAAGGATTTATCTGCAGAAGCTCATCCAAGTTGTTAGATGTGGCAAGGCCCAGACATACTGCAGCCGCTGGATCGATTAGCCTGCAAGGTGAGGTTGCATTGATGAGTGAACAACACAGATGTCCCCCGTTATCACATCAAAGATTGTTGTTGCAAGCTCATATAGGAGAAACAGACCTCTGTAAGTCAGGACAATACATTAGAAGTAAGTTCAAAAAGTCTCTCAGTCCTATCTAGCTCTTACTCTCATCCAGGCAACATCTCATTTAAAGTCTGTTCATTAAGAAGTACCTAATTACACCCAGATTATCTATAATTATAGTGTTTTTACATCACACTTCCAAGATAAAACTCCTTCAATGCAGCTTCAATATATAATTAGCCTTCGTAAGCACCTACTATACACATAATGAGAAAGAAATTGATACTAATACACCTGTCTACCAGGCAAAGAAGAAAGTACCAACTACAAAGACACAAAATAAACCTTTTCACAGGGATGATTATTATCTAACTGAATACTACAAGTTGATCCCCTGCTGGGATAATACTCTGCTAAACAGAAAAAGAGAGTGTCCATGTTATGTATCAGTGAAATAAGAATAGCCAAAGAAAGGAGTATGTAAAATGTGCATTTTATGAACAATCAAGGCAGAAAACTGCTTGGGACCCCAACGAATTGAGGGGGGCTTCCAAGGAATGACTGATTTGACTCCACAGTATTGACAGCCACAGCAAAATAGCCTCCCTAAAACTACTGCTGCATTGGCATAAACCTGCAAATCTCCCTAAAATGGCCCTGTTTCACTCTGGTACACCTGCCTACTGTGACTTTCAGTTTGTTTTGAAGCGGAAGCTCTAATCCTGACATGCAAAATGAGAAGTTGTCCTTCCAGCAGCCACAAAAACAAAGAGAAAAAAGTGGAAGAACTGCAGGAAACAGAAACAGCATAGTGCTGCAGGTGGAGCAGCAACTAAGCAACCTAAAGATGAAATGTTTGCAGGTTTTTTTCTTCTTTTACTATGAGACATTTAGCACTGGGTGGTAGCTTGCTCTTACAATATAATAACAGCAAAAAAGTAAGCTAACTTAGCTAGATAAGAATGTATTTTAGCGACCATTTACATAAGGAAATAAATGATTTTAGACAAAAATGGCACATATAAGCGGCTTTGCTTACTCAGGGTAATACAGAGTTTCTCCGGCCATATCTTTAGCCATGCAGCATAAATAAATTGAACAATAGGCTTGGGAAACCAGCTTGTGCTGTCAAACCTATTGATCTATTTGTTTTTTTAAATGAAAGAATACTCACATAACTGATTTCAAGAATTCATTGCATTGATGTTTTTTTCTCTTTTGCAGCTAAAATAAATAAATTATTAAACATAGTCATTCATTTGATTTATTCGGAACTATTTAAACAAAACCCACAGCTGTGTTCATTTTATGTAATTTATACAACCCTGGGCTTTTCCCCTTTTTGTTTTGTTCAGAAGGGCCTCGTCAGATGGTCCTCTTTAGACCCTTATCACCTCTGAAGAGATGACAGAGAGAAACAGAGGGACATAGATCATTTTGCATGGTCACCTGTCAATGACTTGACTGGGCAGTAATCCGTTATTTCAGCAATACTTGGGGATTGAAAATGTCAACTGCTTTGTCTGTCACATCTTTCTCTCACTGTGGGGATACTCAGATTTTAGTTTGGCCAGAAGATGGCAGTAATAATCCACCAGTGGAGGCCACTGAGGCAGGCAGGTGGCACGTTGCAACAGCAGGAATCTCATAGGTTAATTACGTAGCACTCTCATGCCAGGGAATGTGATCATTCAAACAGTATCTAACTGGATAGAAGCACAGAGAGAGATCAGGAGAGAGAGATAAAAAGAAAATGTGTGTGAGAGTGGAGGCAAGTAGAGAAAAAAGAGAAATTGTTTGTTTTGCTTGCTAATGATTGTGTCACAGTGTTTGCTTGCTAATAATCTACACACATCATCTCAAAGTGTCGTAACAGTGTTAAAGTGCTCATATTATGCTCATTTTCAGGTTCATAATTGTATTTAGAGGTTATATCAGAATAGGTTTACATGGTTTAATTTTCATAAAACACCATATTTTTCTTGTACTGCACATTGCTGCAGCTCCTCTTTTCACCCTGTGTGTTGAGCTCTGTGTTTTAGCTACAGAGTGAGACATCTCACTTCTGTTCCATCTTTGTTGGGAGTCGCACATGCACAGTACCTAGGTAAGTTCTACTACCCAGTCAGAAGCAGAGTATGAGGGCGTGCCACGCTAGCAGCTAGGCGAGTATTATATATATATATATATATATATATATATATATATATATATAGATTACTTCCGTGACGAACGTGCGTCACTTTGTAACACACGTTCGTCACGGAAGTAAAGGCTGGACTACAATAGAGCTGTTTGGAGCAGTTTGTGAACAGTGTTTTCTGTTGGACATGGTAACTCCCTTTGGGGTGGACTTTGAGTTTTTCACTTTGTAAACCTATAACGTGCACAAAAAAGATATATAACACAATAAAGGAAAGGGAAAAAGCCAAACAGCATAATATGTGTTCATATATACATATATAGAAAGAAAGAACAACGTTACTGGAAATAAACTAGGAAAAGAGAGTGCTACAGTGTGTTCTAATGGACCTACCCTGTACAGTCAATATGGGCGGGAAGCATGGACATTGTTAACAGTCATAAGGAGTCATTAGTGTCACCACAGTCGGACACAGATACTATAAAGAATGCACATGGGTACCTTTTTTCCCATTTAGCACAGAAAGCATTGACCAACTTGGTAAAGAAGCACAGTGTGTGCGAGAGTGTATCCCAATTATGCTGTACTCCCATGGTGGCAATGTTCTTACCTTATCCCAATGTATGAAAATGGTCTTTTGTCACTGGAATCACCAGTGATTTGAATATTTTCTAGGACACTACAGTATGATTATGTCATACGCAAATATACTGTACACACCGCCTTGATGTTAGAATTCACGCAGTGTGACACAGGAAGGGCAATATTGTTCTCATGAACTGCTGTAGTCCAGTGGTTCTCAACCTTTTCGAGTCGCGACCCCCCCAGAATAATGAGGTTGGTGTTCGCGACCCACCCCCCAACCCCCCTCGACAACAAGAGAAAGAGAGCTGCAAACTGGTATCCACACGCCTTCCCCGGCTGATTTTGAGTGATTTTTTTGTGAATGCTCTGACTAATACGTGTAAACAAATAATGCTTTGCTTTTCAGTTTAGTTTTAGTATTAGCAGCTAGCCCCAAGCCTTGTCTAATATGCTCCAGACTCTGTAGATTTTTGATGCATTTATGACTTTTTCTCATGACTGACACTATGCATAATTGAACATAATCACAAAGTACAGTGACAGATAAAAGATAAAGATTCTGTCTGTCCAGCGCTCACATTATCACATGGCCTTGAGTCTGAGCTCTTCTATTGTCTTTCTCTGTCCCAGTTCTCTGCATAGAATGCCTTGTGATGAAGATTGAGTGTTCAATAAAGCAGATAAGGGCTTTAGAGTTCTTTTTGAGGGGGTACAAAGTTTAAAGAGACAGAGAAGAAAGTTATGTGACAGGGAAGACAAGGCGATCTGGGAGACCTGAAAGAAAAGTCAAAAAAGAGAAAGACTCCTCAAAGAAATAACAAAATGCGAGGGGGCAGGAGTCGCTGTGTGCTGTGCAGTTCGATCCTCATCAGTTAGGAGTATGCCAGTGGATGGGTTGGAGGGGTAAGAGAGACACCCAATAGGGAGTGACACACATCACCCAACACCGCTCTTGTCTGCAGAAATGTCTCAATCCTATTCTCTAAAACTTACTTTTCTGCTATCACCTATCCAACTTTCCTAAAAAAGTAACTTTCACAAAATCTGAAGACTATGGTTTCCTTTAGCATTGATTGAAAAGCTCTCCAAAACTACATAGCACAATAATATGCATCATAACTCAACAGTACATCGAACCTAGAGTCTCCAAGTCCTGTTAAATATCGCCCATCCTCACTTAGACAAACTATGAAACCAAAGAGCATGTGAGTGAAGCGGAGCATGAACGAGCGGGGAGTGCGAGAAGGAGGAATTTGGATGGCGCGCAGAGCAGATTTTTAACATGTTGCAGCGTCACCTTATCTCCTGCTCCATCAAGTACCAATTTTGTGAGTTCGAAGCATGCCTGAGCCCGTCTCTGTGTTATGCAGCACAGTACATGCAGATGAAGTGCCACCGATGCCTGTCATCTGGTGTACTTTTTGGTGGCAGAGCTCCGGGCATGAAGGGAGAGTGGGTGCCTGATAAAAACAACGCAGCATTTTTTTTTAAACGTTTTTGAGATAGTGGTAAGTGATTGAGTTGAGCGTGGAGCGATATTGAGTGGAGCGGCCTGCAGCAGCTTTGAGCTGTGGAGCTGACATGCTCTAACATATATAACTTTGGACTGCTGGATGCACATAAGACTGCATTGGCAGAGGCAATGGGGCCCTTGTCCTTAACCTGCATTAATTGATATACTTGGCTGCTTGGAGTAGTGCAACAAGCTGTAAACACAACATAGACATATTATCACCTTACAAAGTTGGTAAATGTGTAAAAGTAAAACATTTATGTCAAGTGTTAACCACAATTTCAATATGAAAAATCACACTCCTAGTGGATCAGCAAAGCATAAACTTTAAGAAAAGAAAGGTTGAGATGAGAAGAGTTGGAGTGGAGTGATGACTTACAGAAGGCAAATGAAAGCATGTGGTTCAGGTAGAGCATATTTCACTGCTGTATGTAATATAATTAGAGCAAACTATGTAGAATGTGGTTAATATTATCAACCAAAACCATCAAAGTAAGTTGTCTGTACGTAAGAGCCCTAATGAATTTGTGCCCAATTCCCATGGTTAAGATAACCAGATCGATGATTGTTGGAGAGCATAGTGAGAGAAGGTGGAGCTTGTTTGAAGGCAAATAAATTAATGTTGGCAACTGACCCATATAAATAGAAAAAAGTTAGAATGAATGCACTGTCTAATGATCCTCCACCTACTAATAAGAAATGACAGATGTAAAAGCAATGCTTCATTAATCTTACCTCAGCAAGCATCAAATAGAAAGTACTAACAATTAAAAAGGGCTTTCCAGTGACACACAGCTTGCTTCAGTTGTGTTCCACAACTGAACATGTGATGCCTTTTCCATTCCCAAAAATAGTTGTAATTGTATTGGCATTCCTGCTGCACAAACATGAGCTGGCACTTGAGCTTTGACCACAGGATTAAGAAATCAGTTCACATTTTAAGTGATAGGAGCAATGTCTTTCAATGCAATGACAGTTTGGAGAATAACGATCCTTTAGATCGATCTTTTTTCCAGTCATGTGAAAATATCCAAAACTAAGAAAATTATTGACAACATCAGGTGAAAGGAAAATTAAGCAAACAGTAGCTTACACATACACTACAATGGGTGGAAAGCAGGGAGACATTCTGGAAAAAGGCTTCAGGCCATGTGGCCATGAAAAGGATTAAGTTGCTGGGGGAAGAATAGAATGAATGAAGGAATAAAATGATATTGAGATATTGAGGATGGATGGATTACAAGCACCATAAAACATAAAATCCTTTACAGACATTCCACAATAGGAATAGTTAAGGTGAGATTACTACATCAGTGGTGAGCACACACAGAAACACACACTCTTTCAGACATGCATGGCTATGGGGTATGCAGTACAATTCTATCAGACGTTTGCGCTCCCTTTCAAAAACATTGAATTGTGCGCACACTCCTACACATGCACACAGAAGCATTATATCTCTGGTGTTCACCTTGACTTAGCAGAGGGCTGTCTTCATAAATCCCTCCTTATCTCGGGTCTCAAATGCACCCAGATATATGACCATGGAATCTGACTGAAATATGTAACACTATCAGAAGCGGTGATGGACACAACCATCCTCAACACACACACACACACACACACACACACACACACACACACACACACACGCACGCACACGCACACACACACGCATTTACTTTTGTTACTTAGCACAGTTCCGTCAAAGGGGCCTTTAAAGCAACACTAGAGAACTTTTCCCGCTTCGGTCCCCACGTTTAAGAAGAAATAGCTAACAAGACATGTATAATGGTCAAAAAAGCAGCCAGCCTTCAGTTAGTATTCCCCAATCATCATCAGCTAGCTTAATGTTATGCCCAGTTGGTTACTGTAACACAAGCAGCACTCACACAGAAGTCCTGACCTCACAGTGAAGCTGCAGGGCTCACACACCCTCTAACTCTGAAGAAGATTATTCCTGATTGTAGGCTTATCGGTGTGTAACCTTGGCAAGCCAGCTAAGAGCAAACAACATATATTATACAGTAAGTGCAATAACTTTAGAGTACCAGAACTCACATTTCTCCTCTTTGGTAGAGGCATCCCCCCAGTCCCTGTGAGGTAACATATACCAAATTAGTCTCTCTACTAAACAGAGAGAGACCAAACTGATAGTAATCATCCATCAAATTCCATAAGACAGCAAACAAGCAACCCTGCAAAAAAAGTTGAAGTAACACTAATGTGTCGAAGTAGCATTACTGTGATTAGTGACTGTAATAAAATTACTGAATTAGGGCCGTTAGTGATTCTTATGCGAGCATATCTTGGCATTAAGGAAAAAGTACATCTTTGCTGATAATCTATGTAAAAACTTTTAATGTTTGCAAAATAAGATAATAGATCACACAATGTCTATTTAACATTTATGAAATACAATATACAGGTGCCATTTAAATTAGCTAAAAAGTACTTTCTAGATTGCTATCCCTTGTGATTTATGTGATATTGTGTTAATGTGTGTATCAATATATGCTGTTTTCCTAGAACATAGTCTTTTCATAATCATTCTAAATTGCAAATATGCTGCATATCAGTTATAGGGTGTGAAGGATGAAGTAACTTCAGAAGTGCCAACACTCTTCCTGTAGTCATATCTTAACATATCCCATGTTCCTGCATTCGTTCACACACAGACAACCTGTCAGACAATCAAACAGACAGTTACACAGGCATCTCCATTTAACACCCTTCTCTCTTAAGGCCTGTACTAACAACTCTCTACACAGAGTAGATGGAATAAAGAGAGAGGTGTGTGAATGGAACAAGGTTGGTAAAGACACCTGGGAACCCAAACATGTCAGTGCTTGGAGTGCTAACTGGCTGATGCAGATCTTGCTGAGTATCTTAAAAACCAGAGCCATCGTCTGGGGAAAGGAGGAAGTGAAATATGTTGTAAGAAGACTCTAAAGATGGAGAGTGGTTGAAAATTTAGAGACAAGTTCCAAGGGCAGGGAAAGAGGGGATTGGAGTGTGAAAAAGAAAGAGGAGAGAGTCGGATGTGCACAGAGAGGACATAAAAAGAGAGCCATTTCAGAGCCACAAAGCACTGAGGGATAAGAGGAAAAGGAACACGGTAAGAACACCAAGGTTGGAGCCCTGGCATCCAGAGGGACAACCCACCTGCAGAGCAAAGCCACTGGGCATTGACACAGCCCCTTCCATGATTAATAGAGCTGCCACTTGACAAACGCAGCACTGTGTACGTGACCTACTTCATGATAGCAGAAATGCAACATTCCTTCTTCTCCTGCTCCTCTTTCCCCCCTCTTTTTCCCTATGTCAAATGAGGAACAACTACTCCATCTACAACTTCTCTATCTGCTGTATTTTTTGTTGTTGGAGTTTTGCTAATGTCCTGCCTTGATCTGGGGCTATAAAGATCCTCTGCGCTACTGGGCCTGCCTCTTACCTGTGATTGCAGAGGGACTGTCCAGGGTAGGACATTATTAAGTATTTGTAACAATGAGGTCCGATAGTTACGCATTGTAACTCAAGATTCTATAAGTATAGGCGTAGCCCTCTAAGGGCTGTCGCTATTGGATTAATCCCTTGCGCATGCGCAGTCGTGAAGATTTCTTTCGCGCCCTGTGCCCCGCACGGGCCTCTCTTAAGTCCGCAGATACTGTATGTTACAGTGGCGCGACCAGAGATCTTCTCCCAACATCAACATTTTTCTTCAGCCAATGTTAGTGGGGCAGGTGGCCTGAACCTTAGAGGGCTACGCCTATACTCATAGAATCTGGAGTTACAATACGTAACTATTGTTCGATTTTGTATAGGCTTCGCCCTCTAAGGGCTGTTGCTATTGGGTTAGGACGAAGCTGATGTAGTCAATGCCAACTGCGACACAAGGTCCACAAGCAGAACATAGACTAATTGTCTTCCTATTCCCACTGAACAAGGTTTAATGAATCAAAACACATATTATTTTGATGAGAAAACCCTGTCATCATCATAAGTAGGCCTACTGATCGTGAGGCCCATGTCATGTGGATTGTGAAAATGTGCGTTAAAACCTTCAGTGTAATGATGGATTTGACGGTAAAGTGGCCCCGCTCCCGTCCCCGCTAATGGAGAGGCAGGACGATGAAACCGCCAGTGCGCATAAATCACTCCCCCTCTTAGCCAACGTCAAAGCCGAGGAGGAGCGCTGTTGTCAGTGACAGCGTCCTGAGAGGGGCTTGTGCCAGAGGCTCGAAAGGAGGATTCCCCAGAGCTCGGAGCACCAGGGCTAAAACCCATTGAGGTGTGAGAGCGTGCACAGCAGGTTTCCGTCGTCTGACCCTCTTCAAAAAAACGTTTTACCAGGGGGTGCGCAACAACTGACCTCTCTCCATAGCCCTCGTGGCAGGACGAAAAGGCCACTACGTAGGCTTTAACTGTAGACGAAGCCAAATCATTATCCACCAATGTTTGGAGGTAGTTAACACCAGCGCTGGAAAGTTGACCCACCGCCTTGCGTAACACGCCATAGTGGGTTGGGGGGGTCTTGCGCCCTGGATAGTGCGCAAAAAGGCAGGGGGCAAGCCTAGCCTCTCCAAGCGCTCTTGCTCAGCGGCCAGGCCCATAGCTGCTGGCCTATCACCAGGGGGTGGAATATCACACCGATCAGCTGCGACAGTGCGTCCCCTTGCCATGGTCCGTGAGAAAAGACGTCGACCCCGAGAGGTGGGTTGTCTTGTGTGTTCATAGAAAAAACACAGTGTGCACTGTGTATTTTCTCATGAGGCGAACAGATCCCCCTTCGCTCTCCTGAACCTGCTCCATAGCCTCTGCATGAGAGTGGATTCAATTTCCATTCGCTGTGAGAGGGACCCCCCCCTCGACATTAGGTCTGCTGTGCGGTTCAAAACCCCCAGGATGTACACCACTCTGAGTGACAGCAGGTGACTCTTTGCCCACAGTAGAAGGCTCCCGGCTGTCTCCAACAGCCGAGCCAAGCGCACGCCACTCTGACGGTTTATGTACGTCGCCGCAGTCATGTTGTCCGTTCTGACGATTACATGCCTCTCTGCCACCACTTGGGCAAAATGTTGCAACACTTTCAGCACCGTGGACAGCTCCAGGCAGTTTATGTGGGGGACAGGGGAAACTGGCCATTTCCCCCCTACCACCTGCGATTCGCACATGCCTCCCCAGCCGGTGAGAAACGCGTCTGTGTACACCGTAATGTGTGTGACATCACTCTCCCCAGGGGAAAACCGGATGACAGGGTCCGGGGGTTTCCCCAATATGCCAAGTCCGACTGTAGCGAGGGATGGTCAGCATACGCCGCTTGTGCTGTATCGGGTCTAGGTGCATACTGATAGGCGAAATAGTTGCTAACTGTGGCAGCATCTCATCATGGGGCTATTGTCTTGTTAACGAATGTAGCCTCTAGGCATTGCAGAAGGACATTACGTTCACGTCATCCACAAGCGACAGCAGTTGGCCAGGACGAGGCAGCCGGCAGCTGCCTTCAACCTCCTACCTAACAGTCGGCTCTATCGCCTAGTTTTTATTATACTAATAAAGTGTTTTTAAAACCAAAGATACATTTTTACGTGTAAGTAAGTATTAGCCTCACGCTAATTTATCAAGACTAGGCCTACCGGCTAAACTAACGCTAGCTTCATGGCAACCTCTACACCTGGCGAGTCCCCACTCCCCCTCAGGATTTCCTCGTTGTTTAATAATACAAACAAAGAAATTGCTGACCTCAGGGAAGATGTTCGTCGGCTTTCCGAGGACTTAAAAACCAAAGATGCTTTGTTAACCGCCTGCTTGGACGTGGCTCATAATCAGTCGCTCCGGATCTCATCTCTCTCGGCGGCCTTCCAGGATACCGCGCCATGGGACCCAGCTGCCTGCCCACGCCCATCGTCCTGCTCGACACCGGTTATCAAGCCACCCTGGACTGAGGTGGTTTGCGGCCGAAAGAGAGCCTCGGGTAGGGCTCCATCGCCTCCTGCCCTCAGCCTCTCCAACCGCTTCAATGCCTTGTCGGAGTCGGAGTCGGTGGTGGCCAATGCGGCTCACCGGGCTCGCCCCGCTTCAAAGCAGACTGACCAGCCGTCGTCACGGAAGACGATTGCTACCGCACGGCGAAAGCTTCTGAGGGATGCGGTAGTCAGACGGTCCGGTGGCCTACACTGCCTGGATCGGCCAAATGACAACGTTCCTCAAAAACAATCCCCACAACCGAACGGTAAGCAATCTTCCTCTTCTTTTCCCTGCCCATCTGAAACCGACACTGACTGTTTTGCTCCCGTCACCGGCTATCCACACCCCCCCACTCCTCGTCCGCTCTTCCCCCTAACCACAGTAATTATTGGGGACTCCATCACTAGAGACCTACGGTTTCATAATGCTGTCACACACTGTTTTCCCGGAGCCAAAGTTGCAGACATCCTGGCTAAAGTTATGGACCTGATACCCTCATTTCCGACCTCTATCAAACGCATCGTGGTCCATTGTGGACATAACGACATGTCCACTCGGATTCAGGAGTGTGAGCGCACAAGGCGAGACTTTACCACTCTCATTGAGGCTTTAAAAAGCACTGGGAAGTCGGTTTTTATTTCGGGCCCACTTCCATCTCTAGGTCGCGGATCATGCCTCTTTAGTAGACTACTCTCCCTTAACACCTGGCTCCAGCTCACATGCAGCATTCACAGGATAGGTTTTATTGACAACTTCAACCTGTTTTGGGAACGTGGCTCCCTGTTCAGCAGGGATGGGATTCATCCCAATACACGCGGAAGCCAGATGCTACGTGGAAATTTGCACCACGCCCTGCATACCCAGACCTCTGATTGACTGTTTACATCCCGTAAACACTCCCACAAGCACACTGACCAGACACACTCTCCCAAAGTCAATAATCAGAGATACAGCGCTACACGCCCCTCTGTGCTCCCTTCAGAGCAATCACCCATTCATAATCCCATAACCACCGTGTCTGTCCCCCGACTGAGACCGTTTAAACAAAACACTAACAAAAGAGGTGCTATACTAAACAACCTAATTGGAATTAAAACAACCACTGCAACGATAGAACAGAACAGGAAAATCAAATGTGGACTATTAAATATTAGATCTCTGTCATCAAAAGCATTATTGGTAAACGAATTGATATCAGATAACCACATTGACTTATTCTGCCTCACCGAAACCTGGCTGGGCCATGACGAATATGTTAGTTTAAATGAAGCCACTCCTCCCAGTCATAATAATACCCAAATTCCACGAGGCTCAGGCCGAGGAGGGGGAGTTGCAGCCATATTTGACTCGAGCCTGTTAATTAATCCTAAACCTAAACTAAATTATAATTCGTTTGAAAGCCTTGTTCTTAATCTTCAACACCCAACATGGAAAACAGTACAGCCAATTATATTTGTTGTTGTTTACCGAGCACCAGGTCCATATTCTGAGTTTTTATCTGAATTCTCAGAGTTTTTATCATGCGTAGTCCTTCAATCAGACAAAGTACTTATTGTAGGTGATTTTAATATCCATGTGGACGTTGACAGCAATAGCCTTAGTACTGCTTTCAATTCACTGCTAGATTCTATTGGTTTCAGTCAGAGGGTGCATAAGGCCACGCACTGTTTTAACCACACCCTCGACCTTGTGCTAGAATATGGCATCAAAATTGACGATTTAATAGTATTTCCGCAGAATCCTTTATTATCAGACCATTCTTTAATAACTTTCGAATTCCTACTACCAGACTATACGAAATTAAATAAAAGTTTCTACACTAGATGCTTATCTGACAGTGCTATAGCTAAATTTAAGGAAGATATTCCAACAGCACTTAACTCAATGTCATGCCTTAATATAACAGAGGACCGTTATGTTAACTTTAGTCCCTCCCAACTTGATAACTTTGTAGACGCTGCTACGGCCTGCCTACGGACTACTTTAGACTCTGTTGCTCCTCTCAAAAAGAAGATGATGAAGGAAAGGAAACTAGCACCTTGGTATAACTCCCAAACTCGCAAATTAAAACAAATCTCACGAAAACTTGAAAGTAAATGGCGTTTCACCAAACTGGAAGAATCTCGTGTGGATTGGCAAGATAGTCTAAAAAATTATAGGAGGGCCCTCAGAAATGCCAGATCAGACTATTACTCAACACTAATAGAAGAAAATAAGAACAACCCAAGGTTTCTTTTCAGCACTGTAGCCAGGCTGACAAAGAGTCATAGCTCTGTTGAGCCATCTATTCCTATAGCTCTGAGCAGTGATGACTTCATGACCTTTTTTAATGATAAAATTATAACAATTAGAGAAAAAATTCATCACCTTCTGCCCACAGCTTCTAACGGCCCACCATTGGGCGCAGGAGGGCTAGAGAGAATGATAAGACCTGATACTTATTTAGACGGCTTTTATCCTTTAGACCTCTAACAATTAATGTTAAGGGTCTCTTCAGCTAAGCCAACTACCTGTCTCTTAGACCCCATCCCAACGAGGCTACTTAAAGAAGCACTACCCGTGGTCAATACCACATTACTAGATACGATCAATATGTCCTTATTAACGGGTCACGTACCGCAGTCTTTTAAAGTAGCTGTGATAAAACCTATTCTGAAAAAACCCACCCTCGACCCTGAGGTCTTAGCCAACTATAGACCTATATCTAACCTTCCCTTTCTCTCCAAAATCCTTGAGAAGGTAGTCGCTAATCAATTGTGTGACTTTCTGCATAGAAATAGTCTATTTGAAGACTTTCAGTCAGGATTTAGAATGCATCATAGCACAGAGACGGCACTGGTGAAAATCACTAACGACCTTCTAACTGCTGCTGACAAAGGACTTGTCTCCATACTTGTCTTATTAGATCTTAGTGCTGCATTCGACACTATCGACCATACCATCCTCTTACAGAGACTGGAACATTTAGTTGGCATTAAAGGAATCGCACTAAGCTGGTTTAAGTCCTATTTTACTGAGCGATCCCAATTTGTTAATATTAACGATAAACCATCCAAATACGCCAAAGTTAGCCATGGCGTTCCTCAAGGCTCAGTGCTTGGACCAATTCTATTCTCTTTATATATGCTTCCTCTAGGCAATATTATTAGGAAACACTCAATTAACTTTCACTGTTACGCAGACGACACCCAATTATATCTGTCAATTAAGCCCGACGAAAGCGGTCAGTTAGCTAAACTTCAAGCGTGCATTAAAGATATAAAATCCTGGATGACCCACAATTTTCTGATGTTAAATTCAAACAAAACGGAAGTTATTGTGCTGGGACCCAAGCACCACCGAACTTCATTATCTAAAGATATAGCTACCCTAGATGGTATTGCCCTGGCCTCCAGCACTACTGTCAGAAATCTAGGAGTCATTTTTGACCAGGATCTATCCTTTAACGCCCACTTAAAACAAACCTCAAGAACAGCCTTTTTCCATCTTCGTAACATTGCCAAAATCAGGAACATCCTCTCGCAAAACGATGCAGAAAAACTAGTCCATGCATTCGTTACTTCCCGGCTGGACTACTGTAATTCTTTACTGTCAGGATGCTCAAATAAGTCCCTCAAGACCCTCCAGCTGATCCAGAATGCTGCAGCACGTGTTCTGACAAGAACTAACAAAAGAGATCACATTTCTCCTGTATTAGCTACTCTGCATTGGCTTCCTGTAAAATCCAGGATTGAATTTAAAATCCTTCTCCTGACCTACAAAGCACTAAATGGTCAAGCACCATCATACATAGAAGAGCTCTTAGTACCTTATTGTCCCACTAGAGCACTGCGTTCCCAGAACTCAGAGCTACTTGTGGTTCCTAGAGTCTCTAAAAGTAGAATGGGAGCCAGAGCCTTCAGCTATCAGGCTCCTCTCCTGTGGAACCAGCTCCCAACTTGGGTTCGGGGGGCTGACACCATCGCCACATTTAAGAATAAACTGAAAACCATCATCTTTGATAAAGCTTATAGTTAGGGAGTGAGGAGTTGCAGCATAGTAGAGTAGAGTAGAGGGAGGCAGGAAGTACAAGCCCGTTCCGGCAGGGGAGAGTACGAGCCCAGTCCAGGGCCCCTCTCTTTAGCCTGCTTCTCTTAGTTATGCTATTATAACTCTAGACTGCTGTGGGAAGCTCCTTCCAAGGACACAATGAGCCGCTCCCTCTTCTCTCTGTCACTTGTCTCCTTTTGTGTGCATCTTAATCCCAGAAATGCCTGTTACTAACCTAGCTCTGGGGAGTTTTCTCCCCGGAGTCCCTTTGCTTCTTCTTCACCCAGAACATCGCCTTGGAATTGGGTGGCACCTACACCGGGGTCCTGGGTGCAGCTGACACTATGGACTTACTACACCCTGCTACGCTCTGCGATTCCCCGCAGTGTCTGACTGCGTCCTGCCGCGTCCAACCGCGTCCACCCAGGCTGCTGTGCCACACTACACCCCGTAACGCCCTGCTGTGCCCTACTATGACATGAACTACTACGACTACCATTGTGATCACTGTTTCACTATCTTTATTATGACTATTATTGCCACCATTCACCACTCCCCCAACTGGTGCCGTCAGACACCGCCTACCAAGAGTCTGGGTCTGTCCGAGGTTTCTTCCTAACAAAAAAGGGAGTTTTTCCTTGCCACTGTCGCAATAGCTACTGCTAATGCTTGCTCTTGAGGCAACCACTGTAATAGTTGGGGCTTCGTAAACTACAGAGTTTGGTCTAGACCTACTCTATCTGTAAAGTGTCTCGAGATAACTCTTGTTATGATTTGATACTATAAATAAAATTGAATTGAATTGAATTGATATAATCAAACCAAATGTAATTTCCTATTTCATATTCGGTAATGTATATTGAGATCTAGGTAAAAGGCCAGAATGAAAATGAGGCTCTTCGTGAGCTTTGTGAGAAGCTGGATCCGTTCCAGATGTTGACATATAAGAGAATAACATACAGAAGAGGCCCTGATCGAACAGCTGTCAAGATATGTTATGTTTTCTCTCATTCTATAGTGAATAACAAGTTTAGGCACAGTTAACCTATGCCCTTTGGTGAGGCCTACATGAAATTTGTGTTTTGCAGAATATGTGAATAGCACAGTTGTTATGATGAGATCATGTAAGGGTTTCCAGATGGGGTTTCCTGGTGGGCGGCCCCAGAAAGTATAAAATGTATGTCAATCGTATGATCTGAGAGACACTCTGAGTACATGCATTTTGTGTGTACACAGCGTTACCTCGTTCAATGTTGTGTGTGTGCAATATTGAATAAAGCTGTATTTAATCTGAAATCTGACTCGTCATGATGAAGTCTCCACCATCTGTCTCCAGAGAAAGAGAGAGAACCATCTCTCACATACAACCGGACCATCTCTGAATCTCTGAATACTCTGCATTCACACACATCGAGAACAAGAACCTTAGCGGTGGACAGGGAGCCTGCCTGCTGCGGACAAGAAAAAAGAGGAGAAAACCGCTGGTGTGGTGCTCCTCTCCTGGAACGGAGACAGTCGCCGTAGCGGGGCTCCGTAGTCTTTCACCGTTATGAGCTCCAGTCCTCCCAGCCGGGAGGAGAGAGAGCTGGCAAGGGAACCGTCTTCGGGGGATTATGTCGACTCGTGCCCGCCAAAGACGTCCACTTGCCGGCTGTGTGGGTGTTGCCGCTGGTGGTATCCTTACCTTAGTCGACTGTCCGCTCGGCTGCCATCGTCTGCTGCTTCAGTTCCTCGAAAAAATGTAAATGACCGCAGAACTGCCAGCGGGGTGCCAGCCCGGTGAACGGGGTTGTGGGCACACCTTGCGGCTCGAGTGGAGGGCCGGCGAGAGGATGTAGCCGGTCGGTGGTCGGTACACGGCGGACACAGCTGTTCTTCAAAGTCTTCAAACTGCTTGTCGCTGAAGAAAAAATGGAGCAGATCTCTGGAGGCGCCACTGTAATATACAGTATCTGCGAACGTAAGAGAGGCCCGTGCGGGGCATAGAGCACGAAAGAAATCTTCACGACTGCGCATGCACGAAGGGATTAACCCAATAGCGACAGCCCTTAGAGGGCGAAGCCTATACGAAATAGAACCTTTAGTGCATTTAGGACAGTGTGGGACAACTAGGGCAGATGTTCTGTGCCAGGTTCTGTGCACCTTGTCTGATACCTGATTGGTCGGTAGCAAAAAAGTGCATGATAAAAAAAACTGTTAATAAAATACAGGTACGTGTAGAAACATATTTTACTTGCAGTGCACCTGCAAAATTAGAAATTGCAGGTGTAAACCACATACCTGCCACTGTCTTATGAAAAGGACTTCATACATTCTGCCATGGCCGAATTAACCTGCTAAGAGCAACACTGGGCCTCTCCCTTCTCTGGGCAATGTGTACAGTTTTTCCATGCTGGCATACAATGCAAAAGGTGAACAGAATACAGAAATAATTTAGGAATAAAACTAGATTTTGACACAGAGATCCTCATCAAACAGAGCTTTAACTTTTAACTTTAGGTACTGTAATGAAGGAGTTGCCCGGTTAGCGATCCAGCTTTGCATTCTAACAGTGGCAAAATAGATGGAATCGGTATCTCTCATGTTTGCTGTAAACTATCTATGCAGCAGTTGACTCTGAGCCTATATTACTTGACAATGTCTACATATGTGGACATAATTAATTTTAAGATAACTGTGGGTAATGGTTCAGATACTGTGATTAACTGGCAAAACTGGAGCCGCATATGACTGTGTCATGTGCCACAAGGTGAGCTTTTTTAGATAAATCAGCTTTTTTCATGAGTCAGAAATAGGGCCTGTAACTTGTAGGTTTTGTCCCAAGAGGTGAAACTATATGCTGCATCTATATCTAGCTTTGATACCTATCTGGCTCTGTGGAGACCTTCTGAGCTCAGTCTCCCTCAGGTCTGTCAGCCTGCATGGAACAAAATCTTCTCAGCACAAAAACACACACATTATCAGACAATATAAGCTGCTGGTACACTATGTAGTTCAAATTCATAAAATCAGGACAGCATATGTTCAGTGTTTATTCTTAGAAAAATTTTCCTTTATATATTTATTATTTGTATTTTCCCTCATCGTGCATACATACTTTTAGAAAATCAGAGGCCGAGAAAAGAGCCTGTTCTCTTTAAAGTTGTAAAGTTTGATACCTTTGTAGTAAACTTAGCACCCTGTTGCAAACACAGGCAGCCTTGACAGGTGAACACCTCATACCTGTATTTATTCCTGGAAACAGCAGAGGAATGATGGAAGAGGTGAAAAGGAGAGGACAGTTAAAGTGTTGTAATAGGCCATTCACTTGCTACAGTCTCTCCCGGGAGTTGCTACACCAAAGGTTAGATATTCAAATTGTCCTTTTTTACTTAGAACACTCACTATAGCAGAAAGCACTTTATGAGTCTTTTTATTTTCTGACCTCAACATTCAGAGATGCTAGATGGAAATTATTTGACCGTGAAATCCTTGTCACCAAATAAAAGGGGTCAAATCTGGTGCAAGGCACTAAAGACAAATAGTGAGTTCAATTCCCTTTGAGGAATAATTTAGTGTGATGCTGTCATATACATAGCACACATGCAAATGTTGATTGTTGAGTGTTCCATTGTGTTATGCTGTGTCCCTACTGCCTGAGTAAAGCATTGGACAGTAATTCATGACTATGAGTGTAACCTAAGTTTGTGACACCAAATGTCCCTCCACACACAAAAAATATTATAATGTGAATCACAGAGTGTAATTAAATGGCCAGCTCAGAGACAAAGTTTTGATTTGGTTTTATTGAACACATACTTTAATAAACATGATGTATTGTTTTCAATGGTTATAATACAAAACGGCGCAATGCTAATAAATATTAGGTTGGGTCATCAGACGTCATGTGAGCCTCGCTGAACTCATTACTGTCGAGGCAAGATGGACTCAGCGTTGGATCAGACCGGTCGAACGGAATTAAAGTTTCATGCATGATTCCTCCCTTTAGATGTGGCCTGGGCAAGTCAGATTGCAAGGGTACGTCATAGGACATACTGGAGGTTGAAAGATATCATTTCTGGACATGCAACACATGTACATTATTTTTCTAAAGATTATATACCTGAGAATGTGGGTTTTACAAGAAAATGGATGCTTGGTTGGATGATCGTCACTTTTACCCAGGAAAAGTCAGCTGAGCTCTCTCACTCTTTCCCACTACGCCCTGCTTCACATTCATCATAAACCAAGTGAGTGAATATGCCACAGATGCTCACCAGCCAAAAATGTCTTGAATGGTGCAAGCTGTCAATTAGGCAGCCTGTTAGTCAGAGATCTTACTGTCTACCTTCAACATACCTTCTAATTTTGTCCCATGCCCTGTTTGTATGTGCATGTATCTGTGTGTTGATGCAACACTGATGTCTGCACACACCACTAACACGTACCCCATGTCAGTGTGTCTCCTTGCATTGCGTCACATGTGAATGTCTGCAGATACAAATGCGCATCTCTGTGTTGTGTGTATGGCCGTTTGTGTGACTCTGTGATCCTTGAGGTGTCTGTGAGGAGTGGAGTGCAGCATTGGAAAGAGTGTGACAGCTCACGTCACCCCTTTTGCCAGACAGTGGGGCGGATCAAAGGCAAAAAAACAAAGAGACAAGTCTGCCTTGGCTTGCTCACTAGAGGCTACCTGGAGCATGACAAATCCATTCACACGTCCTAGAAGGAATAAAAAGAGAGAATGGTACACACACATACACATACACATTTACACACACACACACACACACACACACACACACACACACACACACACACACACACACACACACACACACACACACACACACACACACACACACACACAGGGATACACTGGTAGACAAGCAGATATATATACACACAAAGACAAGTATGCCAAGATTGTTCACAGAAGTAAATTTCATTGTATTGACTGCTTTCATACTCCAACCCCTAACACCAGGACATATAACTTCCACTGGGGATGAGGAATACTCAGGGCTACAGTTGGCAATGTGTAAAGTGGCAAGTTTTCTAACATTGGATGACTTTTTTTTTTTTTTTTCTCACAAGGACACCTCTTTCTTGTATGTGTAGAAATACGTATGACAATAAGAGCAATCACACATGCAGGTTCACACTCAAGGATCAGACTTATATTCACAAATATTTACTGGATATATTTCAATCCAAGGGCGGTCACAGAATGTAAATGGGTTATGTTCACACATAACCACACACACTTGTGCAACCACGCACACATTGATCGATTTGACAGTGGACGTTGGGGACATGTCATCATGGCTGTAAAATTGAAATGACTTTCATCACTTGCTGAGGACGGCAAGCAAAGGGATTTGGCTCCCTTGCCTAGTCTCTTAGTTTACCCATTTCTTTAGTCAATTCATCTGAAATTACCTTGTCCATTCCTTTCCTTTCTCTGCTCCTAATGCTCAGTCATGTGCCTTTACTATCTTTAGTTTTTCATTTTGATTTTTTGTTTTTTCATTTCTGTTATCTGCTCGACTTCTTTCTCCCTTTCTTTCCTCTTCACCCTATAATCCCTCATTTACAAATATGTTCCCATTTAATCTTACGTATGCTGTAATCCTGTATTTATCATCCACAGTCTGTCACGGTACTCGGCTTTGACCGTTTTCTGAGTTTGCACTGAGTTACTACTTTTGAAAAGAGATGTAACCAAATACCAGTAAAGAGATACGACTTAATGTAATAAATGGCAGTGTGGTACATTAGGAAGAAAGAAAAAGTCTAATGTTCATAAAATATGAATTATCTAACAGTAAAACTATGCATCAATGTGCTTTGCCACGTTTACAGCTGTGTAAGAGCACTCTGTGCTCCTGTGGTTTAACATCAGAGGAGAGGCGTCCCAGATGCTGCCTGGATTGTCTTCCACTATGACACACTGCACAGGATAAAATGAGCCTAACATTTATTTTTATTCTAGACACCTCATGTCTGTGAGGTCTGGCATTATTGTGCAGTCTGAATTTGGAATTAGGAGGAATACGAATAATTTGTTGTGCATTGGCCCTTTGAATTCAATTTAAGCCTATTCAAAATACACTGTGGAATGTTCTTTTCTTCTTTATTAGATTTTTTTGTGCTATGTGGAACTTCAAGGAAATCAGGGCTAAAATAAGACCAAAGTTGTAATAAACCACAATAATCCTTTTTCATTCTCTGTCACATCACTTATGCTGATAATCTCAGTCAAAAGGACAGTGCATTGTCACAATAGTCTTAAGGGTGCATGTGTGTTTGTGTATTTTTGTCACATCTCTCTGGAAGCTTTAACCAGCAGTACCAATTAAGATTGATTATATGATGGAGAGTCCAATATATCACCAATTTCCTCAAATGAAACTGCACTCAAACAGAGACCATAAACTTCTTCTCCCCAAGTGAAAGAAAAATGTCCTTTTGCCCAACACTTCTTTGTGCCTCGACGTGTATTGCTGGTGTGACATATAGCCTTGTGATGTTCAACATTTCTTTACATTCACATTTGTTTTTAACAGATAGAGAACTGAGAGCTCGCACACAAACTCCATCTCTGTCTCTCTGTATCTGTTGTCTCACATCATCTCTCTCTCTCTCTCTCTCTGCTCCTTTACCCTGGCACCTCTTCACCTCCTTCAGTCTCATATCACAGGGAACATTGTCCAGAGCAGACAGAAGAAGCTGTCATGATGCATCTTGAGAGACAGATTGCGATGAGCGCCGCTTCTGACATGGTAAGTGGGTTTAACAAAGGCCCAAGGAGAGTCTCGTGAGCCACTGTAACTGACTAGCATTGGAACCAAGAAATGTGATGTGTGCACGTATGTGTGCAGTGTGGGGGAGAGGGGGGGGTTGTGTTTTTGAATGTTCTGAAGTTGACTGCTCAGCATGACAATGTGAATTTAAAAGGGCACAGGGGTGTGAGGCTTACATAAAAGGGCCAAACAGGATAGGTAGTTTTTACTCCTTTGTTGGTATGGATACGATTGATGTACAATCTCAAAAAAGCAAGCAGTCATCAATAATATCTCCATACAAGTGGAAGGAAAGTCTTCATAACAAACATCCACATTATAGGTTTTTGCCAGCCCATGAAAGATCAGATGTTAAAAAGAACGAAGCCAAAATAAAAACCAGATTTGGAAACATCTCGTTTTGGAAACATTTGGAAATAATCGTTAATCACACAGCCGGATACACTTAAATGCACTACGGTGGCCCATTCGACTCATTCACACATTACTTAACAACAGAAATCTACCGTTCAATAAATGCTACAGTGATTACCATTATACTGTGTCTGTGTGTGAAGGACATAGACTAAAGAAAAACCTTACAAAAACAGTTTGACAAACTTTCATTCATGAATTCTATTCAGTGTAATGGAAAACTGTCAGATTTGCTTTGAGGTATCAGAGAGTTTCAACTGCTTTGTCAGCAAAGTGTTTTCCTAAAAGCCCTGGAGATGAAGTGGAAACACTTCTCCGAGCACAATGACATTCAACTGTCCTGCCTGGAAAAACAAATTATGAATGAATTTCATTCACAGGTTCTATCCTCTCATCTGACCATTAAAGCGAGTTAAGCGATAGTTACAGAGCATTACTTGGAAGATTAAATTCCCCTCTAGCTAAATCTACTTGTGTCCCATTTGATTGCAGGGGCAAATAAGATATTTATGACTGAATTCACAATGAAGTTGTTTGTTTTTTTACCCCTTTTTGAATCACCTCCCAAAAATTAGCATTTTTTTGGGATGCGGCAAACAACTCTACAGATTTTTTGGCTATTTAGGGGCAGCACAACAAGCTGTAAACACAAAATCACCGTATTTTTTCAACCTGGTTTTTGTGTCTAAGTGACTGATGAGAAGAACAATCTTTGACATTTGTCCAGTATTAAGCAAGATCGCTGCAATCGGCAGGGGGGAAACAAGCTACAATGTAAGTTAATAGGGCAATTGTCCAGCTTGTATTTACCTTCACAAAAGTGCTCGTTTTGCCACCGACAGGCTCTGATTAATATTCTAAGTGTCTGACAACATCAAGAGATGGTTTTGCAAGGAGTAAAATATTTCTTTTAGCAGCAATAGAGAATGTTGTACCATCTGCACAAACAGGCTTGCGCTTACCCGCAATTTCCACCAACTGCTGAATGGCCGCGGTCGGCTCCATGCTCCGCCGTCCTTCAATACCCACCAGGTCCGGATTTGTTGTGGAATGGCTGCGGCCATGACTGACAGCTGAAGTCACGAGGACCCACGAGATCACGCAAATTCATGTATGATTGCACGATATAACAGGATGTAGTTTCTATAAACAGAACCACAAAACCAACAACAGTTTGTTTCCATCCAGAGGAATAGAGGGGAAACAACTCTATGCTGACCTGCTGAAATATGATCTGCCGTGAGCACGGTGTATTTCATTTTGAAAATTAACCGGATGTTTTATTTTGTTTCTGTGCTCGACTTCCTGTCCCGCACAATCTGCCCTGTGCTGAATTGCTACGGAGCTCTCCGGCATCCGGCAAAAATAGAAGCTCTACGTATCTGCTCCGGAGGGCTGCGGATCGCTGGAGCTGGGACGGAGTCGGAATGCAGCCGTTCCGCAGTCAGTGGAAATAAACACATTGACTTTAATGGAAACCTATTGACTCCGCCGTCGTTCCGGAGCGGATCCGCAGCCGTTCCGCAGTTGGTGGAAATTGCAGGTTACTGTTTGTGTCACTATGGATGCTGTTATGTTCCAAGCCAAATATAGCAGTTTTTCTTTACTAAAGTATGAATATGCCATGTGTAAGCTTTGTGCATGGTTTTGTGTGCTTTTCATTCTGTTGCGTTCCACTGTAAGATCCTGTTGGCCACATTTGTAAAATTCCAAGAGATCAGATGGCATCTGACAATACTGATGCAATTTTCTGTGTAAAATGTTGATTCATATCACCTCAAAGGCAATTTACCTTCCGCGTCCTTCAAATCCAGCGCAACATCAGAGATTAACTGCACTCAGGGGCATATCAGAACCACTCTACATAATACAGTTTGGTTGCCTTGCCTTAAGTTAGAACTGACATTGAGGTCTCTGCAATGTAACACCCCATGGTCACAAGCCTCCCCAGTAATCAGCTAACAAAAGAGCTGAAATGGAGGATCAATGTGAGTTAGTGTTATCTCCCTTACTGCCTGCAGCATGTTACACAGGGAGAAAATGTCAGTGAGGTAAACTGATTCACATTCAGTGTTGGATCATGGCTGTGTGCTGGAGACTCCACAGTACATCCTGCTCTTAGAAGAATTCAGTGTTGATGCTGCGGAGGTTCAACCAATCACAGTCATGAGTGAAAACAAGAGTGTGGTCCAGAAAGGAGTATCTGTATGAAGTCATTATCAACAGGTACTGTGCTACCATTCTTAAACTCCTCAAAGTAGTATTCAAAATCTTGCCTGGAACACATACTGACCTTGAGCTGCCAGGTGCTATATATGACCACCAAACATTCCAGTTGTTTATCAGTTGTAAAAGTATGGCATGAATGGGTTAGCCTCCATAAAGAATTAATTTATGATATATACTTGACTCTCCTTTAACCCTCCTGTTATGTTGCGGGTCAAACTGACCCATTTTAAAGTTAAAAAATAAAAATAGAAATAGTTAAAAGTATTTTTTTTGGTATGAAACTTCTTCTGCTTGGCTTAATAAGCGTAATCAACATATAAATGGTGTTCGGTTATGTTAATATGTTATCGGTCTAAGGCTTAGCAAGGTAATTCAGATGTCCTTCTCTTCCTGGATCCTGAGGTATTCCCAGACCAGGCAGAATATGTAATCCCTCACTAGTGCTGTGGGTCTATCCTATGGTCATTGGGCGCTCCTGCAATACCTCCACTGAGAGGCATTCAGGAAGCACTTATGTCTTGAATGCATAATTTAGGATGCATAATTGCAGGCCTGAATTGTGAACAACAGCACACACTGGGGCATTTTGCTGCTGGGTGTATAGCAGTTGGCAGGTATGTTCAAGTATGACTCTCATCAACCTTGTTTCCAGCAGCAGCATGCAGCAGTTTTCAGCAGGAAAAAGTTGTGATTCACCCACTGCACACAGCCTGTCCAGCACCAAACAGCAGACAGACCACTAAACTGGTGAACATATTGGAGCATTAAGCAGCTGAAGAGCCAGATATGTTTTCTCAGGAACTGGTGGAGATCAAACCAGAGGTTAAAGGAGAGTGAATATTGGGCTTAAATTTAACTCTGAATGAATGACAACATTGCTCTTGTTCACCTAATGTAATACAAATTAATTGTTACAACCATGTCCAACATAACAATTTTAAAAGGTGTTGTGTTTACAGCTTGCAAGGGCGTAAATCCCAGGGGGGTCGGGGGGGTCAGGACCCCCCCCCCCCCCCTTCTAAAGGTTGTCCCCCCCCTAGAAATATCATTAAAGCAATGCTGTGTATTGTAAATAACATAATGATGTATACTTAAAATATCTGTGTAAGTAGTAAAACAATACCAATCCCAAAAAATGCTTTTTAAGTTTAGAAACATTTTGAGTCCCCCCTCCCTTGCCTCACAGTGGTTTGGTCCACTGCATGCTATATGTTAGGAATCGGATCTGCACTCGACTCACAGTCACATCGGTAGTGACAGGAATGTAGCTAGTAAGTAGGCGGTTCAAGGCTATTTTATTCACATTAAACATCAGATGAAGTTGTTCTTTTCTCAAATAGAAATGATGCTAAGTAATTAATGAATTAGTTATGACAAAAAGTTCACTATGTTAGTGTAATATAATGTAATGTTAGCTAGCTTGTTTAATAGCTTGTTGGATAGAAATGCAATCACTACAACTAACGTTACCACGGCGATAAGCCGTGTGTCCCCTTCAAAAATTGCCCTTCAGAAATTTTATGTTTATTGTCCCCCCCTACTGTTAGATCAGATTTACGCCCATGACAGCTTGTTCATCAAATGGCCAAATAATCTATTAATACTGAATTAAAAGCAGAGAATAAGATGCATTATATTTGGAAAGCATAATTGTATCATACATTCCATTAAAAGCCCATTCCTAGTAAAGTAAAACTATTAAAAAGCAAGAGTGGCCCCAGTGCTAACTGAATTCTATTGCATGAGCTGATTCTCTCCAAATTCGTTTTGGCTCAAACAGCTATGTTTATTTTTGGATTACAGATAGCACTTGCTAGAGTTTTTTTTATGATTCTGCATAATAAACACAGTCCATAAAACAAATGGATACTACACATTATGACTACAATCTATACACATCTTCCACACAACAGTAATTCTTTCTCTGTTGCTCAGGTTTCTCCTCTGCTTAGAACATAGCGTCTGTTCCTTAATGACTTCCCACCTGCTTGACTAATTACCAGCCCACTACAAATCAACTGTGCATGCATGAAAGACAGAGAGGGGAGAGGGTTGCTTTCTATGAAATGTCACATGTACAATTAGTTAACTGATTTTTTTTTTTTTATCTTGAATATGTATGTGTGTGTACATCTACAGAACTTTTTCAAGTGATGTGGGATGAGGGATTTAAGAGAAAATCCGGTTACACTTTACTTGAAGGTATCTACATAAGAGTGACATGAACGTGTCATAAACATTATAAACAAGTCATAAATGTTTATGACTTGTTTTTGTCATGACAAGTTATGGTTAGGGTTAGAGTTAGGATTAGGGTTCATGTGTCATGACTGTGTCATGTCAGTCTTATTTAGATACCTTCAAGTAAAGTGTTACCGAAAATCCTATACACAGCATGGCAGATGCTTGCTAAAACAGAGCACCTCTGCGATATTGATCATTTGAATAGATCGCCTGAAGCACAGAATGGTGGGAGTTTCTGTGGATTAGTGGACATGAAACCAGCATTGATAGCCGGGAACATATTCAATCAAACAGTGTAAAATAGAAGTGATCTCCAGATCAATCTGTAAAAGCAAATGCTAGATGGATGTCTACTTGTAGTACGCACAGCCATGCATGGATACATATTACTTAACACTTAGTGCACACAAAACAATTATATAGCACAGACTTGTCTTTCTACAAGAGGAAATAACGTTTCACTTCTTTTAGATCCACTTCTTCTAACACAACTTTGGAGTAGTGAACACTTTGTATTCTTGAGCGCTTTTGACATTTTAAGCACCCCTCAAACATCTAAATATAAAGAGACGAGAGTGTGTGTATGTCTATTTGCTCTGTATGTGTATGTGTGTGGAAAGTAAGGCTCCCTCCCAATGTTTGGCTTGTTACATGCTGGCAAGCTAACGTATGGCTCTGAGTGTTCCCAAGGCTTCCATCTAATTGGTTCTCTACAGGGAACATTGCTGCTTTCATGCTTCCCATATTGCACTCACTTGTTACATCCAAGCATGTCAGTTAATCTTAATTACACACACAAACACACACACACACACACACACACACACACACACACACACACACTAATATGCTCACTAAAATCAAACTAATTTAAATGTATACATGCGGTATGCATTCATAGTAAAATGCAGCTCAGTCATGGAAACAAATGGCTGACCTGGCGGGGAGACGGGGCGGTCTGGGATCAGACCCCTGCACTGCTGTCCGCTCTCTTTCCCGTGAAGTAGTCTCCTAGCGGCAGGGAGTGAGGGACCGCAGGGTGCACTAGCTAGCTAATTCTTGTCTTGTTTGTGGTCTGACAAACAGTAAATTCATCAAACTCAGTGTCCCATATTGCTATTTTCCAAGCTTGGTTGCAAACGTTTTCACACATTTAAATGGATTCATACAAAATGTTTTTACACATTCAGATTTGGTGATACATACTAAAATGTGTTTGACCCTATTTTGTTTCCATATTCAGTCCCAATGAACATTTGTATTGGCCAGTTAGGTTTCAGTGTCGCATTTTCAGTGAATCTGATATTTAACTGGACTAGTTTACATTCAAATGATGTCTCTGCTGTGCCTGCTCAAGGGATCCGCTCTCTTTCTGCCATGACAGCATCCTCTGTGATAACATTTTGGAAAGCAGCTTGGCTGCTTGATCCAACTGTCTCATTTCTCACTAAGCAAAAGGATCTCATAGAAAACGACAAAAAACAAACGTAACTTAAAAATGTATTTAAATTTAAAAATTTAAATTCAACATAAATGTTAAATGTACATTCACTCTTGCACATTGCTGCTGCTGCTATACTAAGCTGTAATTATTGATAGTGAGAGAAATACAAACAAGTACTGCCTAAACTTGTGTCGGCTCTTGATTGGCTACTCAGCCAATTACTCACAAAATATGAAGTGTTGAAAAAAATCCTTAGTTGCACAATATTCTGATTAATTTGCATGTGAAGCATCTAGATGGTAAAAGTGCTGTAAGAACTTATTTTTATGGTGCTTGTGTAGAGCTGTACCTTTGGCGGCACAGATGAAAAATGTTAATCTAGAGCCCTGCAACAGTACACGTGTACACAAAGAAATTAAGGAAATGAGAAATGTAAATTGATCATTTTGTGGGAAACAATAAATTCTGCTGGAAGCTTTGTGGCTCTCTAATTCCTTGTCAGAGACATGACGTGCAAAGCAAAACACTACACAAGGACACATAATTATGTAAAGCGTTCAGATAAAAACATGAAGATAAAAACGTGGTAACATGCACCATACATAGATATGTAAATTCAGGAGGAAAGGGAATGCTGTGTGGAGAATCTCTTTGGTACATTCACACACCCATAATAGGTTCTCACACAACATGCATATAAAAACATTTAACATAACTCCTTCAACTGTGTGACCCATTTCTCTGTAGTAACTTCAAAGCAATTTTCTATGACTAAAGCCATTTAAGAATATATTGGGCAGCTTTTCAAAACACTGTGCAGGTTTCAGGTGGACATCTGTAGGCTGAGTTACAGAGCTGAGACAGCAGATGGTGAGACATCCATATAGGGACTCAAAGATACAGAGACTGTCAAAATTAAAGCCAAGGAATATGTGGAGGTATAAAAGAGTACTTTGTAAATTAATTCTCAAGGAACTCTCAAAATAAGTTCCATGTTTTTAAAATACCAGGACCTTAAAGTGTCTCAATAGGATTGCACAAATACTAATTACAATCTGTTGGGTGCCCTTGTTGAATACTATTACACAAAGTCACACTTGAGTCTACAGAAAAAAAAATGTACTTCTTCTGTGCAAAGATGTCATTTACTTTATGACAAATGACCTGTTCATCCATCAGAACAAAAATCCTCTCCATAGACAATATGGTTGGATTTTAAACAAGCACCGCAATATTAGAAAGTCTGCCATAAGTTATTATTTTGTTGGAAATTGCAATTAGGGGAATAACAAATAAAGCATAGTTGTTATATTTGTATCTCTGGATGGTGTAGTGCCTCCCACGTAGGCAAGCCTGTAATGGGAGAATAAGGGATCGATCCATTACCAACCATCTCCTTTCCAAAACTGATTAAGTTGGGTTGGTATGCATCTCCTTCACTTGTAAAATAAATAAATTATAGTTGGTTCGAAGTGTGATTGAACAAAGGCCAGAACACAGAGATTTTGGGGGCAGGCAATCGATCCCCAGCAGTGCCAACATACTAATTTGAAAGGTGATTAAGGACGACAGACAAACAGTGCTGCTGACCTTAAAACCAAGGATCTGTCCCAGAGCCAAGCCACATCTGCTGCCTGCAGAGCCAGAAACTCATGTGCCAGAGGTGTTAAATACATTAGTCCTTTTTGAAAATGCACTTTTAAAAGATTCTCAGGGCTGGTCACCTAAACCTCTGAACCTGTACTATAGCCCAACAAACATCTAGATATATATTGCGGAATTTATATACATACGATTTTCAATGAGCCACAAGCTAGTACTGGAAAAAAAAGGAAAGTAACCTTGTGCCGTTCATACAAAAGCTCACTAAGAGCTTACATTAAAGAAAGGCTAAGTAATTCCCCTAAAACAGCTTTCAGCAAACATTACTCAAAAGAAGTAAATAGTGCATTTGTTGAAGACTATTTTCACTGGCTGATTAATACAGTTGGTGCTCTAGAGGGTATTTTCGGTGGGACTACACATGCTAAACTGCCCATTTTTCATGGTAATGAAAGAACATGTCACCTTGTGTAACACTGTGGCTCATTAATGTGCTTCTAATAGTTTTTGGACAACATTGGAGCTCTATGGCACAGGAGAATAAACTATATCAGGCTTTGCTTACAGAGACATCACTTGTTAAATGTGTGATATGTGATGTTTGCGCATATCCAAAAACCTGTTGATAATCTTTGATAATGTTTAAAAGTAGCTGTGTTTCTCCTTCTTATCGGGTCTGCAGCCTTGCAAACTGTTGGCTGGTTGGTTTGTGTACATTAACCATAGAAACGCACAGAGCTGACTGTAAACCTGCGGTTAAAACCCCTATTGAGACGCATATTCCGAATGCGCTGTATACATGTCCAAAGATGCCTCTAAAACCTGAATAATACCGGAATATCCCATGTCTTTATTGGAAAATGCTATATTCGGAAAAAGGCCTTATTCTGAATATCCAACTGGAATATGCTGTTTACATGACCTGTTTCAAATTCGGAATATTGTCATATTCGGAATAATAGTGGAATATACTGTAAGTGTGCATGTAAACGTACTCATTGTTGGTTTTAGTCTTTTCATGGGATGCCTTGGATATATATATATATATATATATATATATATATATATATATATATATATATATATATATATATATATAAAGCAACATAAATATTGCTAAACATACCAAAGTAGTTGTTGGCTTTTTACCAGAGATGTTCACAAGTCATTTTTTGGAAGTCCAAGTCGAGTCTCAAGTCTTTGAACTCGAGTCCAAGTCAAATCTCAAGTCTCTGAGGGGCAACTTCAAGTCTCAAGTCTCTGGTCATCTGATCTGTCCCTAACACTGTATTGTTAAATCTTATAAATTTAAAACATGTCCCGTAGCTACCATCCATACAGTACAGTATCAAAATCAGTTGTATACAACTATAAAGATACAATTTGCCTGTTCCCAGCATTAGCACAGACTTTGCGATGGTTAGCTTGTTACCTGTGACGATATATGCTAAATGTAACGTCTCTTTCACCTTAGCAAGTGACTGACCTATCTGGGTGCGTTTTGAGATGCCTGATGAAGTTTGACGTTGTTGATCTGGCATCATTTATCTTGGTGCCACACACCTCGCATGTAGCTGTTCGCTTACTGCCACTGTTTACCAAGTTATTGAAAGCAAAACTAATGACAAAAGGCACAACTCCGGGAGGACTTGGTGTCGCCATCGTCAATGCATTTATGAGTGCGCACACATAGGCATAGCGCATGCGTTACGTTCCACATTATGGCAAAGGGCAGGTGTCATGCAGTTCGTCATACGTTTCCCCAACGTATATGCGCTAATAAAAGAAAATAGAAATATATGAATGAATTTAGATTTAAAAAGCAATAATTGCATGAAAACAGGTTGTTGATGAGTCTCGAAGCTCGAGTCCGAGTCAAGTCTGAAGTCTTTTGGGTCGAGTTGCAAGTCAAGTCTGAAGTCAGCTGTTTGTGCGACTTAAGTGCAACTCGAGTCCGAGTCTCAGACTCGAGTCCCCATCTCTGCTATTTAGGCATGTTTACTTTACGCTTAGTGATATAATCTCCATAAGCAGCTGTTCATATCACACAAATAAATTGCTGTCTATATGCTGAGAACATATTAACTGCACCTACGATTGATTGATTAAAGGCCACATGATAGGCATGCATAGTGAAAAAAGTAGACATATCAATACAAATGCAGTTTCCCTACTCATCAAATCACTCATGTTAAAATGTATTCATTTTGCTGTAAGGTTCTTTGTACAGTTATGAGCATAAAGCGTGAGTACCAGCGTTTAAACAAGATGCAAGTCTCACTTTCTGTTTTTTATACTGACTCATAATTCATTCTTTAAAAATAACTGTTGAGTTGTATGTCAATTATATTGTTCTATACATGTGGCTGTATGCATTTTAAACGTGATGCAAATTCTGTTCTGATATGTATTCGATTTCAAACCTTGCTTGACACATTAAGACAACACGTGGAGTACAGATGGGGCAAAGGCAGCCCCCTTCATTTATTGTGTTGAGAAAAGCCACTGAGGAAGGGAAATAGATTGATTTGGTCCACACATCATTAGATGTTCTCCCATATAACCTTCACCCTTGGGCTGCCTTTAATGAAGAACAATGCAGAAGAGAGAAATGTGTCTTGTATTTGTCAGTGGCAAGCCTCTTAACATGCAGACCTGTCAGCAGAAGGCCCTCTTATCATTTAATAGGAAAGCTTGAACCATTTGATTACTCCCCCTCCTCATTTACCCCAGAACTGAACAAAGTGAAAATCTCGGTTAGCGCAAGTGTGGGCAGGAATAACACATGATCATAGCTCATTTAAGCATCAGATATACACCACAATGCTATACATCTTCTGATGTGATTTAATCTCGCATTGAGTCTTAAAATCTGTATTTGTCTTTGAGCAAAAGACTACATGTCACAACTTTTCTTTATTGTTCCTTCAAAGGAAATTTGGCTTACAGCAGCCATTACAAATAGAAGAGACAAAAGCAGTACATAAATGCATTAACTATGTACAAAAAACACAAATGCCAGAAAACAAAAACACAAACAAGCCAGAGAGCTAGAGGCAGACACCACAGGCAACAAATGCTGCTTTTAAGAATGATCGATTTAAAAAAAAAGTCTTAACCTAATAAGAACAGAAAATATGTAATGTCAAAGTCAAGTTTTTACTTATCAAGAGACATATCTCAACATCTACGACATTGACTGGTACAACATTTTGTACAGATGTTCATGGTTCTCAGGGGATGAACCCCAATGATTTTGGTCATCCCCTGACATTACTTCTAATGCCACCATTAGGTTCACATTTACTGTTTTTAGTAAAATGTCTCTATTATCAGTTATCCTGTCTGCCAATATTTTTTTAGTTAGTGACGCATCTTTTTTCTGCAAACATTTGTCTGCATGCTGTGTTCTGTGTTGTTCTCTTTACCGTGATCAGTATGAAGCAAAACATGCTAACAGCAATCATCTGCAGAATGTCAATGACCGGCACTTCTTTTCTCTGATTTGTTACTCTATGCCAAAACACTGACACTGTGTTCTAAAGCTCCTACATGTTGCATAATTGGAGAGCAGTTGAGTAAACAAGTGATGCAAAATGTGGTAAATTCTCATAAATCCTGTCTTGTGTCTTGATGCTCTCTGCATCCTGAATACCTCACCTAGACTAGACAGAATACCAATGTGGAAAATGCAGTGATGAAAGAGCTTCGGTGAAACCCTACATAAAAGCATTTCCAGTCCCAATCAATCACCTAAGAATAAAAACACTGGATCTTAGGGCTCAAAAATCAATCTGCAGATGGATTATTGTAATGTGCAATATATATGTATGCACTATAGTGCAATCTGAATCAATGATCTAGTTAACAGCTTTGGTTGAAGATAGTCTTGAGAGGAAAAACGTCTGCGCTTAACTCTTCGTTTGACATGGAAATGCACAAAACTTTTACCTTGGAGATTTGAACTGCATCTGCCTGGCAGAAGATCCTGAGAGATGAATGAGGGGGAAGAAAGGCCTTTTGATCAAAAGGAAAAAAAAAACTTCAAGTACCATCAGTGGAACTGGATGAGGAGACATGGAGAAACAATAAAGCACCAACAATTCAAAGCGTAAAATAACATTCTGACTGTTTGTTTTCTACATCCAATCATGACGCGTGCTGACAAGGAGCTCTAGGGGGTTGATAGGTGTTTTGTAAATGTGTATTGCAAGTTTTGATTACTTTTTTCACTAATCTGGGAGACAAGGCCGTGACACAATAGGAGGGGGGTGGATGTCAAGTAGAGAAAGTGTTTATTATTCTCAAAATATGGTGTTTATTACGTTGATGCTGCCATGTGTGGAGGTTTGCTACTGTCTCTATAGTCATGTGAGGCACAAGTTGAACTACTACTACTACTACTACTACTACTAGGGTTGGGTACCATTCACCTTTCTGGTACCTTTAATAATAACAAAATATTAATTTCAGTTGTAAAAATAATTCCAAACCTATTTATCCTATTTACTTACAACATTTTGTTATTTATATAGAACATTTAACACTCCACACAAAATAAAACCCCTCCCTCTCCTTCCCCAAACCTGTCCCTAGAACCTCTCAAATCAGATAATTATTCATTTCTTACACTGGAACTGTCACAACTTGGTTCAGGCTTGGATCCAAATGCAGAAAGGCGAGGAGGGAGCAGCAGTTTGTATGAATAATTCAATGAAACACAAAGAGAATTAACAATCCACGTAAATTAAGGAACAATGCAAACATAGGAGAAGCCCGGAAGCACAGAGAAGTCCAGGAACACAGAAATCCAGCTAGCAAAGGCAGTGATTTCTCAACAATGGACTGACAACGAAGGACGACAAGCCACAACTGCAACAGAAAGCAAACAGAGTAAATACACAAGGTAATGAGGGTAGTAACGAGGGACAGGTGGCATGAGGGCTGAGGAACAGGTGAAACACATCAGGGCAGGGCAGACAATCACAAAGGCGGGAAAACACACAAGGCAGGAAGTAAAACAAGACATGACACAGGAGAAACAGAGAGACTACAAAATTAAACAGGAAACTGAAGCATGAAACATACACAAGGAAACTAGGAAAACCACACAGAGAACACTGAAATAACATGGGTAAAACATAACCAAGAGCAAAAAAGGGAAACATTAGCACAGGGAATGAATGAACATAAAACAGGAAACTAAATGGCATTACTGTATTTTACAGTATGCCTGTCAGGCAGTGTTGCAGCTGTTTGAGACTTTGATGTCAAAGTCAATACTCAATAGGCACTCCAGACTTCACAGGTAGACAGACGCCTGTTAAGCATGTGAGACTGCAAGTGCGAAAAAGTCCAGACAGAGGTTGTGATTGATCAATAAGTGTTACGGTTGAGTAGAGCAGGTGAACCCAAACACAGAAGACTGCAGACAACAGGAACTTGAAGACATCTCTTTATTACAGGTTTTGTGCAGGCAAAACAAAACTGGTCTCTCCTAACAAAACCAAGGGTCCAACAGAGACTAAACTGAAAACCATGACTTAAATACAAAACTAATCTAACAAGGGGATAAAGTGCAGATATGGGTGGAGAAACTCAGGTGAAGGGAATGTGGAGATAGTACATGAACACAGGTGTGGTGGTAAACAGGCGTGAAAACACAAAGACTGGAAGTAAAACAAGACATGACATATGAGGAAAGTGATGTTACAAAAATACAGACTAAAGCAAAACCCCAAGACCTTGAGAATGAGAACCAACAGAGTCTTCTTCAGAGAGCCCTGTCGAAACATTGGCCTCTACATTTATGTGCTTTCTGCATCAAGAGTACAAATATGCGACTGCTTTTACTGATGTGGAATAAAACTGTCAGAACGGATTGTTCATCGACGCCACAAGGAAAGTTAAATTTGATTGTCTTCCTCTAAACATCTGTCATGTGAGATTAAACTGGCACCCTAATGCACTGACATCAAGAAGAAGAGTGACATATCCAGTCAGGAGAAGAACATTAGCATGCTGGTGGCTGTTATGGATCACAGCGTTCTCAGTCGCTGATGAATTGCCTGGTGTCCCAGTCTCTAGTCCTCTCCCTCCCAGAGGGCCAGTTTCTCACAGGCTTAGCCCCCTCCCCAACCGCCTCCCCCAAGCATACCACTATTTTGTTTTGAAATGCCTTTGTCAAACTTTAATTTGTATGGAAATAGACATTCTGTGTCCCAAGATAAAGTCTGCATTTTGTAGAAAAGTTAGGAAAGGCGGAAATATAAATAATTTTAAAAGTAAAGTGACCGTGTAAAGAAGAGACTGTGTGGGCCATTGAGCAATTTAAGTGTGGTAACTGAATATAAACTGAAAAGCAGGGTCGGGTGTGGGGAGGGATCATGGATATTTTTCTTTCTAGAGGGCTGTGTAAACTTTAATGTGTGTCAAGGACATCACCTGCAGATGCAAATGCAGTGCCCTTTTTAATCTCCAGTGCCCTCCTCTCCAAATCCACTTTAATAGGAATTTGATGGAGACGACCCAATTCAAAACTTTGCCTGTGCATGGAAATAAGCCTCATTTTAATCTGTGAATGGGCATTGATAAGACTTTGTATTCTAAAGATTTTGAAAGTCTCTCACTTTTTTTCTTGGTCTCATCTCACACACACACACACACACACACACACACACACACACACACACACACACACACACACAGACACACAGACACACACACACAAACTTACATTCTGAGAAGGATATCAACTGAGATCACCTTGACATAGTTTTACTCCTCAGAAGAAATTCAGAGGGCCACAGATAAACTACTTAAATGTACAAAGTGAGGACTGCACATGTTTTTGAATGTGAAACTTACCGGATATCATTTAATTCCACTTGGCAAAAAGTATCAGCAAGTGTACTGCTCACTCCAGATAACAGAATGATGTATTCATTATATCAGCATGCCCTTGGGTACGATAATATAGAAATAGAAGTGAATGCCTCTTTGTTCTGGCTCATCCCACTGTGAGCTGGGCGCTTTGGAGACAGCTTTTGCAAAAAATACTGGTGGGATACAGGAGAGAGCACACACACTCAGGCATGCAAATTCGCGCACATGCACATCAACAAACACACACATAGAACATATCCTGGGCTTGCTGTGTGAATCTGCATTCTTGCTTTTATCTCTGGAGCACCTTTGTTCTTTGGGGAGAGCTTCCCGGTCTAACGGTGAGCAGCTGAGCCAGCAGACTTGTTTCTGAGTGCTGAGGCAGAACAATGATATAACATGAGGCACTACCCTATCACCTGAAACAGGGACACACAGAGAGACAGCTGCCACCAGATACTGGAGCCAGTGTACCAGCAGCCTGCTGAGGCAAAGGGCAGGGGCCTCCTAGACACGCACATATGCATATTATTTCCAACAAGCTCCCACATGGCACACACTACAGCATGCTAAGACATGCCTAATCGTGTATGTCAAACAGGTAACAACCATAGACAGATACAGGCACACAGGAAAGGGAAGGATGCATTACTAATGCAAGTATGAGCAGTATGAGCAGCATGCATAGACAGATTGAATACAATTGTGAGATTAAAGCAAGAGAAGAAAAGCTAATTGTCTGATTGTCTAATTGCACAATTGTACAGAATGCTATGCATGCCATGTTTGCATGACACTAGGCTCTCATTGATGTTTAGTGACAATGATGTAAAGTTGTTTATTCATTCAGAAAAAGTTTGCTCCGTGCTAAGTCAGTGTAGCCATATCGCCACACCAACAGAAAGCAGGATAGCGACATTAGAGGATGTTGTCATAATTTAAATAAAGAGGGCGCAGCATAGCACATGCTCACTTCTTTATCACTGTAGAAACAACAAGGAACTTGCAACAGTTGTCTTTATTGTTAAAAACTAGGGCTGTCAATCGATTAAAAAATGTAATCGAATTAATTACATACTCTGTAATTAATTAATCTAAATTAATCGCATACATAATTAATGGTGCCTGAACCGATACTTTTTAATAAAGTTAAAAAAAAGAAAAAAAAGAAAGGTACTAAACAACAGTTGGCGACATTAAAGAACTTGTTTATTGCTAAGGCCATATGGTCAAAATTAAATGATTTAATAATAATGTAAAAACTATAACAATAACTTATTTCACTAGTAAATTGCTGTTGAACGACAAAAACAACCACCAGATGGGAAAAGGACATTTAACAACAACTTCGAATGCACCACGAGGCTGTAAATTACCAGTTTCATTGAACGCACCGTCTGTGTTTTTCCGACGTCGGCAGCTGCAGATTGTTACACCCCGGTGTTGAATCCTCTACAGTGAAATACAGACAAACTTTACACCGTTTAGCGTTAGCTGTCAGCATTTTAACCGTTTTTAATCCAGCTACTAGCTAGCGGTAGGCTAAAGTTAGCTGCTGTTGAGTATAGTGTTAACTAGCTAGCGGTAGGCTAACGTTAGCTGCTGTTGAGTATAGTGTTAACTAGCGTCACTTGCAGCGGTGTTTGTTTTGCCTGTATCTCTGTTTCAGAGCATCAGAGAGAAGTGCAGACATATCAGTGGCACCAGATTTCAGTAGCCAACCCTATTCAGGAAGAAGATTTGTATAAGTAAATGTTCCAATCAATGATCCAGGCAGCACATTGTTGTCTCCCTCCTTCATTTTACAGTCCAATGGTGGCTAGAATGGCTCCGGGTCAAACGGAATGGTCAATATGGAATGGATTAATCGGCGTTATTTTATTTATTTTTTCTCAGATTAATTAATCGAAATTAACGCGTTATTTTGACAGCCCTATTAAAAACACAAACAAACAAAAAATGAAGCAGACAGAAATTTTAAATTGTATTACCCGTGCAAAATTTACTCTCATAATTTACTCACACTTCATATGAATGATGAGGGACTGCCATGTGAAAGGCAAGAGTCACCCATGGAGGCATATGCAGAAAGCATTGGTAGGGTTTCATTTGCTAGGCTGCTTGGTTACTTTTACAATAGTCTATATTCACAACCTTCCACTTCCGGGATTGCTCCGTTGCCGACGGAAATTCCGCCGGATGTCATTCTTTTTGGCCGGATGTCCGTTACCTTCCGCTTTCTTTGTGTTGGAATTTTAAACACCGGTGGATTGATGAGGACTATGGTTTTCTGCTCTTCAGATGTCTGCAGAGTGAATCGAGACAGCTAGCTAACTGTCCAATCAGAGTTTTCTGTTGCACGACTAAAACAACTTTTGAACGTACATGTGTTCCACCAAAATAAGTTCCTTCCCGAGGCAATTATTCAGCAGCACCGGGCTCTGTCCGGTGCTTAGCGCCGCCCAAGATGATTGGGATTGGTTTAAAGAAATGACAATAAATCTGAGCACGTTTTTCCCGGAATGCTGTGTGAACTAGCCAGACCCTCCTTTGCAGCGCTGTGGAGGAAGGTCTGGCAAAGCGAGACTACTTTTCTAGTAAGTAGTAAACACAAAGTATCTTTGAAAGTTACTAAAATCCTTTACTTTCTGACATAAAATAGAGAACCATAACTGCTAGTTTTCCATTAATCACAGGGTTGGTGCTTTGATCCCTGGCTCCTCCTGTCCAAAAGTTTAAGTGTCATTAAGCAAACATCATTTTTAATAATTATTCCTTTCCTTACCCAATACTTTTTTCATTGAATAAACAGTACCCACAGTCACTGATGATTGATGTAAATATCAATGGTGACCAGCCTTCAGGATGCTAGCAGAAGCGCTAGCTCAGCTACCTCCATTGGCCAGACCCTTGTCTTGCAAGTCGTAGTGGTCTCTTCAGAGTCTCTCTTCTATACAGATTTAGATACAACAGTAATCTTTGTTGCTTTAGTTGTACTTAGCTAATGTTGGCTTTGCAAGCTTTGATGTAACTGTCATGGACCAACACATTCTGACTGCTGTTTAACTCTCAGATGTTTAAGGATGGATAAAATTACGTATATGAAAAGATGTAATGTAAGATGTACCTAAAATAGCAAAATAAAAAATCTTGAACCACTTACTGTCAACAGCCAGATGATAAAATATTACAGGTTGAAAGCGTGAACTCTAACTTGACAACACTGTACCAGTATATTTTTGAAATGGATGATAATGGGAAATGAAAACTAAAGCATGAAACATGAACCAAGTTGTACCATTTCACCCAAATGTATCCACTGTCAATAGCAGAAATGCCATGAAATACCAAAACCCACCAAGCCAGGGTGTTTCAGAATAACACAAACACAAAAGAGACTATGAAACAAGTTGCATTCAAGCTGAAAGTTGTCAATTAAAAGGCAATTAGTTCTGAGCTCAGTGGGATTACAAAGTTTCTCAGGTTCCTCTTTTTCATTTAAATCTTATGTTGGCTTATTAGCATCAAACAATTCATTCTAATGAACTTGATTCGAAAGTGCACAGCAGTGAAAAACGAGGGTAAAGCAAGGCAAGACAAATAACGAACAGCACTGACAAAGCAAGAGAGAGAGAAAGCAATAGCAGACAGAATTTAATAAAGGTCAGCAAGACAGAGTTAGAAGCCGGAACATTCCTTAAATGCATTTTCATATGAATTAATATGAATCTTTTCAGCTTCCTTGAAGGACAAAAGTTTTCTGTTACTTCGCCCATCTATTCTCATTAGCCATTGGAACAAGGGGGAGTTGAAAACCATTCTTCATTACATTGAAAAAGAACAGATTTAAATCAAGATGACATTTTTCAGAACATGGTCCAGCTCAAGTTTGTGCAAAGCATACACAGAACATGTCCTTTAAAATGCTGCAGGAGCAAACCAAAGGAGAAGTCATCAGTGCAAGTACAACATATTGACTGAAATGAAATTGACAGATTGACTTCAACCGCCATGTACACTTTATCAGCATGAGGGCAATGATTAGAAAGCTTGTCCCACTGGATCAATATGCTCAGGCTCCATATAATTAGGTTGGCCGTTACCTTTTTTATTCAGGAAGCCTACAGCAGTAATTATGGCCTGTGATGGCATGCTTTGAAACCCTCAAAATGGACATTGACTAATATGGTTTGGGTAGATGAACAAGTTACAATACAATACAATGATGGTGTTGACCACCTGTCACGTAGATATAATTGACCCTGCATGGCCCGCTGATGAGGATGCATGTTATAAATACAATATTGCCATTAAAAGGTGTTTGTTTTGTCAAGCAAAGTCAATTTGTGCTATGGTAATGGCTTGGCCCCTTGCTACTTGCCTATTCCTCATGAAGGTGGTGGCTGGCCACAGGCCATTGCTAAGCTTGTAACTCATTTTCACAGGCCAAGCCAGGGGGGAAATCATATGCCAACTAATAAAGACTCTAGGTGCCGCAGCAGAATCAATAAAACTGGACAACTGGCTGCATTTGGATATGCATTACACTGACACATTGAGGTTGCACTGATTGCAACCTCAATCAAGTTTTCCAAACGTACTGATGGATTTGCAGACATATGATGGGGAATTTCCTAATATAAGCCTAACAATTGTGTTGTTCAAGGGTCTTTGCTAATATGTCAGATTTGCTCAGCAGATTTCAATTCTTTCATGTGAAAGTTTAATATAGAGGCTGAGTCACTGCACTATTCTAGTTTCAACCTTTATTGCCCCTAGGGGAATTTGCTTTGCACAAAAAGCATACTTACAGGACAGCACATTGTATAACATAAAAACACAAAACATAAAAAAAAAAACATGAACATTGGCCATTGTCTGTACAAAACAAAAAGAAACTGGACATGGTTGTTAAACTGGGTAGCAAGATAGCTGGGGAACAATTGTGCAGTATTTTAATGAGAGACCAATACACCATGAAGTTAGCACACACAATCATAGCCGATGTTCAGAACTACTTTTCTCCACAAATAATTAACACAAAAAACAAAATAACATTTTGTCAAAACAGAGAAAGGTAATGAGGCATTGTTTTTTTCATTTTTTAAACACAAAAAAACAACTCTTCTGAAATATCGTGAGCATCAGTAGTTCTGTGGGTTAGTTGGTTAAAGCGCCTGTCTAGCAACAGGAGATCCTGGATTCAGAACACAGCAGTGCCTTATTCACATTACTTAACAATTTCCTGTAGATGACTGGCTAGTCCACAATGTCCTTCACTTTACGGCAATCATTTCCTGTGTGTAAGGTATCCCGTTGTCCTATTCATACAAATGTGCACTCAGCCACCCAACAAGCTCTTGAGTTTCCCTCCCCAGTATTAGATTCAATTACAATAATCAATATTGTATCTTGTACACACATAATTGGATAATTTACCTTACAGGACATTGATGTCCAGGTGTTTGCTATATCATAAACACAAATACTTCACTGATTTAATATAGTGTGAATTAAGACCAAATAATATGCTCAACTTAAAGATCTGCAGTGATGACTCTAAATAAGTATGTTTTTTCTTTTGACAAGTTGGAGAGCAAAACCAAAGAAGGGGAATGATTTCTTCCCCTGTTAGTACAATTTCAAAACTGCTTTCTGCATCGTTATTTTCTTTTGTCACGTACAATCTCCTTGTGTGAAATTTTAATTAATGCTCATTAGTGTCACATTCACATTGTAGTCTAACTCCAAAGGGAATTACGCTGGATAGATAAACAGTAAAATGTGCAAATGTATGATTTCATCCAGTTGTCTCCTTGAAAAAGTATCCATAGACATTCTGGTTTTTCAGATAATAATTAAAACAAAGGCATGATGGCAGGAAGAGGTTATTTTTTGGTGAACCTATCTAAACAAACTGGAAGTGGCATGACAGTACGTTAAGTTAGACTCAAACAGATTCCAATCTTTTCCCTGTCCTATAAGTAACTTATTTTATTTTCCACTATTCGGGTCAGTTCTTTTGACCTCCAATATTGAAACAATTATTGTTTCCTCATGGATGACGATCCCCTTTGCTTCTTTGCCCAGCAACTTTTAATCAAAAGAGAAACAACACAGCTATGTTCTTTTTTTGTTTCCTGTTACAACTTTCTCTGTGAACTTTAGTTCACATTCATCCAAATAAACCTCAATACACATTTTTCATTTGACAATATGTATGAATTAATAGTTGGTCCATATTTCAATTAATAATATGTTGCTCTGAAATTTAAAAAAAAACACTGAAGTGAAAAACTGGTTTCTGTCCCTGGAAAGGTTTGTGTGTATGTCTGTGGGTTGAGATACAGGCTCCTGTTATTTTAAGCCTCTGGGTTAAAACTGTGACAGACATCTAATGGATCTTGTTGACAGAAGTTCCTTTTCAGTTCAAGGTGAAATAGCAACAGTATACCATTCTTTCCCTCCCTCTGATTACTGCCCTGTAATGAAACATGACTGTTTGTCACACTGAAACCATATTTGAATAATCAGCTGTAATGTTTTTGCAGTGAATATTAAAACATGGCAATTGTAAACAAATGTGTGTTCTCTGAACAGAACCAGTCTGAGAATCATACATGTTTTTCACACAGCTTTTTTCTGATGTGGGTTTATAGCCCAGATTAGGACCTGGTCCAGGCCTGTTGAGAGAAGCCTGCTTTCACCCCATTTGGTTTTGTTCAGCTGAGTTTGTCTTCTCTAGTTCTTTTCTCTTTTAGTTATGTAAAATAAACATATCTTTAATTACAACTCATGTGTGGTCATCCCTCCTTTGTCCAGCCTTGAGCCTGGTTGTGATACCTGGCTTCTGCTTATAATATTTTATGGCCATTATTAGATTTTTTTCTAGTTAGTTGTCTTTATCTATTTTATTTATTTGATTTCACTTTTAAACATTTTTATTCACATTTTAGTCTAACATCTATACTGTATTTCTTTTGTCTGCATTAGTCTCCCACAGTCTTCTATATTTGTACTGTCTTATTATTGGTCATTTATTTTTTTACTGTAGTTTGTCAGTCACCTGTCAAGTTTAATTGATTGATTGTATTTTTCTTACACAATGCATTCGGAGGATGCTATCTACTGCCGGAGGGCTAGAAAGGTGACAGGGACCAGCCACACCGCCAAAAAGCGTGGCTTGTTATCACACAGCAGGAAGAAATAGAGCATTGTAGGCATTGATTTTAGGATAAATGTATTTCAAATACTTTATCTACTTAAGGTGCATTTCTCAGTGTGATAGATCACTTTTGGGGACCATCTGAAGAATTTTATTCCGGTTCCTTTCCTGAGTGACAGCTTGCTCCAGTTATATTAGTCTCAGTTGTTGTGTCTATGTAATGGCAGGGGTGTTCCTCTAAAGCAGGGGTCTTTTTTAGGCCAAGGACCCCTTAGCTGAAAGAGAGACCATGCAGGGACCCCCTACTACATATATGGATGAAAATGAATGTATGGATATTGTATTATTTAAACATTATGTTTTAATGTTAAACATACATGTGGAAGGCAAAGGAAGTCCTTATGCTTTAAGGTAAGCAAAGCTTTAAGGTTGTGGCCTTACCATAATGGCTACTTTAGCCAAGCGTATCATCAATGTTGTGAAAATTAAATGTGTTTTTTTTGTACGAATAGGCCGTTTTGCTTATAATATGTTGGATTCATGGTCATGTATATTTTCAGGCAGTTTTTAATAATAAAAAAAAAAACTTTCAAATAATATATATCAAACAATAATTTGGCGGCCCCCCCTGCAGTAACTCTGAGGACCCCCCCTGTTGAAGATCTCTGCTCTAAAGCATAAAAAGAGTAACGTCTGAGAGAAATAAAGTCTAAGTGCAACAATACAGTGTGTAATGGAAGTTACACACTAGTTGCAGAAGGCTTTGTGGATAGAGCTGGATATACCAGCCAACACAAGAAGTAGCAATTCCGCACTATAAAAATAGACCATTACAAGTCCTGCATTCATAATTTTACTTAAGTAAAAGACTATTAGCAGTTTCAGAATGCCCCTCTGCAAATCTGTTATATTACATTATTGGATTATTATTACTGTGTGAGCATTATTTTCTTTTAAGATTTGGTTTGGAGGTTTTGTGCCTTTTTATTAAATAGTACACATAGACAGGAAAGGGGGATAGAGAGAGGGGATGACACGCAGCAAAGGGCTGCTGGTTGGTCGAGCACGCTCTACCAGGTGAACTAGAGGCCACACTGTAAGCAGTATTTTAATGTTTTAGCTGGTTGAGTTGGAGATGTTTATAACTAGAAGATGTACTGTGGAGCAGTTCAGTCTAAATGCAGCATACTAATAACTTAGAAGTTGATCAGATGTTTTGTGTCTATAAAAGATAGCCTACAATATTATAATCTGAAATGTAGTGGAGTATGAGTATAAAATAACATAAAATGGAAATAAGTAAAGTACCTCAACTTCAACTATAAGTAAGCCGTTACTGTACGTAAGTACGTGAGGAAACAGGTCAACAAAGTGTGTGCATCTATTTTCAATGCTACTGTAGCTTCTTTTAGCCATGAGATAGCTTTAGTTGCCAAACATTTATCAGACCTTGACCACAGCGGTGGCAGAACAGCAACACTAATATTGGTTGTTTTGAAAGGAACTGATAAATAACTGATTTGTTGTTTAGGTCTGAGATGATTGTTGGCAAATGATTCTGTGTGCAGATGAATGAAGAATGAGCAGTCGAGCCTAAAGAGCCCAAGCACTGTGCCCTGAGTATATTCACAGAACTAGATATATAGAGCATAACCAATGTCATGAACATGTGTCATTGATAAGCTACTAAGTAAAAGTTTAAAAAAATATATACAAAATTGTGTCTGTTTGCGGTTATTGATATTTAAAGCTTAATGAAGTTGTGGTAATGAATGTACATCCTCAGGGTAGGTAATGTTGGATCAAAGTTAAATATCGATATCTTGCTATCCATTTTAGCATATCCTCAAGTAAATCAGATCACACTTTTGAATGAGACAAAAAATCATCCTTTCTTGCACATTGACAAATAACATTTATCCACAGACGTATAACACTTAATGGGAAAACAAATCAGAATTTATAACACATTAAAACCATTAAAAATGCTTCTGCAAAATTAACACACTCAAAATATTCCAGAAGATGAGCTGGCTGCCTTGTTACATGTTGTGACTTTGCATCTCTCTCTCTCTCTCTCTCTCTCTCTCTCTCTCTCTCTCTCTCTCTCTCTCTCTCCAATGCATGGATGAGCAGATGAATAAGCTCCATGCCTAATTTACAGATGATTTATCCCATTAATCTGCAGTCTGCAGATGTTGTTAATTTATTTCACTTCTCTAACCTCCTGTTGTCGCAGCTGTTGGAGGTTGGGAAGGGGAGCTTTGTGTGTGTGTGACTGGGAGTGTGCTTGTGTGTGTATACTGTTCATCTGTATGGTCTATGTTAGCATATGGAGGCATGCATGTGTGTGTGTGTGTGTGTGTGTGTGTGTGTGTGTGTGTGTGTGTGTGTGTGTGTGTGTGTGTGTGTGTGTGTGTGCACGCTTGTAAGTGCATGTTTGTGTGTGTTTGTATTTGTGGATCCTGTGCCAACGTAATGTGGTGTTAGGGCAAAGGAACAGGTGGAGCATGAAGTGAGACATGCACAGCAAGCAAAGCCAGTTCCATCTCTTTGAACTGCAGCCACTGCAGGACGTGACCAGACTCCATCTCTGCCAAATTCTACACACACATCTGTGTGTGTTTGTATCCAGAGGTGTGGATTGGGGTCATGTGATATTGACACCAGTCAGACTCGAGTCACAAATCTGATAAGTTGCAACCAAGCGGCAACTTCAGCGGGGCTGAAAAGTAAAGCCAATGCTGAAGTGCCTTAAACCTGCATTTTATCTAATGTCCAGCAGGGGGCGACTCCACTGGCTCCAAAAAGAAGTCTGATTGTATAGAAGTCTATAAGAAAATGACCCTGCTTCTCACTTGATTTATTACCTCAGTAAACATTTTTCTAACAAGTTTATGGTTTCATTCGCTAGTTCCAAGTCTTCTTCAATACAGCATGATATTCATTTTGTAAATTATGGCCCCATTTATTTTAAGATAAAGCAGGGGATGCTACATGCCAACCTTTCAATCAGGACAGAGTCTTAGTAATGCTAACCTTGGCACTGTGTACATTAACAATGTGAACTTCTTTTTGGGCTGTCCATGTTTTTGCCTTAAAACTTTGACCCTCTCACTGTGTGTTTTCACGTCATGAAAGTTAATTGTAACATTTTATTCACCTAAAAATATCTTGCTCAAAACTCTGTTGGATGACTCGCATCAGCCATTTAAACCATTCACAACACCGGCTCAGCAAAGTTATCCTCCCCACCCTCTTGTCCAAATATGGTCATCTCTGGCTCCAAAATACCTAAATAATCAGTTTAAGTCCAGTGACTTGTGACCTCACTTGCATTTTGACATGAAATTACTTTGCCCTTCCCACATCAAGATAAAACGTATGCTATTGAACAATAATGCTACAGTACTATGCAGTTCCCATCATGCTGAACCTCAATGTTCTCTATTCCTATCAAAATTATATTTTAATTTAGTCAGCGCAAATAATAACTCTGTAAATCTGTATATACATGAGTATTTGCCTTGTCTGAAAGTGGACATAGTGCATATTTACAGACTGACTGAAGATAGCTACAGATGGAGAAATCAATACATTGGTTTCTGTGTGTGCATATGTGCACACAGTAGTTTGGGTACTTCCTTTCAATGAATCCATATGATTAGATGGAGAAAGAAATAAACAAACAGTGATGCTCTCATTTAATTAATTGAGTTGGATTTTTAGATTATTTGGTCTCTCTCTTGATAGCCCTGAATTGAAAGAGAGGAGAGGAATTCAGAGAATTATCTTTTACATAGGACATTCATCACAGTGGCAGTCATCTTCTACGAGTTGATGACAAACATCAGTAACATGTACAGACTAAATAATCCCCTTTAGATGATTTAATCATTACTTGAATGACTCATGCAAGATACATACTCATCTACCTCCAGAGAATTGTTCCAGATGTTTCAACTCTGTCATGAAGTTGTTGGAGAGCAATGGTGTGTGTTTTTCACTCTCACAGAGACTATACCTCTAAAATTAAGTCAAAATGGAGACCAAAATTAGTATCCAGCAAATAGACTATTTCTCTTTGCTCTTTCTCAAAACAAGGATTTGTAGTTTTGTATTTTTAGAAGTGCATTCTATCGGCCCTCCAAACAATTAGGTTACTACTTAACAGGCCCGGATTGGGTATCAGGAGAACCGGTTGAAATCATAGCCAAAATATTTCATGGATGCTGTCTCTAGGCTGCCTGCACTCGCAGCCCACTCTTTTAATTTACAGTATTTTATTACATATTTATTTTTTCTTGCAGTCCATCGTTCTTTACATTCATGCAACCCACTCGCAGAGTGCAGTCTGGTTATTATGACGTAATTATGTGAATGCAATAAAAACAGTAGGGCTGTCAGCATTAACAAGTTAATCGCGATGAGATTAAAGACAGAGCATAACCCGTTATAATTGTGTTCATCAAGTTAATCGCGTGCACAAAAGATTCTGTATTTTACACCGTCACTGGTGCTGTTACCAAATAATCTTTGCTACGAAGAATCGCTCTGCTCTAGAATCTTTGGCTGCTAATAGTTTGACCCTTTGAGGCACCTTTACTTGTTGTCAAGCTGCCACAGACACTTCCTCCCTACTGCTGCAGCCATGGAGATGAACACCACAGTTCTAAATGGTGCGTTTTACTTTAAAAAACTCCCAGACGGCTCCGTCGACAAGTCAAAAGCAATATGCACCACGTGTGAAATGGAACTAAAATATAACAGAAGCACTTCAAGTTTAAGCTACCATCTACGAGCTGAGCATGCAGCTAGTACAGCTAATCAGCTTGATGCTAGCGGACTCAGGCAAAGCACTAATTTGGAAAGTGCAAGTTGCCACAGACCTGTATATGAAACCAATTCAAAAAAATTAACTGAAGCACTTGTGAAATGGGTGGCAACTAACTGCAGACCATCTTGACATCTTGTGCATGCACTTTTGCTGTATAATTTAATTTTACATTTTTAAAAAGCAAGCTTAAGGCAAGCTATATTTCTGAAGACATTGATTGTGTTACCTCAGTCTTGTTCTCAATCTTTTGATTTGAAATAATCAAATAAATCTAAAGGTCAAGTTCATAAAGTAACTTTCTTTGCATTCAATTGACTGGTAATAATTGGTTTACATAGATAATACAGACTTAAAAACAGTTATGAAATGAAAAATAATTACATTTTAATCATGTGATAAAACATTCAATTAATTGTGAAGAACTATTGAAATTCAGCAATTAATCGCGATTAAGAAAAAAATAATCGTTTGACAGCCCTAAAAAATAGATAATATTAAGTGCAAAAACGGCGCTGAAAAGGTCTAGAAAGTGATGCGGTGAGATGTGCTGAACTGAGCAACTTTTTTCATTAAAACCAGCTCGCATTTTGAGAGTGAAACGCTTAATGAAGACGATGAGAAGGGTAAACTAGTTACGAGCAGTGCAGGATGCTACCGGGCGTGCAAAACGTAATACAACGTTGCCTGAACCAGCGTTCATGTTTATGAATCAAACTTTATCTTATAGCTCCTCAGCAATAGCCACTGGTCCAGTTTGCTGAGTGGGCAGGTAGGATAGCTCATTGAGTGAATATTATAAGAACTAGGATAAATATTAATGAAGAGTATGGTGTAGACCTGCTCTATATGAAAAATGCCCTGACATAATTACATTAATGAAACTGACTTAACTTGATCAGAAAGCTTTGTAAAAAAGGGTGATTTGTGCTGAGAAGTATGACAATTTTAAAAATTGGATTTAGTGTCAGAAGCTGACCAGTGTGCTAGTAGTGTGGAAGGCACAGGTAAGCTGTTGCACCACAGGCAAACATGATCAGATTAGTTACAATATAACCACTTTCTAAATCTACATTGTGAAGCAACAATTCAGGCTACTGTATTGCACTGAATTGGAAATTGTTTTATAAAACTGCAAGGCTGTAGAGAACAGTGCACTATTGCAGACTTATATATTAAGGTTTTAATTACATTATTTTAATATAGTCAGTCATGAAGTAAAGTGGGCCGGTCTAATGCATGAAACTCAAGGGCTGAAAATGAGTCCCACTCCGGCACTGCTACATAACGATTCAATTCAATTCAATTCAATTTTATTTATAGTATCAAATCATAACAAGAGTTATCTCAAGACACTTTACAGATAGAGTAGGTCTAGACCACACTCTATAATTTACAAAGACCCAACAATTTCAGTAATTCCCCCAAGAGCAAGCATCTAGTGCGACAGTGGCGAGGAAAAACTCCCTTTTAGGAAGAAACCTTGGTGATGAGAAAAACTTCTTTTAGGGAGAAACCTCAGACAGACCCAGGCTCTTGGTAGGCAGTGTCCTGAGCGTAGCAGGGTGTAACAGGGCATAGCAGAGCGTGGAGCAGGAGCACCGGGACAGCTGCAACCATGATTTAGGTGCCACCCTAAGCCAAGGAAACAACGATACAATGTTTGATTCTAAAACCCAACACAATACATTTTATAATATGTATACTGTATTGTATTGTTATATATATATATATATATATATATATATATATATATATAAATTCATTTTCTTTAAGTAATATTGAAGTTTTATTTCTTTGTGGTTTAGGAAGTGATGTGTTTTATGGCAACAGCAGAAAAAGATAAAAAAACAAAGGTGCAAAGGTGCTGTTTGGGTGATTGCATACATTGAGTTAAAATCGCCTAAGTACAGCTGCTCAACACTGCGGTTGTTGCCAAACTCAAAAAGACATTTGGGCACTTGTTAGTCTTTCAAAATAAACTGAAATAAACTGCTGCATTTCATGTATTACTTTCTAAAAACCCAAACCTCACACGTGTGCTCTCATTGATCCTTCCCTAAGCCATTCCCAACCTCTAAACTGAAAGGTTAAGAGCTAATTATATTGAAAACTCATTGGCTCTATTGATCCTGCTCAGGAGTTAATTGGGTATTACTCATTCAAGTTTACACCAATTAACTGAATTAGAAGCAATAGAAGCCTTAGCAGTGGCAGAGACAGTGCTTGTTATTTTAGTCTCACTAATTGCCTCTGGTGATGCCTCCTCATTACCTCCACTAACAGCCACAGAAAGTCTGGCAAGGTGTGAGCGAGCTCGGTCGCGAAAATAGCACTTATGGGTCAAGTCTCTTTTTATCATCACTATCAACACTGGCTGTTTGGAATCAAAAGGCACAGTGGGGGCTCAGCCAAGGTATTTCAGGACATTCTGTAAATGTGCACTAATTAGAAACAATGACTGACACAAGGAGAACAGCTTGGGACTTCATCTCACAGCATGCGCTGATTTCATAGATAGCTGATGTGATGCTTTTACCTTAGCTTTCTTCTCTGAATATACAATGTTTGTTTAAACTTGGGCATACTGCAGCACGCTGTATTGACCCTTTCCGCCTTTCCTCTCACTGTGCTGTGTCAATATTCAAATTAGCATGAGAATCTTGCAGATCCCCTTCAGAATAGGGGTAACATCAACGTCATTATACATTCATGCATCAAAAACACATCTAGTATTTTGTTTTTGTATGGTTATGCTATTTTAACAGATGCTCTATGCCACATAAATCTCTGTTTGAATGCTAAACATCAGAACATTTCATTTTTCCCTTTGTTGATGGAAAATTACTATTTTTAGTACTTGACTGACTAATGGAGTTACACAATCAGCCTATTTAAGTCAGGGACAGTATAATTCATGTGTGAGACTGATTTCAAAGCCAGTAGAGGAATTTTGTTATATATTATTATATATATATTTTGCAATAATGTGATAAAATTGTTTGCCGTTTGTTGAAAAAACATTGATTTATTTAACTCAAAGGCAGAATGACTTGACCTAAAAAGAACACAAATGTGTCTGTTGCTGTCAAGTGCTTCATACAGTGTGTCTCCGTCATACACTGTTTCACACCAATTGCACAACCTGCTGCGGGGCTGACGCCTGAGGCAAATAAACGAAAACATGACAGAACCTGTGTGAGCCAAAACTGCTCAAAAACAACCACAGTTTCCATGCTCTCACAAACCCCAGTGATAGTGCGTCTGTGGGTGGGTGTTACCTGGCAGTGAGTAGGATGGCAGCAGCGGCTAGCGTATCATCTGAGTCCAGTGGAGCCAACGAGGCCATATGTGTAGACTGAGGGGGGCTGAGCCACAGAACCCTGGTCCTGTGGTCATCTGCTTGGGCCAAACTGCCACACCATATGGAGATGAATAATGTGTGTTTTTTGAAAGGAACTCTGGACTCCCTTGGCATTGTGGCATGTTAACAAGAATTGATAACTTGACTTTGAATTCTGTTGCAGGACTGTAATCTCACCTCATCAAGATGTAACAGTGATGCTATAGAGAGGATGAAAGTTATGGCACGATCCAAAAAAATCCCATTGAGCTCAAACAATATTATATATGACTTATCTCTGAAACAAGAGTTAGAGTGAAGTAGTCGGCGGGAAGTAGTTGTGAATGTCCGATTGTCTGTTTCAGAAAGTTACAAAATAGTCAGAACATAGATAGCACCCCATAATCTGATGCCAGAAAGGTGTGGGGGGAGGAGATTTTCAAATCTATTCTCCATCCGACAAACCCTGGCTGCTTAACTTGATTCTGAAATTAGCAAGAAGCTTCCTTCAGTCAACCTTCTTCAGGACACCATCAAGGTCATCGGGCTTTACAAAATCCAAATTGTCTACTGAGCTCAAACCAAGATTTTTGTGTATATCCAGTAAATGCTGCATTTTACAGTTTGGAAAAACTAAAGTAACGCTTTTAACCAGGCCAGCCCTCTCTGCAAAGAAATATGTCAGTAATTACAATGCGTACATTGTGACATTTATTTGTGCGACAGACCCACGCAGTGCAAGATCTGCCACCGGCTCAAGCAGCTCTGACATCTGACATTGCAGAAAGCATTGCATCACAAGCAGATGCATGGACATGAGTGAAAATAGTTACTGGTTAAATACATTCTGATGAATTAATCTCATAATGTGACTGAAAATTGACTGAAATTGATTGAAAATTGTCCTGTTTCATAACTGCCCATTTATCAAAAAGAAAAACAACAGCACAGAAATTATTTTTCGCAGGCCAGTTAAACTGGTGTTAGAATACTGCATGATAATAAGTAGCCCATTAGGAGCATTGGCGGGAGGTACCACGCTGTGCTGCTGTGACAGACTGAATAATCAAGACGCCCGCTCCGGCAGTAATGGAAGCTTTGCTGCACTGGGAAATAGGCTATTCTGAATAAGATGCTCATCTGTGTGTGTGCAAATATGTGTGTGGCTGAATAAATAGAATTGCCATCCCCTGATTGGGGCACCATTTGGACCTCACACCTTTAGTTAAGATTAGATATCTGGTTGTTTCTGTGTTGTAATTACATGTATTACATATTTGTAGAAATTGCACAAAACATGAACTCCAAGACTGTGAAAAACATATTAGTAGCTTTGTTTTTAGTAATTTCATGAGAAATGTTTACCACATCTGTCTACAGTGGGTGTTAAACTGCATTAAGATGTGTACTATGGTGTTTGGAAGTAGCTCTGTGCAAATGCTTTCAGAGCATGTCTACTTTTATATTTTATATTGTGTATGTGTGTTTATCTGTGTGTGTGTGTGTGTGTGTGTGTGTGTGTGTGTGTGTGTGTGTGTGTGTGTGTATTTGTGTTAGGGCTGTATGTCTACAAGCAAGAGACGGCTGAGAAAACCCTGACAAAATCCAGACACCTGTACCCCTTACAATGACAGAAACAACATAATTCAACGTGACCGCCATAAAATGGGCCTTGTCAGAGCTCAGAATAAATAGAAACATGAGTCCAAATAGTTCAGTCCAAGCCAGCAGAAAAAAAGTCAGAATTATCATTTAAAGCAATGGATTGCAAAGACAAGTGTCAAATGTCACAGCATTTTAAATAAAATGGAATTGGATTGTCAGTGAGATGGAGAGGATTCAAGCCATTATTCATGAAAGTGCAAATACAAGCATTGGCGCTAGCGTGTATTTCTTTGTATTGTAGGAGCGTATTTGTCTGGGAAAATAACCAAACATAACTGCCATTTCCAGGGGCGATTGAAAGAATCCTATATTTCAAACTCACAGCCTGTCAGTATTCTGCCTTTGGCTTGGCAGTATCTCTTTATTGCATGTTTTCTGAAAGTAATTTCTGCAGACATGGATCATTTAATATAGAGGTGTGGCTAAAACAAGATGAGTCAGCAGCTGGCCCAGGCCTGGTTTGCCCGGAAAGGCGAGAAAACCAGGGGAGAATGGTTTCCCAGAAATCAAAGAAGTAATATAATTTTATTGCCATTTATGTGAGAACTCAAAACTATATAGCCACAGTTCTGCAGTCGTATAATTACTATGACCAGAGAGACAAAGTTACAGTTTAATGTGAATCGCTGACAGGGTTTGTCTCGCTTTCTTTGCCAGCTACAGCTCAGGCTTCAGCAGATGTAATGACAGTAATACGGTAACCATCACAGTCTCCTGCACCGGTTTCATTTGGACCCACTCAGTGTTATTTTGCAGTGCATAAACAACTCTGGCATTCATAAATAATACCTCTGAGTAAAAGAGACAGGCAGACATGAGGCCTGCTGGCAGATGATTTTCATTTGGCACCCTGTAAGTAGTGTAGCTCTTTCTCTAACACTCTGACCATCCATGTGTTTGTCAGTCTATGTGCATGGGTTGTAAAAAGTAAAAGGCATAGAACTCCTCCAGCCATATATCATAGCTGTTTTCATCTTGAATATTTTCTTTCTCTAGGTTTAAATTAATCTATCTCAACACTTTTGTGTTCATGTGTTTGTGGCCTGCAAATACACAACCCAATTACATTTAAGGAAAATTGCAATGAGTTATGTATGCAGGGAGTGGCAGACGTAATCTTCCTTTTCTCTATCTTCTCCTGCTGTGTTTGTCTCCCTATCATTGCTCGCTACTATAACAGCTCCTTGTCAGAGTCAATCAACGACAACATCCCAAAAATGCTGTTATTGTTCATCTCAATGGAGTGAAGGTAAACGCCATCATTGGTCATGAATGAGAAGAGTTGTCACAGGAACAAGGAGATTTGCAGAGATCATTTTTCTAAAGCTTCTCTTGCCCATTACTAGCTGTGCGTCATTGTCAGATTCCCACGTCTCAGTCTTTGCAGGGCTCCTTTCAGTTTTGTATTACGTTTCTCAGCATCCATATGCATGCCTTGTTCAAGGTAATAAGGTATGACACACCTGAGTCTTCTGTGATTCGGTGTGTATGCCCAGCAGTTATATGTGTGAAAATTTAAATCATTTAAAATTTGTACCGGTTGAGGTAGGCAAGGTTTGTAATCTTTATTAAATAGTGCACTGAGCTTGTCAAAGTGGAGTGGGCCAGTTAAAAAAAAATTCTATTAATTTAGGACAGTCCTTATTGCACTGCTGTTTGAAGTGACAAACTACAATGCAAAGTCAGTGTGCACAGCAATTTTGACAACCAGTTAATCTTCATATCAGTTTCTTAAATGTGGGAATTTGCTGTTTTTCTGACCTGTACATCATTGTCAATGGAATACCTTTGGGTGAGATAATTACACTACGGTACAATAGGAAAATTGGCCATTCTGCAATGTTTAAAGGTTTGAAAGCCATCTTGTTGGTGTGACCTGCCTTTGCTTATACTTGCCAGAAGTGGCTGCCAAGTGAGAGACACATCCTGCACTGCTCATAAAAGGTCATGTACAGGTCTGCATCAGAGATATGAAAGGTCAGTGTGACTTACCACTGAGAATAAAGTGACATGTCTCCACCCCAGGAGAGAGTGATTAAGACCAGGCCACAGACAGCTGCAAGGCCAGGGGTGCTAGAAAGTGGTCACTGATGGACAATGTGTGTATGTGTGCGTGCTCATGCATGCCATCTCTGACAACTTGATGATGGCCAAAGAAGTGTGAATTAGCACCACCTAAAGGAGGGCATTGCACACTTTCCACTTTGAATCCATTGGCACAGTCAATCTCATCTCTAGCTCCAATAGATGTGAAAGGAGGACATAAAGAACTTGTGTGGACTTTCGTGTGATATATTGGTTTGGTAGTGTGACGTTAACAAAGACAAATTGAGAAGGGAAATGCAAGAAATTCTCTGCTGTTGCATTGATTAAAAATATATTTTGATGTTATTCTGCCCTTGCTAGTTTGGTGTATGACTATTAACTTGACAGCTAGCTAACAGGTACCTCCAATAAACACCCAGGAAGCAGGTCTCTCAGTTCTGGATGTTTACTGAAACAATACAAATAAATAATAAAGCAGTAAACATAATATATTTACAACGCAATGCTATGTGTCAACAACAGTTCAGCATTTCACTTAAAGTACTCATATTATGCTCATTTTCAGGTTTATAATGTATTTTGAGGTTGTACTAGAATAGTAATAATTTACATGGTTTAATTTTCAAAAAACACCATATTTTGTTGTACTGCACATTGCTGCAGCACCTCATAATAATAAGATGGTGGCGCGTTCGGACGCGGCGGCTCGCAGCTCTTCGATCCTAGTGTTATTTCTGTGTTTTCTATGTTTTCTGTGCTCTTCCGCACACTGCTACAGTCGACGGGAGCTACTGGACATTGGTTTTAACTTACAGCTAGAAATTACAGTCGAGTCTCGCTGCTCCTACAACATTCTAACTGAGATAGCGAGACCAGTGGGTGCTCCATGGTTTGTTGTCGGTGCTGGCAGGCGGCGAAGACGGCGGAAGGAGAGGAAGCAAAAGCTGGGATGCCGGTCCGGCCTCCTAGCGAGGCTGAGGAAAGATCCCCACAAGCCTCCTCTTCCGAGTATGTTCCTCCCCAACGCAAGATCCCTGGCCAACAAAATGGACGAGTTGAATCTACTCATCGAAGGAAATCGCTACATCCGTGACTGCTGCGTTTCAATAATATCAGAGACCTGGCTTCACCCGCGGATTCATGACGCAGCCATGCAGCTAGCTGGGCTCACTGTGTACCGCTATGACCGAAACAAAGACTCCGGTAAGAACAGAGGTGGTGGTCTGTGTATTTATGTGCACGACAAATGGTCCAGAGATAACTTACCCATACATGAACACTATTCACCGGACCTCGAGTCCATTTCTGTTAAATGCCGCCCATATTTCTTGCCCAGAGAGCTAACAGTTGTGCTAATCACGGCTGTGTACATACCGCCCGATGCTAACGTTAGCACAGCTCTCTCGCTGTTGTCAAACAGTATTAACAAACTCCAGAAGTCTCACCCCGAAGGCATACACATTATTGCGGGTGATTTTAATCAGGCAAACTTAAAGTCTATCCTGCCTAAATTTTACCAGCATGTAAAGTGTCCGACCAGAGAGGAAAACACTTTAGACCATGTTTACACAAACATTAAACATGCATACAAAGCCAAACAGCTTCCACACTTAGGCCACTCAGACCACCTCTCTCTGCTCCTCACCCCCGCATACATACCTCTCATAAGAAGCACAACCCCACTTACAAAGACGATCACCACCTGGCCAGAGGATGCACTTCCTCAGCTAAAAGAATGTTTCAGACACACCAATTGGAGTGTTTTTGAACATCAGGACCTGGTGGTATACACAGAGGCTGTACTATCGTACATCAAGTACTGCACAGGGAATGTCACGGTGCATATCCGGGTATTCCCCAATCAGAAGCCCTGGATGACCAGCCAAGTCAAGTCACTACTCAAAAATAGCAATACCGCCTGCAGGTCAGGAAACAAAGTACTATACAGCGCTGCCAGAGCTGACATGAAGAGAGGAATCAGGAAAGACAAGGCCGACTACAGAAGAAAAATAGAAAGCCACCTCTCCAATAACAACCCTCGGCAGGTATGGCAGGGCATCCAGCTCATCCATCACACTGGTGGAAGAGCTGAACACCTTCTTTGCACGCTTTGAGACCCCACTCCAACAGTCTGCAGTCACACCACCTAAGCCCCAACCAGCCCCCAAATCCCAACCACTGATTGTGCAGGCACAGGATGTAAAAGTGATGCTCAGCAGGGTGAATCCCAAGAAAGCAGCAGGACCCGACGGTGTTCTTGGGAAAGTACTCAGGCCTGTGCTGACCAGCTTTCACAGGTCTTCACCAACATTTTCAACATCTCGCTAACACAGGCTACCATCCCAGCCTGTCTGAAGTCGGCCACCATCATCCCTGTACCCAAACAATCCAATACGGACAGCCTTAATGACTACCGCCCAGTGGCACTGGTTTGGTTTGGTTTGGTTTTATTTATGGATATAGAAAGACAACAAGGGGGGGGGGGGTATCCAAGGGATAACATGTAAAAGCGAGAAACACTTTTTTCCAACATGGTCCCTGATGTAAGAGAAACAGGACATACAACACATGCAAACACATACAGTCCTTCTGAGGTTAAAACAATTAAAAAATAAAAACTACACATCAAAATACCAGATAAAACACCATGAACTACAAAGCAATAAATTACCCTGTCCCCAGTCTAAATTTTATTTTCCCTTAATCGTCTATTTTATTCCACAAGTAGACCCTAACTTTATATCTAAAATCCCTTTTTATTGTTGCCATTTTGATATGAAGTGGAAGACTATTCCATAAAATAATTCCTGTATAAAAAAAGGATTTTCTTGCTTCACTATTCACACATGGCACCTTACATGAACGGACACTGGCCCTAGTCTCATGGGCATGTTGAGTGTGCACCATCAAAATCTGAAAACCCAAAAACTTTGGGGCTATACCATTAATAATACTGTACATATGATTGAGTTTAAGTTGTTCAACCCTAAGCTTGACAGGCAAGAACTCAACCCTCTTAAACTCATTTCTTCCCACATGATACCTAGAAGGTTTACACAGTATGAAGCGGATCATATTATTTTGCATAATCTGCATCTTGTTTTTCATTTTCATCGTCAGACCACTGTACCATGCTGAGCATGCATAGTCAAAATGACATTGAATGAGTGCTGAGACGAGAAATTTTTTTATTTTGGAGTCAAACTGCCTTGTATTACGGTATAAGAATTTCAATTTGCAGGCACTCTTGTTCAGTAATTTCTCTACAATGGAATATCCTGACAGTGTCTGATCCAGTGTAATACCTAGATATGTAACAGAATTATTTGCTTCAATTTCATTGTCGTTACATGTGACTTTTAGTGCAGGTGCCTTTTGTAGCTTACGTTTGGTGCCAAATAGGATGCACTCAGATTTCCCTAGGTGCAATGACAGTCTGTTGTCAATCAGCCACTCTCTTACATTTTTCAGCTCTTCACTAAGAGTGTCTTCAATTCGGTGAATGTCTTTTCCAGACACTAGTAGTGAGGAGTCATCGGCATATAATAACAACTTACATTTGACTGCAGCTGGCATGTCGTTTACATATATAAGGAATAACAAAGGGCCTAACATCGAGCCTTGGGGTACACCACAAGTTATTTTCATGGGTTCAGACAGGACTCCATCAAAATCACAAGTTTGATTTCTTTCTGATAAGTATGATTTAAACCATTTTAAAGAAGCCTTCCCCAAACCCATGCATTTCAATTTGGATAAAAGAATAGAGTGGTCCACTGTGTCAAATGCTTTTTGTAAGTCCAGTAACACCATGCCAGTATAGTTACCTTTTTCACTTTCTTGTCTGATGTAATCTCAAAGATAAGTGAGGCATGTGTCAGTGGAGTAAGCAGATCTGAATCCAGATTGGAGGTCATATAACAAATTATTCTGGATCAAATACCTCTCCACTTGATCAAAAACCACTCTCTCCAGTATTTTGGATACACTTGGTAGTATTGACACTGGTCTATAGTTTTTCATATCTGTCCTACTGTTCTTCTTAAACAGGGGGAGTAATCTGGCCCTTTTCATCTCAATTGGAACCTTACCTAGTTGTATGGACAAATTTATAATATGTGCAATAACCTCACCAATAACATTAGCACTATCCTTTAGGAATCTGGCTGGAATGTGATTCATGCCAGTAGCTTTGTTAGTAGATAAAGAAGCTAACATTTCTATAATCCTCTCCTTAGATACTGGACTCAGATCGAATGTATCTGGTGACACGTCTTGATAAAAGGAGTTCAGGAAGGATACCCCAAACTTTCCAGCTCCTGTTGGTAAATGTGAAGCCAAGTTGGCAGCAACAGTAGTAAAAAACATATTGAAATGATTTGATATCACCTTTTTGTCAAAGCAAATAGCATTATCAATGCCAATCCCAGTGTTACAGCTGTTACTATTTATTTTCCCTGCACCTAAATTTTTAAGGATTTTCCATAATGTCTTTGGTTGGTGAATATTCTCTGTCACTGCTTCAGCATAGTAGTCAGCCTTAGCCTTCTGTATATGATATCTTGCTTGGTTTCGGTTATACACATATTTATCAAAATTAGGTTGCATATTTGACTTCTTGTATTTCCTGAAATAGTGGTCTCTCTGTCTAATTAAATCAATAATTTCAGTTGTCATCCATTTGGCTCTCTTCTGTTTCACTCTAATTTCTCTCATTGGTGCAACCATATCCAGTACTGTTAAAAACTTCCCCTTAAACAATTCCCAATGCATCATTACTGTCAGTAACTGTACTCCAATCCTGTTCAGCCAATAGCTCCTTAGAATATTGTCTTGTACATCTTATTTTTAAGGAATGATGAGACCCTGATCCTATTTTAATTTTTGAAATTTTGCGAGTACAGAAAATAACTTTATGATCACTGAGACCAATATCCAAGACCCCAGAGCAGCTGATATTGTTTCTGTCAGTAACCAACACCAGATCCAGAATAGATTTAGAGTACATATCTACTCTGGTTGGCTCCATTATGAGTTGCTCCAAACCAAGCACTTTGCAGTAATGTAAAAACTTTTTTAACAGCCCATTTTTAGTGGTCATCAGCAAATTCGTATTAAAATCACCTAAAACAATGCATTCTCTCTCTATCAACACATTACTGTCAATACATACTGATTCTAATAATTCATAAAAGTCATTTTGTTTGGGGGGTCTGTAACACACGCCTACAACAATAGCCTTTGTTTTAGGCAGTCGAATTTCGACCCAGGCAGCTTCCAATGTCTCTATCTCTATTTCCGGGCATGGGATAAATGATAACTCAGTCCTGATGAAGAGACATACCCCTCCTCCGCACTAACACCCATCATCACCAAGTGCCTGGAACGGCTGGTCTTGGGTCACATCAATGCCTTCCTCCCTCCTTCGACCCCCACCAATTCGCTTACAGAGTAAATAGATCGACTGAGGACACCATAGCCATCACCCTACACACCGCGCTGAGCCACCTGGAGCACAGAGAGAGCTATGTCAGGATACTCTTCATCGACTACAGCTCAGCCTTCAAGACAATCATCCCCGACATCCTGGTCAGCAAACTGTCTGATCTAGGACTCCACCCACTCACCTGCTCCTGGATCAAGGACTTTCTCTCTAACAGACCCCAGACAGTAAAACTCGGACCTAACCTCTCCTCCACCCGATCTTTGAGCACGGGCTCCCTACAAGGGTGTGTGCTGAGCCCACTGCTCTACACCCTCTACACCGCCGACTGCAGACCCGTCCACACCAGCAACAGCATACTGAAGTTTGCTGACGACGGTGGTGGGGCTGATCTCTGAGGGAGACGAGTCAGCTTACAGAGACGAGGTCCTGAAATTGTCCAAGTGGTGCTTGGCTAACAACCCGGCTCTGAACACAGCTAAGACCAAGGAGATCATTCTGGACTTCAGAAAGCACAGGGCAGATCTGCGCCCCCTCTACATCAACAGAGACTGCGTAGAGAGGGTCCACACCTTCACCTTCCTGGGCACCATGATCTCTGCTGACCTCTCCTGGACGACAAACACCACAGCTGTCATTAAAAAGGCACTGCAACGCCTGCACTTCCTGAGAGTGCTCAGGAAGAACAACATTGGCAAGGAGCTGCTAGTGACCTTCTACCGCTCCACCGCCGAGAGCATCCTGATGTACTGCATCACGGTGTGGTTCTCCCACTGCACTGAGGCAGAACGGAAGAAGCTCCAGAGAGTGGTCAACACCGCACAGAGGATCATCGGCTGCCCCCTCCCCTCCCTGAAGGACATCCATTCATCCCGCTGCCTCAGCAGAGCTAAGGCAATCATCACAGACTGCTCACATCCCAGAAAAAGGGATTTTTTCATAATATGGGCACTTTAACCAAGCAATTGGTGTTAGCTAAAACACTGTTACTGCTGTAACATATTTTATGTTTGCATTACATTACTGTACAAAATAACTAAACAGCTTGAAGCTTAATATCTAGGAATGAAAAGTTAATGAGGAAAACAAACAACAGCTAGCTTATGTACTTTCCATAGACAGTATGTAAACTGGACCAACAGATGGGTGGTGATGGCGCAGTGGATATGACACATACCTTTGGTGTGGGAGATCCGGGTTCAATTCCCATTGTGATCCATCAACCAATGTGCCCCTGAGCAAGACACTTAACCCATAGTTGCTCCAGAGGTGTGCAAACTCTGACATATATAGCAATTGTAAGTCGCTTTGGATAAAAGCGTCAGCTAAATGACATGTAATGTAATGTAATCCCGTTGCTCTGGACGGAGACCAGTGAAGGATATTAGAAGCACTTTTCCGGTGAGCGCTGAGCATTACTGCGCAGCCTCCAACTGAGAGACGACATAAATATGACGTGAGCAAGCTGTCTGAAAGTTGTAAGTCTTCTGGTAGCTGTGCCACGAGAAATCTCAATCATTCCCAATCTTGCAGAGACGGAGAGCGTGAGAGGTGAAGAACGGAATGGCAAGCAGGTGTCCAAAGCTAGTGTGGTCTCTCTATTCCATTCACTGAGTATAAATATATCTAGCTGCTCACAGAAAATATTTAGACTGAATATCCAAGTGAAGATTGTCGATTAAATAGTCTAAGACAACAACTACATGCTTTTTTGTACAAACTTTTACATTTCTCGCGTTCCGACTCGCGTTCCAACTGTCAGCCAAGCCATTACTGTTAACCATGGATGTATTAAAAGAACTGTGAACACACGTGCTCCACTTTCACTTCCTGTTAACCTGTGATCCCACCTACCTTAACCAATGGGCAACGAGTATTAGTCTTATCCACTACCTCTGACAACCATGAACTCTTCAAAATAAAACAAGATATGTTGACAATGTATGACAAGATAAATATAACCATAGATATAGAACATGTTCTATATCTATGAATATAACCATATATCTGTGTCTTTTAAACTTATTTATTACACTGTACTTTTTAACTCTTATTTGAAAGAACTTCTTAACCATATTTATAACAATTCCTAGTGTTGGTTTTTAGTCACATATATTTTACAAATACCTTTAGATTCATATTTTTTAGACAATAACCTGGTTACACTTGAATGATTTTTCTTCTGACTTTCATGAGCCTTCCAATTAAAACAGTATTGTTTACTATCGATTATTACGCCATATCCCTAACCAAGGGATATACCTCCTTGGGTCACTCTCAATAAAGTCAAACAACTATCAACATCAGCTCAAGGTAAACTATTGGCTCATTTGTCTTGGCAAAAATAAAATTGATATTTGAATGTCTAGTATTGCACACCGACTCAGTAGGTGAATATATAGCTTGAGATGCATCCTGTCATGATCAATGCTTCAAACTACAAGCCCTTGATAAGTGTGTCAGACATTTTCTTCTACTGCCATTACCATAATTACCATTTGTGGTGTTATTGAAAATTTGTCACAAGCTCTGTCACCATGGTTTTCTCTTAAAAAATGTTATATTTCACTGACATACCCATTGCACTTCTTGTGCTGTGTACAAATCCTGCCTAAATGGCTCCAACATGAGAGCTTATATGATAGAGAAAACGTATTTTTCCTATTTGTAAACGGGTAAAATGTTGGATCTTGCCACCAATAAACACAGCATGCATCTGCAGATGGGAGGAGTAATCACAGCCAGAATCATATAAAAAATCCAAAACAATAATGCAAAAACAAGAAAATATGCCCAGGGACTAGTAACCTACAAGTTTGATTTGATATATTATAGGTATGTATAGTTGTAATTTATTCAAGTTGCCTTCCATTTATTTTTTAGTATAGTTTGTTAAAGTGTGGAATTAAAATGTGGACAGAAAGAAGCTATGTTGTCATACACATTCCCAAATTGTATTGATGTGTTTACTGAGACCCTTCTAATTCTGTGGCAAACATCGCTGGCGCTCATCCTAAAGTGATGTCATTTGAGGTTTCTCAATAGTTGTGTGACCACGTGCTCACATCCACAGCAGTTTGACTCTGCGATCAACCAAATCAAAATGTCACTTTCATGGCGTCTCTGGGATGTCAGGAGGTCTGCTCGGATTTGCTTTGTTAGTTTGTGGATGCTTGCCAGCTACTGTTTCGAAGCCTCCCTCGGTTTGACAGCTGGACACTGAGATGGGTTGTTTTGCATTCAGAACACGCTCACATCGTGTTTGTGCCAGAGATGTTTCCATTACCTGACAGGAGACCCACAGAGCTCAGCTATGATCCCCATGGCAACATGACATACAGAGAGATTAGACCAGATGAATGTGAGATAATGTGACATGGAATGCCCTTCTTCCTCTGTAAAATCTCTGTTTTCATCAGAAAAGTCTTCTCCCAAATATCTTTTCTGAATTAAATACTGCCAGTTTTTGAATGGTGGGCCATGTTGACATACTTTTGATATTTAAAACTTTAATAAAACAATAATTCAATCAAAACTTTCTTTGTTCTGAGATACTGTAATTTTAATAATGCTTTTCATGTCTGCAGTGCTGAAGTCATGTAATTCACATGCCATCAGGCATGTTTGCCTTTACATGAATGATACAGTATGTATTACACAGCTGTCCTCTTTGTTGTGTAAATGTTATTGTATAAGTACTTCAACTGCAGGGTGTCTAGGATGTGTAAAACATATTTAACTAAGATATGCAGGGTACTGATTGAAGTTCATTGCTTTAAATATGTAAGCACATGATGAGAGCATAATGAAAAAGTAGAAAGAAAAAGGCTAAAAGACAGGAACTTAATTCGGCAATTTGCATTTTTTTTATGTTTCAAAAGCAGCTTATCATACATTTAAAAATGAAAGAATACCACTTTCAACTTCCAGTTATGTTTTCCTGAAGAATGAGAAACATTAGCTACAAAGCAGTAGTATCAGTGCCATTTTACATAAAATATATGTGGTGCATTCAAATGTCTATTTCTCAGTCAAATGAAGTTGAAACCATTTGGTGCAGATAGTTAATATGATGTCTGGGCCCCATATCATTTGTGATAGGTGTATCACCCTATCAGGAGTAAAGATTTAAGGTCAAGATAACCTATCCGGTGTGAGGGAGGTGGGGTGAAAAAAGAGTGTGCAGTAGGGGGGGCGGAAAAGAAGGTACGCCGAAGTTACTGGAACCCCACTCTCACTTGAAAGGAATAAAAAAGGAACCAAACTATTGTGTGAGGGACGGAAAACAAGTCGGTTACAAGCTTTAAGTAAGGGCCGAGTCTGTTCGCGTGGACTAGGACACATTTCCTCAGCTGAACGAAGGTCGGTGAAGCTATTAGCAATAGCGATGAGTCTTGATGTTAGCCGCCATCCGTGTGGCTGTGATGGTAAAAGGTTAGAGTCGGGAAAGGAGCGTTGTCTAATCCTACTCAGTGGCCAGTTAAGCTCTAAAAGAGATTTGTCGCGACTGGCAGGAGTTGGAGAGTAACCTCGCCTTAACACAGACCCGCACCTGCAACTAAAATTGTGGACACACAGAGCCGACGGCCAAACGTCGGCAGAAAAGGCAGTTGGGCTGATCAGTCTCCCCAAATTGGTCAAAAAAGTGCCTCGGAACACACCAAAGCGACAAGACGTAATACGTCTCCATAACAGCAGGCGGCGCTAATCTGTATTGTCGCCCAAAAATGAAAACCGGCAGCTGATTGGACGAACGCGTCACATGGGTCTGACTTCTCCGGAAATTCAAAGACAGACTGGCGGCTTGTTCAGAATACGATCTCATATTGTACTAAAATAGTTCACTGAATCTGTCTTCATTTCAGATCAACAAAGGTCAGTTTAAAAGATTTTCGTCAGATTTTGAGAGACTCTAGTCACGCTCATTCTCCGTTTCTGGGTTAGCACTCCACCAATCAGATGGGTCATTTGAGTCTGACTGCCGGCAGTGCCCGCCCCGCCGATTATACATGTCAAATAAGCCACAATGAAGGCCGACGGCCCCTCGGACGGACGACGGCACGGAACACACCGAACAGACTTGAGTCACTGACCTCGCCAGACTGTCCAACGTGTGTGTCCACACCTTTATAGAACATTATCCTGAGAGTGAATATTAAAGTTAGGATTCCCTGCCATCTCAGCGATTCTCCCTGGTTTAACCTGCTGCACACCGTTCTGAATATTCTGTCGTCACGGATTTTTGTTCATTACTTCACACCAGAGACTGAGGTATGGTTTATTTTTCCCTATTTCGAACGTGGACTGGAAGCGTCAGCAGCTAAGACTGTAATACTGTTCACGATAATGGACAATAGACTTCCGCTGTCAGGATAGACTCTGGGAACAATTTTCAGCAGACTCGAAGTTGTACCTTTGGAGGGACAGTGAGTGTAAACAAATGTGATTCTGGTTGAACATATTGATTGCTGGACATTTAAGGATAATTTGCTCTCTGTTATACTGTCAAGAATTTACTGAAAGTGGGAGTGGGTCGAGGTGTTACCTGAATGTGAATTGAAAGGGGTCTACCTACTTTGCTTTGGTTTTTGTTGACTGCAAGCTTGTGTTTGTTTTTCTCTGTGGAATATATGTTTAAAAATGTTTAGGGATTGTCTACAATGAGACAATTTTTTGAAGTATACTTTGTTCTGTCACATTGAACAGTATTTTATTTATTTTTTTTGGGACTAATTCCTGTAATAGTACAGTTGAAACTGGTCAAGTTTCACTATACTAGGTTTGACTTACAACATTTTAAAGGGTCAATTAATAAATCATTTGTTAAAATATTTACTCAAAGTTATTGCAAATTATATTGAGTTTATATTGCTCTGGAGTAGGGGCGTCCCACCTGCATGTGCAGACCTTCAGTTCGGTTTAGGTGCACATCACACTTCAGGTAGTCACTGTGTTAGAGATATGAGTCCTGAAGCCTATTCTACCATACCTTCATTGCCCTACGTTGATCAGGGAGATCAGCCAGATAGGTGACAATATACTTACTGAATTAGGTACTGGGGCCAATTGTGCTGTGACGTACAGACCCAGATCTTGTACTCTTCCAGTCGTCCAGAGCAGAAATTTACTAATCATACATCATTCCTACATAGTGGGGCTTATTCTCCGCTACAAATCGGCAAATTTTTACAAAAGAAAGTAAAAAATTAAACTCAGCAATTACATAAAGTTACAGGTTGGATATGTAATAAATGTAGTAAAGTAGAATTGCACAGACTCACGTACAGTAAACTTGAAATATCAGCCCTAGTTTTTGTGTTTTGTACCTCTTCAATGCATTTCCATGAACGGGTTCGTAGGATATCGTACGAAACGTTATGCACACTCAAAGTATGGTATCACATGAAAACTAGGAGACAGCCGACTGGTCACATGACATCGGCTACAGAGCTCCGTGCTAGCTGTTTAAGCCGCTACAGAGCTTCATGACGAGGCTACAGACCTGCGTCACAGCTCGTCTTATCAGTGGCAGTTAGTATATGTGTTTAGCCGCTACAGAGCTCTGCGACACCGGCTATGGTGCTCCGCATGGTTCTCCGCATGGTGCTCCGCATGGTGCTCCGTCAGGTCAGCGATAGTTGGTGCCGGTCATTTCGGCGGAGATTACGGTTACGTTTAGGCAAGAAAAAGTGAGCGTTATGCGGCAGTAAAAGTTAAGTGTGGGCACCGAAACGACTAGTTAAGTTTAGGAAAAAGATCGTGGTTTGTATTAAAACACAAGGAACACGCATTTCCTGGGTGAAAATAATTTGTTTTCCCTGGGATGCAAACTCCGCTCCCTGGCTTGAAAGTGTGTTAACGTCTAGGCTGACCTCTTGCTTACACTATACATGACGTTTCCCTATGTCAATCACACAGTTTCATACCTGTGTTTTCATCAGGCCCAAACACTGATGGAATGGGAAGTGACGTACGGCTGAGTAAACTGAAAGCAGAAGAAGTGTGAAAACAGAGAACGAGACGGTAAGCAGTGAATAGAATGAGCAATGTGGTGGAGAGCAGTGACAAAGGATGAAGGGAAAGAAAAAAACAGGGCCATCATCAAGGTCATAATGTTTCAATCAGAGAGCTGTGCTTTTTCAGATCAGTATGTGAATGCAGTAACAATTAAAATGCAGATCACAGGACTGTGAGGCTTTGGGAAATGAGGCATTTTGCCAAGACACACTTTAATAAATTCTATGTGCAACCCCATTGCAGCGTGCTGCCTCCCTGCAAACCCGAGCCGCTTCCATGTGCTGATTACAGAGTTTGTCCATGGTGTGTGCTTAGACAGACAGTCCTTTAGTCCACTTTAACATTAATCTCCATCACTGCACTCTCACTATCCTTCTCCTCCTCCCAAGATCCATTGTTTCTAAAATGAAACCACTCACAACATTTTAGTGGATTGATTGGGGCTCACTATTGCCATTTAACAAATTGAGGTTTGACCTAGTGATGATCCATCTTCATTAATAGAAAATGAACCAAAATATAAAGTAGCCTATAGACTGGCTCTCTCCCTCATCCTGCTTCACTCTCTCTTACCCTGTCCTTTCTCTACATTGTACCCACTCTCTCCACAAGTTCAATTATCAGGCTGTCCCTTTGAATGACAAAACACAAGACATGTGCTCCTATTCATTTCAGCTATAAAATGAAGAATGTTACAGCAGAATGGCATACAGTATTCTTGAATGATACTGACTAAATACAGAAAACATTCTCATCTTGTTAATATTCAGTAAGCATCTCCTTTCAGAACCACTGAATCTGTTTCCTGGCCACCTGAAAGACTTCCTCCAATCACATTTATGTCAACCGGAATGCCCACACTGTCATGAACACATGACACTGTCATGACACAGTCATGACACATGAACCCTAACCCTAACCCTAACTCTAACTCTAACCCTAACCCTAACTTGTCATGACAAAAATCGAATGACACTTACTAAAAGAAGCATTATGTCATAAACGTTTATGACTTGTTTATAATGTTTATGACACGTTCATGACAGTGTCATGTCACTCTTATGTAGATACCTTCAAGTAAAGTGTAACCCTACATTCAAAAGTAATTTACTGGACTTGGTCTAAAGGCGAGCTTTCTGTTCTGGCGGTGTCACCAACCTTTCTCCCTGCACCAACCTGGTAAAATGTTCTCTGCCATGCACTGAACCATCGTGGAGTGACTCTCCAACTCTAGAGCAATCACTTACCATTGTAATTTGTAGGAATGAAGATAAGCATGAAGTACTTGCTGTTCTCTTTACATTGACACATGTCCACTCCTCTTTAATTCACTTGAAATTATCTCTACAGCCAAAAAAGAAAGTGTTTAATGAAATAAATTACCAATCATTTCCAATCAAAAAGTGCAGATGCAATGAAGAGCACTGTCTCTAACAGACCCTACTGTAACACCTATCATTAATACACAAATGCAGTCCCGATACTGCACAGATCAGGTGTATCTCAATGTAACTTACACTTATTAATATGGATGTGTCCTTTGCAGTCAGATAAAATGTGACTGTATTTCCCTCCCAAAAGTTAAATCAGTGCATTTTGCATTATAAATGATATTCACAAGAGGAAAGTGGTTTCTGGCAGCACATAACCACAATGTAATGCTGTCAATATTAAGATCATAAAATAATAGGAAACTGCCAGCTGTGACTGGATAGAAAAACAAATGTCAATGACTGCCTCATGTTTAATTTCAACTGCCATCCTACATCAGCTTCAGTGGCTAACACCCGCTTCGCATGCGTACACTCGCACTCATTAGACAGCTGAAATCGACTGACTTCCCTCCCATCTGTGAGCATAATGGTTTGCCTTCATATTTACATAACATTACTGACCATCATTGCAGAGTCGGCACCATTGTCCCCATACTGATTGCTGTGCTATGAAGCATGTTGTGTTGTGACCTCTCACATGCAGCACTGAAAAGAGGTAATCATCTATCTCACTGTAAACCCCACTGCTGTTCCAAAATCTATTTTACAGCATTAATTATGTACCCATTTTACTGATGGCTTTACCCCAAAACATGCTCTTTTTTATTTTCAGTAAAAAGCAGTTTCATTCTATGGTTTCATTTCCAATTTTCTTACAATGCATGTACTCAGCTCAACATGTTTCTAAGACTACATTGGAGTGTTGGAGAGTGTGTGACAGGAGTGTCAAGGATGTGAATCCTAGTTCAGCATGGAAAAAAATCTATGTGGGGAAAATGAGTAACTGTCACAAGCCATGGCATGTGGTCTGGGACTTGTTCCACCAGAGAGCCATTTTATCACACCTAATATTGTCAACACAATATCCCCCTGTTTTCAAACCTGGCAACAAACTGAGACAAAGCTTGGTTTATCCAAAGGACAACAATATAAAACACAGTCGGAGCAACATCGTCCATTCTATGAAATGCAACGAGGTAGGTACAGTCTTGTGTGTGTAGATAAGATGGCCACACAGAGCAGAGCAGCCTTATAGCTCCACACTCACATGTGCTTGGGCTTGACCTCTGTATATGGACGCGAAATATGAAATATTTGGCTTAGGGCCTGATAGTCGCCTTTTGACATTCAATAACATGTAAAATTGTTCTACGAAAATTCTCTTTTTCTTAACACCTACAATAAATCTAGAATAGCACAGACCGTAAATAGGACATAACAAATAGATCTTCATTTTATAGTTTTGTTCCTAAAGCCCTTGTCTGATAAAACACTATCATTCTATTTAAAGGGGAATGTGTTAAAATTACAGAAAGCATTCATCAAAGCTGCTACTGTAAAACAGTCCCTATTAATAGTAATAATCATGCTGATAACCTCTAGAGCTCTAACATTTGGCTGACAGTATAACTGGAAAGCATGTCCTAAGAGGAGTTGGAGTCCTGAAGGGAAACTTTGAAAGGTGTCCTGCTGCTTTTGAGCAGTACTTACAGAAAACACAACCTCCCTCGACATTTCCAAATGGTAACCACAATATAATATTCAACACTTCTGCACCCTAGTGAGCTGTGAATAAACCAACGGTCTGTCTAGCAAGTCTTATAATTGCTTTTGACAAATGTTTTTGTCCCATCCTTAACCATGAAAAAAAACAACTCAAATAAATCCAATCTAGAAATCCCCTGAGCGTCTGCCTCAAGCAAAAATTGTGAAATTCTTAAATCAGCATGTCTGCGGATGAAAGAGACTCCTGGAAAAATCACAACTTAAAGGGTAACTACTGTTTTTTTCAACCTGGACCCTATTTTCCTATGTTTTTGTGTCTAAGTGACTGATGGTAACAACAATCTTTGACATTGGTCTAGTATTAAGAAAGAAAGTTGCAGTCGGCAGCAGTGAAACAGGCTACAATATTAGTTAATAGGGCAATTGTCAGCTTGTAGTTACCTTCACAAAAGTGCTCATTTTGCCACTGACAGGCTCAGATTGATATTCTAAGTGTCTGACAACATTATGGAAAGGATCCCTTCAGAGATAGACCTTTAAAACCTCTTTGAGACCTTTTTTGTTTAACCAGTAACAGCTCTGAAGTAGCTAGCGCTAAACCAACCAGGCTCCATTTAAAAAAGCATTACTTTTAGCGATAGAGCTAACGTATTTTCACATGTAAATGAGTAAACTATGTGTTTATTTTAACCAAAACGAGAGTTGTGATGATTGGAAAAGTGGACAGACTACCCAAAACAGCTTTTCATAGTTTTATTTTGTTTCTGTCGACTTTGAGTGTAAGTGTATTTTACGATGCTAAAATTACTGTTTATTTACACTGACTCTGGTGGGTTTAGCAAACGCGATTTCGCAGATGTTTTTATGTTTAAAAAAAGGATCTTACCCTTTAACAGAAAGGTTGACGTCCTTAGAAATCCTTTCCATTATGTTGAAAAAATGGTAGTTACCCTTTAAGAAAAAAAAAACCTTTCCGTGCGTCTTGTATAAAACATGCTTTGTATGAGCAAAGAGGAAAAAGACATTGTTGTTTTGATCTATATCTGTATTTGTGCTCAGATATGTGTGTGAGCTTTTGTTTGCGACTGTTATTGCTCCTGGTGGAATACATGCAGTATTATTTCAGCATGACAAGTGTAAACATCCCACCATAGAGCACAGCTATAGTTGGGAATTAGCAAAGAGGTGCAATACTATGTGAGAATACACATAACCAAAAGTCCTAAATATGATCCCATGCTGTCTAATGTCTGATCCGGATTAATATGCAGACATTAGGTAACAGTTGTAATTGTTCAGCTCAAAATAAACTATAGTGGCTATGTTCATGGTAATAAAGGAACATTTTACCCAGAGCAACAGTGTGGCTTATTGGTAAGTTTTTAATAGCTTTAACAGAGGACTAAGATATATCAGGCTTTGGATTTGGTCTTTAATGGGATTTGTTGACATTAAGAAATATATAGAATATCACCCAAAAATTATAATTACTGTGTAATAATAATTGGTGTAAAGGTGTACTCTAATGGGTTTGCAGCTCTACGGAACACCAAACAGTAGCAGAAAAAGTCACAAAATCTAGCAAACTAAAGACCCAGTTAGTGGAGACCAAAACAGAGCTACATGTACACAGGACAGTCCAAATGAATGCTACGGTTGCTCCGTGTTTGCTGGGTGTCTAAGCAGGCAATTGTTTGCTAACATGTGGGCCATAACAACATTATAAGGCAGCTCGCTTTGGAGTTCTTCTGCCCCCAGGTGACCAAAAAAAGATAAATGAATGCAGTAGGGGTGACCCCAAGTAGTCGAATATTAGATGCTTCGATAGAAGGAGCCTGATTCAACTGCCAATCTCACAGTCGAATCTTCGTAGAAGCGTTATAAAACGAGTATCATGCCATTTTGACTTACAGCCTATTATGATTTAACTATTAAAAAATAATGCTGTAAATAAAAATGTGAAAAGAAAGAAGCTTTTAATAAATCTTTCTAAAGTGTGTGAATAAATCCAACCGCCCCATGACAGATTTAAGTTTGACTTTCCATCATCTTGGCTGCAGGCATTTAAATATTTAACTGAACATGTCTGGGAAAAGATAATCTAAAGCGTAGGTGCACTTTAAAATAGTAAAAGATTATCCAAAGTTAAATGTAAGTTGTGTGCCACCGCCAAAAACGGAAGCACAGCTGTGATCCAGTGTGCAGCCCCCGGCATGATCCGTCCGCCCCGACAGTCACCAAATCCTGCACACTAGACCAGCATGCCGCTGCGTTATATGCTGGGTTAAGCCCAGGCAAACGGTTGTGTTTGTGGCAGAAACATTTTTTGACAAGAGGATTGTAAAAGAAGTCGAGAGCGCGCAGCAGGACAGCAGACTTTTGCACTGTGCGCTCTGCTTCTTGTCACCTGGGGCCAGCTGCAGACTGCTGGAGTGACACGCGAGCACATGCTCCAAACAACTTTCAATTGATCTTCTCCCCCCCCTGCACCACTTACGCAATAAGAAGCTATTTTTTTTTTTTATTTTTTATATTTTTTATGTCTCTGTCCTAATCGGTTGCATGTTTTCATACAAAAGGAGCTTTACACACAACCTTATCACAGCTGTGTATCAGTGTAGTCAACCCCCCTTTAAAGTGCCCATATTATGAAAAAATCACTTTTTCTGGGATTTGGGGTGTTATGTTGTGTCTCTGGTGCTTCCACACACATACAAACTTTGAAAAAAATCCATCCATGCTGTTTAGAGTGAGATACAGTTTCTGAATGTGTCCTGCCTTCAGTCTCTGGGTGAGCTGTTCAAAATCAGCACGGCTTGTGACGTCACAAGCCGAAACGAGCAGGCTAACCGCAACCATTAGCTCGTAGCGTTAGCATGCTAATGCTAACGCTAGCATGCTACCTCGTTCTCAATAGCAAAGCACTGCTACAACACACACAAGTTCACCATAATCTACAAAAGAACTACTTACATGTGCGCCCTCATTTAGAAGTCTCCCAGCTAATCCTGCCTTGTAACTGACCAAAGTTGTAGAAACAGCCTTTCTTTTACTGTCTATGGAGCTAGCTAGCTGACATGAGCTACATCTGAGCTACTGCGCATGTGCAAGTGCAATCAAAGATAGTACAGAAGAAGAAAAGAGGTCTCACTCTGTAGCTAAAACAGAGACCAGGTGAAAAGAGGATCTGCAGCAGTGAGAGAGAGCGGTGCAGTACAACAAAAAGATGGTGTTTTTTGAAAATTAAATCATGTAAACCTATTCTGGTACAACCTTAAAATACAATTATGAACCTGAAAATGAGCATAATATGGCTGCTTTAAATTTAGACATGCATTTGGATTGCAGGCATTAAGAGTGATATTTTTTACACTTATTAACACATGGACCAGCATGTTCATCTAATTTTTAAAGAAAAATACATAAAAAAAAAGGTTCATATGTGGCATATATGAAACAGCCAGATATGACGTGTGTCACACCGGGAAGGAATGACATTGTGGGGTTGGTGGTGTATAAGAATGGTTGTCATTTCAAGCGAAAGATGTTTGAAGGCTTGTCAGGACATATGACACATGGGAGCACAGTTTTGCCACAGGCCTTAGTGCAGCTGCCATATATAGAACAAACATAGACACATTTGAAAGGCACGCCGAAGGCAGCAAAGTCTGTTTCGTACCCATCCAGCTCTGGTTTAGTTTGTTACATGATTACTGTGACTCACACATACATGGATATGGTAAATGTTTTATTAATTTGCACCTCATCAAATCAATCTTAATCACAGACACAGAATGAGCCAAATACATCACGGATCATGTGATTAGCTGTTTACATAGATGCAGACTGTAACAATGTAATTTGAGTATAATTCTGTAATTCTCCTTTTATGTGCAAGCAATAAAAGTTGTATATACAATGTGTCATAGAAGCCCCCCCCACCCTCTCTCACACACACACACACACACACACACACAGTAGATGGACTGACCGGAACAGCAAAGCTTTCAAACAGTTCTTAACCTACATGCCCAACTGCTAGTTACAAGTGTGTGTGTGTGTGTGTGTGTGTGTGTGTGTGTGTGTGTGTGTGTGTGTGTGTGTGTGTGTGTGTGTGTGTGTGCGTGTGCGTATGTGTGTGTGTATGGCTTTATTAGCGTGCACTCATGTTGCTTTGTTTCTAAAGCTGATGGCTGTGAATATGCCTCCCTTCATCTCTTTTGGATAGAAGCCTTGTGGAGGAGCTTTTATGCCATGTGATGTTTAGATCGCAGTTTTTAAAATGATTATACTTGTCTGAGTGAGATGATTCAACCATTAAGCTACACAGAAAGGACACATTTGTTGGTGAGGAGGAGATATATCAAACCTCCAGAGAACAACACATTTCTATAATTTGCATTAAGTGTATGCAATTATCTCTAATGAGGCACAGAAGAAGGGACATAGCATGCTCTTCTTGTGAAACCCACTGGGATATGGTCATCTCCTGGAAACATTAACTGGATTCGTAGATTGAGATCTGTTGATGAAAGACAAATGTAGTGTGAGAGAGAACCGGTAGCAGCTATGATGTTTTAGATCTTTGATGATGTTATAGCAGTGAAGAGTAGTTGAGATTACAGGCTGACTCATTTGAATGCTGGAGAAATATCATAAAAAAGCATTTATTTGTGTGCACAGCTCCAAACTATGACACGTATGCACCGTATTGCCAGAGCATAAAACACCAGTTAGTGTTATGGTGTATGCTCAATCATCCATACATGTCAACATGCTATACTGGGGGATCAACGTGCTTTTCGATTTATTTTGTTATTGCATTACTGATTTCCATCTTGCGTTGTCCCTCTTCTAAGGCATTTACTAATGAAAAACACAGGGTCCTGTGTATCATATTGTATATAAAAACATGCTTGTGCATTTTGCTAAACAGAGTACAAACACCTAAACCTAAACAACATTTATATTTCTTAATCTTTCTAGTCTTTCGTTATATTGGGCATCCAAACTATATTTTCCACATTTTTGGACACTGGGTGAAATCTAATAATTGCAAATGTTATAAAAAGTATTATTATATAAGTATTATATCAAGTCTTAATATTATTATTTTAAGTATTATATAAAGTTATTTTATTTTAAGTTATTGGATTTCAGCTAGTGGTAAAAACATTGTTGTGATGTTTTTTGTTGTTAACATTGTTAATAATCTCAGTTGGTACCACAAAACAATGTCGTGGGGAAACTGTTTACTGACTGCTAACTGAAACCTATAGTCTTACATTATTATAACTTTTTTATTTACAAAATATTAAACACTGTTTATCATTTTCCAGTTTTAAATGGAAATACTTAATAGTGTATATCATAATCATATTAGATATTGTTCATATAATATAGTAAGTATATAATGACATTATATATTATTAAAATATATATTTTAGAAAAGCAAAACCCAGGCTCTCCAGAAAGCAGGCTGTATTCTATTCACATTATGCTTCTACTGTAACAGAAGAAGGATCCCAGGGTGTTATATTCACCGTACAGTAATACACAGAGGTTCATCTTCTTCAGGAACTGTGTCTATGGAGTCCCTCTTTTCAAGGCTGTGGAACTGGAAAGCCTGTCATCTTTAATTCTCATGAGCATTTGCATACTGTGTCCTCTTAGGGGTTTGCCAGCACATACGGTTCCCTTGAGGGTCCTCCCTTTGGATTCACACAGGGAAGCCAACCAACCAAGAGCTGTTTCATTTAAAAGCACATTCTGCCATATGACATTTTAATAGTGGAAAACAAAGTATGTTTGGGAGAGGGTTAAAAAAGTATAGTTACAACATTGAGAAGTTACCGCACAACTTGTATCCTGCTAGAGATGACACGTAATAGTTTTAGCTAACAGACACAAACAAATCTCTTTGAATTTACATGGAACTGTAAGAAGTGACCAATATAAGTATTTTATATTGCAGGTGTTGGTTTTGTTTGCAGTTTATATAAATTAGTACCTTCACATTTATATTAACACAAACTGTTTTTTTGTGGGAACATTAAAGCAGCCATATTATGCTCATTTTCAGGTTCATAATTGTATTTTAAGGTTGTACCAGAATAGGTTTACATGGTTTAATTTTCAAAAAACACCATCTTTTTGTTGTACTGCACCGCTCTCTCTCACTGCTGCAGATCCTCTTTTCAGCTGGTCTCTGTTTTAGCTACAGAGTGAGACCTCTTTTCTTCTTCTTCTTCTGTACTATCTTTGATTGCACTGCACATGCCCAGTAGCTCAGATGTAGATCATGTCAGCTAGCTAGCTCCATAGACAGTAAAAGAAAGGCTGACTTCGGTCAGTTACAAGGCAGGATTAGTTGGGAGACTTCTAAATGAGGGCACACATGTAAGTAGTTCTTTTGTAGATTATGGTGAACTTGTGTGTGTTGTAGCAGTGCTTTGCTACTGAGAACGAGGTAGCATGCTAGCGTTAGCATTAGCGTTAGCATGCTAACGCTACGAGCTAATGGTTGCGGTTAGCCTGCTCGTTTCGGCTTGTGACGTCACAAGCCATGCCGATTTTGAACAGCTCACCTAGAGACTGAAGGCAGGACACATTCAGAAACCGTATCTCACTCTAAACAGCATGGATGGATTTTTTTCAAAGTTTGTATGTGTGTGGAAGCACCAGAGACACAACATAACACCCCAAATCCCAGAAAAAGTGATTTTTTCATAATATGGGCACTTTAACATAACACCCTAAATCCCAGAAAAAGTGATTTTTTCATAATATGGGCACTTTAAATGGACCTACTTTGATTTCCTGGAAGGCCTAAACTCACATTTCTCACATTTCTAAATCCAAAACATAAAACTCTCCCCTTAAGCTACGCTTATTTCTATCTTGAACAAAAAAAAAAGACTTTAATCCTAAAATAAATGCTTAACTTTGTGTGGACCGATCCTCATAATGGGGCTCTCTGTACTGATGTCAGTAATGCCATTAGTCCACTCACACACACAGTGACAATGTGTTACACTTGCACCTGGACTGTAATGTAACAGAGAGTAGACTGAGATCACTAAAACCCAGCTGAAATTGCTTTGAAGCCAATTGACAGAATTTGAGTTTCTAGGTCATCAGGTCCCCACTGGGCCTTGTGTAAATAGTGAGAGAACATGAAAACACAATGCAACAAATGGTGCAGAAGACACACATGCACGACAAACAGAATGTTCCACATTCTTACTGCAAAGAGAGGCTTTATTCTTTCTCCAAATCCTGGATATAGGGTTGGGTTTATTGCAAGCAATACAGTACAATGTTTCACACTGCATCTTGTCTACAGACCTTGTTAATATTTTCAGGAACACTGTAATTATGTCTCTCCCAAGTGTGTTAAAGATAGCTTCTTTAGATAAACACAAAATAAATGTTTGAGGCACCAGAGCTGCTTCCATACTATGCTCGTACCAGATAATCAAACTGTCAAACAAGTAGATAATGTTCAAAGAAACGTTCTATAAACTAATATGTAATGCTTATCATTTTAGTGTATGGCACAATGAGTTAGCAGTCAGAGAGTTGGGATCAGGGTTTCCAAATACATTACATATTTTGTGACCCTGGAATCGGTTAAATGTATTTACTTCAATCCATCCATCCATCCATCCATCCATCCATCCATCCATCCTCCCACCCACCCATCCACCCATCCATCCACCCATCCATCCATCCTCCCACCCACCCACCCACCCATCCATCCATCCATCCATCCATCCATCCATCCATCCATGTTCTGTCTGTAAATGAAACAAAAATGTACAAACTCATATGTGTTGTAGTATGCAAATTGTAAATAATAAATTATCTGGAGATGGTAGTTCAAGTAGTTCAATCTAAATGCAACACGATTAACACTAACAGGCACTTAAAGTACTTTTAATTAGCAACCAAACTGCAGCAGCAAGTCTCGCCAAAGTCCACAGGCAGCAGGAATAATATCCTCAGGATAACAGCACTGAGTCTACTGTCTGACTACTATATGAACAAATCTGGTGAGCCTCAAAGTCCCCAAGTGGTCCCTTCTGCATTGTCCGGCTTACAGGTTGCCGTTTGCCAAATAGGTATACACATCAAGCATGCAACTGCAGCTCTGACTTTTTCCTGGGAACATTGCTACAAACTCAGGCTATTTTTTTCATTAAATGTTAACAAGGCATCCAATTTGATGCCTGGCACGAAGAAGCAACAAAGTAAAGCTAATGAAGACAAACAACATCAACCTCCAAAACAGAACTACTCTTGAGCCAAAACTAAGGAAACCCTTGAGAAGTACCTAAACATGCTTGCACATATTAACAAACTACACATGAACAGAACATTATGCATAGACACGACACACATCCAGCAGATCACAAGCACACATGCTCACTTGAAGACACTGGTCATTTGTTTAAACTTAAAACAACTTGTATTTTCCTGACAAGCAACCCATTACATCCCACGAATAATGACAGTCCTCTCTTAATTGCAAAGGAGGACGTTGTGTGAAATTATTACACCACTGCAAAAAGTCTTGGGATGGAGGATTGGGCTTCTAAATGTCCAGAGTCTCTCACACGATCTTACGATGACCAACATTTACAGTATGCTAATGTATTGTTACACATGCCTACAATAGTTATGGGTAGGGAATATTTCACTCTGTTAACAATGAGTTTGTCATTTTTAAATTAGTTTCTTTAAATATGAATGATTATATATGAGTGATTATACACACTTAACCTATACATCCTGTGTATTTATATAATGTGAAAATAAATAAAAAAAACAATCCATCTTTGCATACTCACATATTGCATATTGATGACTTGTATGATGCTTCATGTTTTGTAAGTTTTATAAAGCACTGTAGTAAAGTCAATTTTTCTCAAAAACTGTATCTATAACTTTAGACTGAATCACTTTGAAATGGAACGCTTGCATTTCTACCCTATTTATGTGTAAGTGTTCATGTATGTGTGCTTAATGTGATTGTGAATACTGTGTGTGCATGATTCTTTGTGCATATGTGCTTGTCTTTGTCTGATCAGCTTTGCAAGATTGTATCAGTAAGTATACATTCTCATACTTGGTATACACACACACACACACACACACACACACACACACACACACACACACACACACACACACACACACAGTGTGAGTCAGACAGGTGAGACTCTGTCAGCCATGAATTAGCTAGTAATGAGGCTCTTCTCTGTAATAGGGGGAGGCAACCATCGGCTGAAAGAAATGAAAGGTCAAGCTGTGAGAGCTGCCCCAAACTTGTTAAAAGGTCAAACTCGACATTGAAGCATTCTTCAGCCCCAAATTTTTACAGGTTATGAAAAACATATATACTTAAGTGGGATGTTCATGTGTGTGTTTAATGGTTGTAGTGTGGGGTTTTTGATTGATGCACATTTTATATTTTGTTTCCTTGGCGTTGTCATGAAAAGATCTTACAGTAAATAAATATCTGAAATGGACATGGATGTACTCAAGTACCGCATTTACAAAAATAACTATTTTGAATACTTTAAGTATTTTTTATCAATCAATCAATTTATATGTCACATGAAATCATAAAATTCAATTTCAGTAAAATGTGTTCCTGTCAGTTCCTTCAATGTATGCATTAAACACAGTAATAATAATAATAAATATGTAAGAATACACATACACATAAAAATTCCAGACCTTACATACATGAATAGGGTTTAACATGAAAAACATAGTTTTAACCTATAAGGCAAATACAGTATGAAGTTGCCAATATATAAAAAAGGACTATGTTAAATCAATTTGATGAATTTACTTTTCTCACCTCTGTTCAATAATATGTTTTCAAGACCTAATCCCTCAGAAAATATGAAACAAGTAAAATCGAATAGATGACTGAAGACACATTAGGCCTGTCTTCCCACTTGTGAGGTAGATTACGCCTATTAGCAGTCACTGAAAAGAGATCTGCCGGTGTGGTCTTGTATAATGCTCCACATTCAAATCCTTATCAGACACATTCACACAGGTAGGTGGAAAGTGTGCGTGCAGAGAAATTGTAAGTGTCCTAAGCACTCAAAATCTTTCATGGGGTTTCCAAACCCTGATTCCTCCTGCCATGATGGATTCGGTGTATTAATAATAGACAGGGCCACTATTATTCTGGGATATCCAATTTAAAGTGATGAAAAAGTAATACACTGAAGCTTGAGTAAAATGAGAAACATGAGAATAGAGATATAAAGGGGTTTCTTAGAATGGGGAGATGTGCAGAATATCATATTAGTCCAGTGTAAATTACTTTTGTGCAATTTATTAAGTGCTCACAGTATTCAAAGCCTTGGCTGGACTCCTGGGACCAAATGCATAACACTTTCCATATTGCAGATTCAAAAATGCACAAAAGCAGAACTATGCATAGTTCTGCTTTTTGTGCATTTTTTGTGCATTTTTGAATCTGTGCCAATTTATGAATCTCTAAATGTTAATTGTCATACATCTCAGTCCCTGTGGAATTTTGCATATATGTACTGTACATGCACAAGCGTCATGGCAACTCCCACAACTCAGTTTCTCTACAACACAGCTAAATATGTAACTTCCGAGTCCCACAATCATATAGCTTCACAACTCTGCCGTAGTGAGCGTATTTAGTAATTTGTTAGCAATATTTTGATAAAGTGATGATTGTTTGGAACTTACTGAACATATGGTTCAACTGGGGGAGATGGAAATGCTGCATGAGTGCTGTGAAATGTTCACATGAACATTTAGAAATGTATGATGCACAGTAATTTTACATACACATAACTGCATTTCTTCAAATAAATAACATGTGCCCCCTTCTACTCATGGCAAATCATGCTTGCTCAAATAGGGCATTAAGGGACTGTTCGTTATTTATTTCAGAGGCCATTGGAGGAGTTTTGGGATCTTTAGTCAAAACAGACCTGACCCTCCGTTCACCTGCAATATATTTTGGATGACCCTCCAAAATGATTGGGAAAAAAAGGATGACCCTCCCCAAAAATGTATTGATGCCTTCTGTACTGGTTTGCGCTTGGCAAAGATGTACAGATGCCCATTGTTTTTTTACAGCCATGGTATATGTGACTAAACCTCTGCATTTTCATCTTACGCATCACACTCCTCTGTTATGATGTGGTGGCCATTTCAGTAGATTTACTCACTAACATAGTTGTGGAAACACAATAAGCATGGAAACTAAATGCACACTTCCTGCATTACTGCATTACTTCAAATACTAAGTTACTCATCTAGTAAACATGAAAACAATTCACATGAAATAAAACAATAAAACATTGAGACCATTCAACAAAGCACACTGGGTAATAAGACATTCAACACTGGTTGCTATGGACTCGTCACTAGGCTTCCACAGTCATTGTATATTTTAGCATAGGTAAAGCTGCCAAAGCTGAACATTATCCAAAACTCCATTTCTCAGACGAGCGTCAATTTGGGAGCTTGCATGCTACCACTCCTTCATATATATATATATACTGGGACCGAAAGGATATTTGAGTCGGGTATGGCTGCAGCCTGCAGAACTCCCGTTCCATGCCATCCCGGCTGGTGCTGTCTGCGGCTTGCGTCTGGTCCGCTATGTTTTCATAGGTGTTTTGGATGTTTTTGAACTAAACAGTACGGCAATCATGCTAAATAATAAAAAGACGATGGAGCTAGCAAAGCGGTTTTGTGTTTATATGTGCGAGCGGGATTTATTCAGTTTGGGAAATCCCACGGTCTCTAAAGCTACAGCTCAAAATTGTCTGGCTGACTAAACATGGAGGGACCCATCTGCAAGCGATAGGGGCCGAGACTGAGCGAGCTACATGGAGCTACATGGATAAATATGCACCAAACAAGCCACTTTGAAATGTTGATGTTGTCTCATGTCAGTCTCATGAATAAAAAAGTTGGGTGACCCTCCCCCCTAGCCTAAAAACAATTGGATGAGCCTCCCATCAACAAAGAATAAAAACTAGGGCTGTCAATCGATTAAAAAAATTAATCTAATTAATTACAGACTCTGTGATTAATTAATCGAAATTAATCGCATACATAATTAACGGTGCCTGAACCGATACTTTTTAAGAAAGTAAAAAAAGAAAAGAAAACAAAGGGTACTAAACAACAGTTGGTGACATTAAAGAACGGCTTGTTTATTGCTAAGGCCATATGGTCAAAATTAAATGATTTAATAATAATGTATAACAATAACAATAACTTATTTCACTAGTAAATTGCTGTTGAACGACAAAAACAACCACCAAGGACATTTACAATAACTTCAAATGCACCACGAACGCACCGTCTGTGTTGTTTTTCCGACGGCAGCTCGGCAGCTGCAGATTGTTACATCCCGCTGTTGAGACACAGTCTTCTGCAGTAAAACACAGTCAAACTTTACACCGTTCAGCGTTAGCTGTCAGCATTGTAACCGTGTTTAATCCAGCTACTAGCTAGCGGTAGGCTAACGTTAGCTGCTGTCGAGTATAGTGCTAACTAGCTAGCGGTAGGCTAACGTTAGCTGCTGTCGAGTATAGTGTTAACTAGTGTCACATGCAGCGGTGTTTGTGTTGCCTGTATCGTCTTCAGAGCATCAGAGAGAAGTGCAGACATATCAGTGGCACCAGATTTCGGTAGCCAGGGTTGGCAGGAAGAAGATTTTTACAAGTAAATATTCCAGTTAATGATCCAGGCAGAACATTCTCGTCTCCCTCCTTCATTTTACAGTCCAATGGTGGCTAGAACGGCTCCGGGTCAAACGTTAATATGGAATGGATTAATCTGCGTTATTTTTTCTCAGATTAATTAATCGAAATTAACGCGTTATTTTGACAGCCCTAATAAAAACACATGACCCTCCCCTATTTTCCTCTGGTGGTCCATTCCATAAATACTGAACGGTCCCTAACTTATAAATATGTTTAGAATGCTGCTGAAAACTACAAGGTGTTGAGATCAAATGCCCGACACGCTCATTGTTCATCCACACAGGTGTTATCACTTATTCTGCCTGATTAGAGCTCTTCCTAAAGGCCTTGCACATATGGATACAGGTGTTTTCAATTATTCTGTATGATTAGACCTCAGGTTGAAGATGGTCAGTGGACTTCTTGTACTGATTAGAATGATAAAGGTGTAATTTCTCCCACCCTACCAGGTGTGATAGAGAACACAGTCTGGGAGATGTCAGTCAAGTGCAGTCTGTCAGTCCTTAGAAGAGGTCTAATCAGCCACAGTAATTGAAATTTATCATGGCTGTGCAGGGCCTATTCTTCCAATTGAAACAAATTAAATTAAATTTGTGCTATAAAAAGGACAATTCGTGCACATGAAGAGGAATCAATAGATTGTAATTTCTTGACTATTTAACAAACTGCCTCGAGACTGGGTCATAGATAGAAAGGCTGTTTTAATGGAAGACATTTTTGACATGTGGCTACAGGAAAAACTCAACTCATACTAACCATGCTACAACACGCAATTTCAGGCCAACACAGTCAAGAAGTCCTCAAAGTACTATGGATAAAATTATAAGCTAGTGAGCTGATATGTGGACAGAGCCCTCTAATGAGAATTGAGCAAACTCCATCTGCTGATGAAGACTGGTAAACATGGTTAGTGGCCCATCAGCGCGGACAAAAGGATACAGACGCTCTTGTGCGTTGGATTTAGAGGAAACAGTACCCCTAAAGAGCCTGGCGGGACTTGTGTTAAAAGCTTCAGAAAAGGTTAATAACTGGACTTTGAGTTGAGAGTGTTTAGTCAGGCGTACTTTTTCTGTTTTATACTAAGTTGTGAATGGAAGATGGCACATGCATTATTTCTTGTTTATGCATTGTTTATTTCTTGACCCTGCTAAAGAAACTTCAAGATGATGTAAGGAACAAAGTATTCATTAAGTCATATATATGTAACATAAGTCACTGAAAAAATATGATTTTATAGCTCTGCATATTTTGTTATATTGTTTGCCATGATTCGGCCGATAGAGAGATCCAGTGTATGAATCTTGTTTTCCCATTTTAACCCTAGCCGTGGATCTTTTATAATGAAATCATGTAATCAAAGAGTGAGCTTACACAAATCAATGGTGTCCATATTTGTTTTAGAAGTATGGACGATTTAGAAAAAAGTGAAGGGGACAAAGACAGGGTAAAGAGAAAGTGACAATAAGTGACTTCTTCACTTGAAGAGATGTAAGATGATGTCTGAGAAATTAGCCAACAAGGGGCTGTCTCCTAACACATATATTCACCCCTGTCCCACGATGGCAGGATTTATTGAGCCTTTTCATCACAATGTCTAGATCAATTTATTCTTTGAGGACACTAGCCCCCTTTATACAAAATTAAGTGAATCAAATTTGCCAAACTCCTCATTTTTACTCTCTTCCCTCTCCCGCGCTCCCTGTCTTCCTCTCCATCTAGCACTCTATTTTTCCTTATCTGTCTCTTCTCTCTCCACCTTTTCTATATTCTGTTAAGAGCCTCAGGGGGTGTAAGAGAAAAGTATGTAAAAGAAGAAAGAATCACTCACTGCCAGAGAGAGGTTTGAAAAATCCACTCCAAGCTAATGGAATACAAAGACGTCTTCCTAATTTTCAATCCAATTATCTTGTGATAAATGCTTTAAGGGGGGGTTGTTCTTCAACCCAGTCATCTCTTTACCTGAATAAATAGCCAGTGCTTTGCCAAAACTATCAAAGGCAGATTTTGTGTTGCTTCAATTGTTACTCAAGTGGGAAACAACAGAGAAGAGAATCAGGCAGATTATAATTACATTGTTATGCAGATTACAGAAATTACCTGAGGTGGAAAGCCTGAGTGTGTACATGCAGGCCCAGGCCCCCTGTTTTCATTCCTTGGGACTTGCCAGATGGGAAGCAAGAGTAGCATTTATGGAAAACGTTTGGATATTAGCCTCTGGATCATTATCAATGTTTTTGCTAGTTGCTGCTCATGTTGAACACGCATGGGTGAGCATTTTCAGAGATAACGTTATGCAAACACAATATAATGAACCTTTTTTCCCCCCTGATGATAATGTGCTGTATTGTGAAGCGGCCCCAGTTTACATTCTCTCAAGGCCTATCAGCAAAGTGCAATTGACTTTACACAGTCAAAACCAACTTGATTTGATTTGCGTAACAATGAAATCTGATTTTGCATCAAGAAGGGCAAATGTGTCAACAAGCTTAACAGCGATGGGTTGCCACAAGTGTGTATGTGTGCGTTTATTAGCGTAAAGGTTTATGCATTGATACAGTATTTCTGTGTATTTCCTGGTATCACAGTGTGCATGGGTGTATTTCTCGTGTGTGTTTGTTAGTATTGTATGACCTTGAGCTGTCTGGATTTGCCAGGTTTTTCCCCACACACTTTATCTTCAAGCTGTTGTTCAATGGCGTGTTGCCTCAAGCAACAAAATATCATATTGGCATTGTGCAATTTCTTATTTTTTTTTATCTCTTTGATGCCATGTTGTCCAGGGGAGGTTGGGAAAGGTGAGCTTAATTCCCATTTCTTTCAGTTTTCAATCCAATGGGACAGGATAGATACAAATCAATTTGAAATTATAGGCGAGAGGCATTTTTTCAAAGACCAAAGTTGCATTCAGGCCTCTGGGATTGGATCACAACCATATGTTGTCATTGTGGACGAGGTTAGCAATTATCCTAATCAATAGTTCCAATTCTATACAAGTCTGGGTGTCAATACAGCTCCATGTAGAGACAGTATGCCAAAATAAAAAAGTGCCTCACATATCAGTGCGTGTATCTGCACCCTATGCTCCATGGAGAATGCTCATGTCAGAAGAAGACATTTGTGCCTCCACCAGTACAATGGAGGTGAATAGAATTTTTTTTTGTGGTGACCATAGCATTTCTTTTTTGTCTTGTGACCCCTTAATGTCCAAAAGTTGTAAGCAGTTGAATCAAGAGTGATTTTGCCTCATAACTATCTAGTATTACAAAATAAAAAGAAAGATTAGAGCCCGACAAAAAAATAAAAAATTACAATTTGTTACACATTTTTCTTACCTTCTACCCTGATAATCACTTGCAAATACTTAGACCCCCAGGTTGAAAACCACTGCTCAGGAGAAGGACCTTTTCTTCAGTAGAAAGTGGTTCCAATGAGAATGGTTCACAATGACGTCTATGGATTTTCCAGAGAAAGTGGACACATGCACACTGTGCTTAGAAAACACAAAGGGTTAAGAAAGAAAATATAGGTTTGTAATTCGGGTTAACTGACCCTTTAAGGACACTTTAGCCACACTCACTCACTCACTCACTCACTCACTCACTCACTCACTCACGCACACTGGACTGGTGCTGTATTGTATTGCTTGTATTAACAGCCCGTGCTCACCCAGAAAATGACGATATGGGTTGATTACGCAAGCAGCTCATTACCACCCACAATTACGTTTCTAGTTAGCGGCAACCTCTCGTGGCTGTAATAAATATTGTGAGAGCAAACGAGTAAGTGAAGTGACAAAGTATAAGAGGGCCAAATTCCAGATTAGGAGGAAAGTAGGGATGGTGGACGGATCAAAATAAGCCCAGTTTTACAGACCTTTGTCCGTGACACAATGACGTCTGTGATGTCACGTTAGATCCTCATTTTATCAGTTTTACGTGACTCATTTTAAGCCAATCCTGATGTTTTACTAACCATAACTACAGGTAAGTATTTTGTTGTCTAAACTTAACGTTTACTATGGGTTTAAAACAGTGCACATTACGTTAAAGCTATAGTGCGTAGTTTCTGTCGCCCCCATGAGGAATTCTAAGTCATGACAACAAAACTGTTGCTGCGTCAACATGATACAAGCCTTATGTGATCGTGCATGCGTGCGGTCATATGTGTCGTTTTGAGAGTCTTTGGAAATCGACCTATAATGTTTAGGTATGAGGATTCTTGCATAATATGATTGATGATAAATGTGATTTTTTCCCCCTGTTATAAACCTCTACAGAAAACAGACCACATAATGCTGAAACATAGTTGTGACAAACTGTAGACCACCTGAGCCGGCTGTAGTGGAAAACACGAAAGCACTGAGAATAAACAGCGAAACAACACTGCACTGCAATCAAAAGAAAGCAGGTATAATGTAATGGGATGTTTACATGCCTTGGGGTTGTGGTGAATTGAATAATTATATAGAGAGAGCACTTTACTCTTCAGCCAGGTCTAGGCAGAAAAAAATAAATTAGTATAAGGCTTGTTTTGGCCTTAGGGCTGATTTTAACCATTTGAAGTTTGATAGGTTGTTGTTGCTACTGTACTGTTTTTATCCCATCAGTTGGCACCTACCATTACCATCTAATTTGTATTTTCAGTTTAGTTGTAGTTATCCCCAGAAAAAAATCACTATTCATGAACTATGTGATTTTTGTTTCAATTTGACAAGAAGTGTGCAGGTGACGCAAATAGCCTTTGGCTTAAGTTGATTTTGAAATAATGCATAATGTGCATGCACAATCTCTTCCTCGTCCTGCCTGGTATAATAAACTTTATTTAAATGAAGGATCTACCACTTAAATGAATTAACCAGGCAGGTCCCTCCATTATATGACTTTGTGAAACCCTTACTGATGATTAGGCAAAAGAAAGCACCTGTCAGCGTTTATCCACTCATCCATCACACTGCCGACTTTAACAACCTTTCTTTCCCACCATGACTGAAACGTCCACAACTCCATGAATATTTCATAACTACAAGCTACAACTTGGCCATTTACTGTACAGCCCAACACATGTGCCTTCTCTCTTTTTTTTCTTTGTTTTACATGCCATTGCTTTGACCTTGAATACATATTTAGGCATTTGTTTGGGATTCACACAAATTCTTAGCCTTTGATTTAAGAATGATAGTGATCATAGTCAATATCCAAGCATGATTTAGACTACAGAATGACAAATTGACAAAGGTCTCCAAGAAATATGATCTAATTCAAGTGCAGTGAAGTGGGATCAGCAGTACAAATTTAAACCGTATGACAACAGTGACATTTAATATCAAACCGAGGAGCTATAAAAATCAGCTGTGGCAAGGCAGGTTGGCTGTTACATGAAGGTACCTCTTGGCTGCATTGCAGATATAAAATTCATATTCTGTGGCCGAAGCTTGATCTGCCTGCTTCTCCCTGCCTGCCTGAACAGAATTTAATCATCTGAGGAACAGGGGATCAGTCTTCTGCTCTACCGCCACCCGTATCTCTCTATTCCTAACTCTCGCTGCAACAATTAAATAAATGTATCTGATGTTTGATATTACTGAAGCCACCTTAAAGGGCTCATTAAACTAGGTATATGTCGGAGAGTTTAAGAGCCAGAATGTTATTTTCCTCTAAAGGCAGAACACTACCATTGTTGCTGAGGATGTTGAATCTTTTTAGCTCTAAATCAAATCAAAGATCTGTTCACACGTGGCAGAAGAATAACTTCAAGTCAGCCTTATTATAGTGAATGCAAATTTGTAGACAACACTGCACAGTATTAACCTAAGTCTTCCTTGCACATGTTTTTATATGATGGATTGGTTACTGTGTAGAAATTGTTTTGATGTGCTCAATAGAGAAACAAAAAAAACAAAAAAAAAACACTTGTAGCTAGGCAGGAATATTACTATCAGGAGAAGAAAACGCCTTCCACCTTGTCTATTTGCTGAAATATTACCATCACTTGAGGTTGTTTCTGTCCGAGAGAGCATTCTGCAGTTGCTCAAACAAGCACCTGTGGCTTTTCAGTGTGAGTGCTGGGAGAGGAATAAAAGAAGAGTAACTTGGCCCCGTTCCCTCTAATTATGTCTATTTCCACATGCCTCTTGCATGTATGTTGTACAACATAGAGAGGCAAATGAGAGTGAAAAATACACATTAAAGAACAAAAGAACACTGACTGAGTGATTAAGTGGCTGAGCGATAAATCGAGCAATTGAATGAGTAATTCAACAAGAGTGTGAGCAGGGAGACTGATGGACCGACAAACTGACAGTGAGACAGTTGACTGGTTGCCTGAGTGACTGATGTCCAAGTAAAGCTTTACTGGTTCTTAGCATACTAATCATGACATTGCACAGGCAGGCATGTAGGGTAAAAGTAAGAATGGAGAGAGAGAGAGAGAAAGCGAGAGAGAGAGAGAGAGAGAGAGAGAGAGAGAGAGAGAGAGAGAGAGAGAGAGAGAGAGAGAGAGAGAGAGAGAGAGAGAGAGAAACAGAGATGGAATAGAGGCAGGTGAACAGAGGGAGCTGCGTGAGGCTCCGCTGGAGAGCAGTTCCAGGTTGCTCTAGATAAGACTCAAACAGGAAATTGCAATATGGAGGCACAGTGTCTCAAGTGGAATACTAAGAGACTCTCTCTGTGTCTTTCTCTCCCTCCATAAGTCTTCAGTAGAGGACAGCATGCCATTGAAATCCTTAATGCATTTGCTTTATGATTATTACCATGGCACTACACTTTGTAATAGTCATATAAAACTGTGTAATTGCTCTAATAATGAAGCCTTACTCTCTCTATCTACTACAGAGGCCTGCACATAGCCAGCAGGATGTATTTCAACAGGAAAATACTGGAACATAATGGGAAACCATTATGTAAAATAAATAAATCTAATATAGAATCTAATATATATATATATATATATATATATATATATATATATATATATATATATATAGATAGATAGATAGATAGATAGATAGATAGATAGATAGATATTTACAACAACGAATGTTTTAGTATATTTTGTTGCAATGTTTGACTTTTTGGTGTTTTTCTGCATACAGCTTTCTTTCTGTTTGTATAGGGTTTGTGAGGCTTCAAATGTAAGTTTAATTCCAGCAGATATGCAGAGCAGCCAGCAGAGGGGAGTGGTGATCTCTGCCAAATGTGACAGAAAACACACACACACACACACACACACACACACACACACACACACACACACACACACACACACACACACACACACACACACACAAAATCATATATTTGTTCTACAGCTAATTTTGAGAAAGACTCCTTACAACCATATGATACAGTGTAACCCTTGAACTTAATGTTTTATATGTCTTAGCCAGTCCCACCACCCACAGTACAGTTTACTATTTTAAACTGTGACCATCAAACCACACTAAATCAAAGAGGAGGTGCCAACATGTTCCTGTGCAACGCATTCTCATGAACAGATTTGTATGATGTCGTACGAAAAGTTATGCACATTAAAACGTATGATATCATACGAATACTAGGAGACCGCTAGCTGGTCACGTGACATCGGCTACAGAGCTCCGTGGTACAGAGCGACAGTTGCTAGCTGTTTAAGCAGCTACAGAGCTTCATGACGCGGCTACAGACCTCGGTCACAGCTTGTTGTATCAGCGGCAGTTAGTAGATGTGTTTAGTTGCTACAGAGCTCTGCGAAGTTGGCAACGGTGCTCCGCATGGTGCTCCGCATGGTGCTCCGCATGGTGCTCCGCATGGTGCTCCGTCAGCTCAGTGGTAGTTGGTGGTTCAGTTACCCGAGAATAGGTGATTGTGCACCATGTACAGAGCACCGTGAGCTGCCGGTCATTTCGGCAGAGATTACGGTTAAGATTAGGCAAGAAAAAGTGAGTGTTATGGGGCGACGAAAGTTAAGTTAAGGCACTGAAACGACTAGTTAAGTTTAGGAAAAAGGTTGTGGTTTGTATTAAAACAATCCCAAGGAACACACATTTCCTCGGTGAAAGTCTTTTGTTTTCCCCGGGAAGCGAACTCCGCTCCCTAAAACTGAAAGTCCCGTGTGCCCACCCATCACCCCGACCACCTTGATTATACAGCAGCAGTCAATGTGGTGTGCAAAGCAAAAATAAAACGTGGAAATTGTACGAATTGCAGTGTTTATCTTTTCGTAGCTTTTCGAATGTATGGTTCATGAGAACAGGCTGTCCTGTGGAACTGCAATGTGCAATATCCATTCAGAATCTCAATCAGTTTTTTGTCAAATATAATGTCAGGGAGAGGAATTTGTGTTGCTGCATGCAAGGAACACTGTAAATAAGTGATCATATGTAAGTGTACCACAGGGTTTATGGTACTATGATACGTAGGCTTCTCCGACCCTTAGCCTACCAGATCCTTCAGAAAGATACAAAATTACTGATTCTAACAAAATGCTGATTATTTACTTGGGTGGCACTGAGAGCTTCTGCTTACACACTAGACATTCAGCCTAGTGCATTGGATTCCAACCATAAAAGACTATTACATTGAATCAGCAATTGAATCAGAAAAGCAAACGCACCTTATCCAACACACCAGCTTGGCTACTTACATAATCTGTCTCTTTTCTCATCTAGAAAACAAAACAAATGTAGGACTTGGGGAAAAAAAGTTCATTTGAATCTAAACATTTAATGTCAAAATAAATGCATTTTTCATGAACATGTTATATATTAAATACTTGCAATGCTTGTCTAATAATACACTACAGTTATTAATAGCGCGAGAGGTTCTCAGCGCACCCTTTTAACACCCATTTACTTATTAGATGGAGGCCATGGTCTCCTTTTGCTTCAAGACTCCCCTTATATTGACCATTCCTGCTTGGGATTAGACCACTCAGCTTCAAATTGTTCAATGAGGGCTAGACCTTGAGCTCACAGTTAGGAAGTTGATTGCACCTGGAGTGATAAAAGCAACAGAGGGAAACAGAACAACACAACACACCATAACAAACCACTGCACTTTGGCTGGCAACACAGTTGTTTTCTTATAATTGATGTGATTTGACTGGTAGATAACAATAAAAATAAATTAATATAAAAACAACTCTCCTTCAAAGAACCACATCTACGGAAGCCCGGTGAGGCAGGTGAAGTGGTGGAAATTAACTAAGTACATTTTCTCAAGTAGGCTACTGTACTTAAGTGAAGGATCTGCAACGAGTACTTCTTCCACTACTGAGCTATGTTAAACAAGGCTAGTCAAACAAAGACAGGGCTTACTACTACTCCACGATGCCTCGCTTCACCATCATCTCCATCTGAACCTTGAAGGCAAACTTGGCAATCTCATTCTCGACTACTATACTATCGGAGGTCAAAGAGGTGAAGAGTATTGAAGGAAGAAAATGAGGTTTGGAGGGAAGGATCAAGAAGGATACACAAAAGAAGAGTGGAAGCTGGAGTTGGAAAGCAGCTCACCTGTAGAGTCAGAGATGAAGGAAGAGGAGAACATAAAGGTCTATAGATGAGAGGAAAGGGGGTGGATGTGTTGATGGAAGCAGATAGTAGTAGTGGAGGAAGAGTGCAGCTAGTTGAGTCAGAGGAGGAGAAGGTGAAGATGGTTGGGAATATATATTGTTGAATAAAGATATGGAGGAGGAAGATGAGTTGAAAAGAAGAATGAACTGAAAGACAAGGGACTGCAGATAGATAGATAGATAGATAGATAGATAGATAGATAAATAAACTGTGTAATACTGTATACACTAAATGTAGACACATACTGTATGTACTGATATGTACACCCCCACACTTAATCTCCTTTTAGCACCTTAGCAACTCTTTGCTCTCCTGCCTTATAAATTGCATAAATCAAGAAAGAGATGAACAGCATTATAAACAGTGTTGCACATTATGACATTGTTACAAATATGACATTGTTTGATAGTGGCTCATGAAAATACTGGCATTATAAACACACTGTATATGACTTAGAATAAAGATAGACTTAATTTGTCAAAACCTGGAAAAATGGCACTTGACTTACAATTGTTGTTGTTGCAGTTGCAATACCGTATAGTCCACAGTAAACCTGTCTGAGTCGTGATTCACTCGGATCTTTCACCCGAGTCTTTATATTGACTCATGAATCGCGAGTCTCTAGTATCATTAACTTCGATCAGTTGAGTCCTACTACAATTCAATCTAAAATGATAACAGCGCCACACACAAACCTCTTGCAACATTAGCTACTACTAGTCCTAGCCATCTTAGCTGCCAAAAGCTTTATAACTTACAATTTCGTAGGCAACAACAACTCCACAAGTCAACTCAAGCGACTGAGTGAGCAGAGAGACAGTCCGAGACAGGTTATAGGAACTTCCCGACCCGCAGACTCAGAGCCGGAAACATTGCAAGCTCGCAGACCATGGGACTAACTCAGGAACTCATGAGTTGTCGATGACTCATGAGTTCTCGCGTGAGTCAGTCAATCGCGCAAATCAGCCGGCTATGACTGGATCTGTAGCAGACGAGCGAGGTCTCTCGTCGAGCTCAGGGTAAAGCAAATCCACAACAAAAGCCATTCTTTCACTTCTGAAATAACATACAATGTTCTGCACGTAGCCTAGCTAGGCCTACTGTAGGTTTTGGTGTATAAATGTAGTATGTTTAAATGCAATTAGGTTGAGCAGACAGTCCGAAACATTGCAAGCTAGCAATACTGACTTAAGTGACTCAAGTGACTCGCACAACCCGGATCAGTTTAGTGAGTGACTCAGAATAACCTGAATCCTTAAAAGGAATTGAGTTTACCAGGCCTAGTCCACAGAGGGAGAGCTGGTTGAAGCTTAAACTACATAATACTGTGGCAGAGACATGTTTTGGCTCACTGTGGGTATATGAGCTGTACACTTCATTGTCATGGTGCAACTCAGCGTAGGGTGGATGGGGACTACTATCCACATCATTTTTTTCTGGCATTTTGTTTTCTATCTCCAGGGACCTAAGATCCATCATAGTGACAAAGCTGAGGCAGCAGCATCAAGCATGACACTGTCATATTGTAACTGACAGCCCATCGACACATTTCCAGAGAACAAAATGGCCCTTCTAGTTCTTGGGAACTTCATGGACTCTTGAGAGAGACATGGAAATGTGACCCATGTGGAATACTGTATAACAATGATAACCATGGAAATAATGAAATTAATAGATTACCATTTTCATATGTCTGCTTCTTTAGTCATGACAAAAATAAAATACAATGGTGGGAGAGCAAGAGAGTGATCAATAACTGACCAACTTTTCAGATGTGGACATAGATTCCTATAGAGGAAGTACATAATAACACTTGATTGGATAATAACTGAGGTAAGGAATGCTATGGCATACAGAGGTGAGAAGTATATCTTTTCATAATAAGACCTTGGAATGCTCCATTAACATGTGATATATGTACAGTATCGGTAGCATGCAGTGAAGGGTGGCAGCAGGATGGCTGTGTGATTTGAAAGCAATCTTCTTCACCTCAGACAGGGGTCCATAATGCCGGTTAGCTGACATGCTTTATGTCCTGTGCAGGCCAGCTGAAAGTCTTGCCTGGTCCCGGGACGAGATAATCTTAATTGGGCCCCCCCGCGCCCAGATCTCTCGTTTTCCTCTGCTCTTCTTCTCCTGTTCCTCTCTAATTAAGTGTGTGATCAGTCTCTGATCCATCCTGCTCAGACTCTCCGACGGGGCAGCGGGCCCATCCCGCATCACTGTGACTCTCTCTCTCTCTCTTCTCTCTCACCGGTAGCCTGACTCTGTCCCTCCATTGCGGGGCAGCGGGCCCCTCCCGCATCACTCTCTCTGTCACCTGACTGCAGCTAGATCTCTCTCCTCTCTGTCTCATCCTCTCTGACGGAGCTACCAAACTCAACTGTTTCTGTCAAAGATACCGTGTTGTGTCAGGCTTTTATACAAGCTAATGGACGTTAACATTAGAGTTGGCCTGTTAGGTTACGTTACAAGGCTCGTAAACGTTGGCTGCGCTGTTTCTTACCTTGCTCTACGTTGACTTTACTAGTTCCAGCTTCACCGTCAACACCTTTTTTTAAATATTTGTTTAGGAAATCTCTAAGGCCTCTATTTTCTTCTTCTCTTTTCTGAGCACCGGACTTGGGGTGACTGGACATTTTGAGCGTACTGAACTTCTTTTTTACGATAATTTCTTGGGCATTTTTAGGCCTTTATTCAACAGGACAGCTGAAGACATGAAATGGGAGAGAGAGGGGGAATGACATGTAGCAAAGGGCCGCAGGTCAGAGTCGAACCCTGGCCCGCTGCGTCGAGGAGTAAACTTCTATATATGGGTGCCCCCTCTACCAACTGAGCTATCCGGGTGCCCAGCGTATTGAACTTCAAATCAAATGACAACATCAAATTTTCATCAGTGGCCAACCCATTTTTGTGTTATGGGTGGGGGGGGGGTTCTTGACCACTATTTCAAGGACAATTAGGAAGAAAACAAATAAAAAGCTTTTATGTAACTCAAATATTACATATTTTTTCCATAGTCCTATTTTAATTTTCTTTTTTTAATTATTCCATAATTTAATGAGGGCCCAGTTCTGGGGCCCCCCCTACCCTGGGCCTGGGACAACAGACCCGTTTGTCCCCGTCGGCGGGCGTGGTCCTGTGTCTTGATTTCTCATTTTTACTTGCATGATTGTCTTTTTATAAAGTTTGTAGTAGCATTGTTAATGGGGAGCCTGAGAACAAGAATTCCACTACCAACGACTACCCCACTGTATTTGTTGTGCATATGACAAATAAGGAACTTGACTTGGCACGGAGCTTGGTGTTCCCTTGGAGCCTCAGTAAGTCTTTCAGGCAGAAAAAAGTACAGATAATTGGCTGGTAAAAAATCAGCTTTTAGGTTATATGCTGAGGTTAGGTGATATATGTTGAGGTATGTCATGACATCTACAGCCTATAGTTACCAGTACCAGCCATGTAACCTTTTCTCTGATCCTTGGAAAAACTGCTTCTGTTTGCCCTGTACATATTGTATTTTAAGGCACAGTGGCATTCCTTTCTCACTTGTTCACAATAGTGTGATATATATATATATATATATATATATATTGAATGCTCTTGCTCATCTCTAATAGCTAATAATATCTGTCTGTCAATACCTCACCTGTCTTAGTGAGGTATTTCAGATTGCAGTCCATGTGGATTACCGAACTCTTGAAGGATGACTGCATCAGCTCCATGCCAATTCCCTTGGTAGAGGTGGGAATAAAGGCTCCTCGGGCTGATCTCTTTTATCTTACTGATCTTACTGAGCTTGTTGCTTGTTGGATGTTGCAAAAGGCACTTAGAGACTTGTTGTTAGCCAGATCCAGTTTGAAAAGGCTCTGTAGTGCACTTGGAAGGTTGCATCATCCATTCCAGTGCAAACCCAGTTGGAGAATTACAGGGGTTCTGGTGAGACTCAGCGGGAGTTTAAAATCTAAAATGGTTCAGCATCCGCCTCTCAAATGTAGGATGAGGGATGTTCAGTAGTGGTGGAAACTAACTTATAATAAAGCTTATTTATTAAGAAAGCAGCTTTATTTATTTATTATGCACTTTGCACCAGCATGATACTGCTGTACAGGGGATGTCCTGTAGCTTAGTCATTTATGCCAGTCAGAGATGACACTTTTGGCTAGCTAAATGACTTCCTATTACATTATGGATTGCTTCATCGACCAATAAATAAATCAAAAAATCCTCATCATCGTCATCGTCATCGTCATCGTCATCGTTGTCGTCGTCATCTAGCTGAAATATAACATGGATTGTTTCTCACAAACAACATACCAACTTACCCTTACTAATAAGAAGTGGGACAGAACTGCCTATGCAATGTCACTTTATACCCAAGAGTGATATTTGCTGCACCTGGACGTCTCTGGATAGTATAGACATTTACATTCCATAAAAATGGGGGAAAATGGGGGAAAAGGTCACAACACATTGTGTACTTCATGAGTAAGATTCTCAATTTATATGATGGTATTTATAGTGAATTTTTAATGACCTTTTTGAAAACTACATTATTAGTTTACTGGTCATGACAATCTTGAATGTTTTTTCTTTTACTTTCTCTAAGACAAAAATGAATTCACTGTGAATTCACAAGGACTCACATCTTCATCACAAGGTTTGATGAAGTTCTTAAGGATAATAACTTTAAATAAATCTTCTTTGGCCCTGATGGAAACTTTTCTACCTCAGAACTTCTTGTTCTGCCATTCAATTTGTAAGGGGTGTAAAAGATAGCTGGAGAATTGGAGAGATAAAATGGGAAGAAAGCAGTTATTTCACCCACAACCAAGATGCACTTAGCACTTCTAGTCAGTTTCCATGGTTTTATTCTGTTACAGTATATATTTTAAAAGCCTTGTACATATATACATTCTGATTTATTGGACTGTCATATCAATGCTGCTTTTAGCATGACACAAAGGACACTCTACTTTAATCAGCTGTAGTCGCTCACTTTACGTGAGCTACTTACAGACCTGTTGTCTGTCTGGTGTTTCTTGAGCTATCAAAACTGATATTATATGCTGTCCACATGAAGACTTATGAAGATAATTACTTATATACAGTACATGCCATTTCAAGCAATTGACATTTGTCCAAAGAAATAAGTTAGCCAGCAGCAGGGGTACACTGATGTCCTCATTATGACGGGGAAATTAACTGCAGCTTGAACCAAGTGATCCTCTGTAACTACCTTGGGTTCATTCTGGTAATCTTGCCCAGTCTCTGCTTTGTTACATATGAAGCCTGTAGATTCTTGTTGTCACAGAGACATTGCAACACTTTTTTAAAGACGAGACTAACCTAGTTATCTCCTAATAAAACCAAGCACATCAATAAATTAGTCTTGGCAGTTTGCTTTTCAGAAGTGTGCCAATAACTAGAACACAATATTCATTTCCTTATGCAGTGTTCAGAGGCACTGCTGCAATACATAGCTCCCTAAGTAATTTTGATTCCAAATGGATACCATGCAGTATTGTTGCATTTATAATGGAACACAATGTTTTTCTCCATGGCGTGAGGTTTTTGCGGAACTGCTCAAACAAGAACATTCATCTAAACACACTCAATAGACACACATCCACACAAACACATGCATACAAATGTCAAAGCCATTGCACATCTAATAAGAAAACATCTCTGACTGCAAATGGTAGCTGCTATGAATAATGTACAGGCCTGCCAATAGGTGAGGATTGATTTAAATGTATTACTTGTTGCAAAGTGATTTGATACCATCACACATTCTCTGAATCACTCAACTCCGCAAGAGCACATGGGGCATACAGGCAGACCTCTGAATAATTATGTGATATTATATGGAAATGGAAACTGCAAATAGCCAAAAAAGAAAGAATAAAACGCTGCTGAATTGATGTTATTTTGTATATGATGTGATTTTGTAATTGTAATTACATTTAAATGTACTTTGGAAAGCAAAGGAATCCTGAAGGCAAAGAATAAACAAAAACCTAAATGTGTTCTACAATTATCCAACTCAATACTAGACTGTCGATGTCTACAGAGACCCTGCCTTTGGCTGTATTGTTCTCATTATTGTCATTAGATTATTACAGGGTGTTTGGGTGTTCATTATATTATAAAAAGTGGGATTTTAGCAATAAGATTACACAATCAAAACAAGCACAAAGAAATGGGGTATCAAACTGCTGAATAGGCAGTGTCTGATAAATCTTTAGAAAGCGTTGTGGTAACATATATTCGTATCTATTTGACTTTGTTTCATTCGAGTAGAAATGTTAATTAGGCTTTCTATATTCAAAAAACACTTTCATTCTCCTTAATCAGAGAGAAAAGCTTAATATACAGATATGTATGCACACATGGCCCTTATCAGTGTGCTATGCCTTAATGTCTAGGATAAAGACTGCTAGTCAAACAGAGATATTTATTTTCATTAGCAAGCAAAGTGCATAAAAGATGAACCTGCAGGCATGTATGGAAGTGAAGGAAAATTGCATGTGATGTACATGGCAGCAAATTAAAAAGAATGCTGTTCATTGCAAACCAATTTAAAAGAAGACACGATTACAATTACGGCCACTAGTATGGAGCCATAAAATGACATTGGGTTACGACTCGGAGGTGGAACAAGCTTTCAATGTGATTACCTGTGTTTAGTGCATCATAACTGAAATACACTGTTTAATTTCTAAAATACTAAACATACCTTAGAGGGGTTTGATGCGTAATACCTCTCTAAGATGGTCAACTAATGAAACGATTGGCTTTAATACACTAGCAGCTTATTAATGTAGAGCTAGTACTGTTCACCACGTTTAAGTGTGATTTACTGTGAGCTGTAACGCTCAGTTCCTCAGATTGGTAAATAAAGACCCAGGTCAGGGTTTGCAGTACAGCACATGTAGAAGTCTTCCATTTTCAAATTGCTACTGTAGTACTGGCTAGAGTAAATTATTCTGTCAGGTGGCCAAGCGGTCCATTGAGGGACACAGCTTGACATATTCTACGATCAAAAATGATGCATCCCTTTTAGTATAACTTGGTTGCTAAAATATACTGTAGAAAGATAGAGACTAAAGCTTTATAAAGTTGATAAGTAACATATATAGATGCATAGTCTCCTTTCTCATGGTGTTACCTGCTGCATACATGGTCAAAATCTACCTGTCCTTCTTAAGGGCTTTAAGATTCTTTGACAAATTGCTTGTCAAGTTTACTGTCATGGACAATATACAATTATTACTACATGACAAAAAATGTACCCAACCTCCGCCATTTTGAACTATATTCTTCCCTCCCATAAAGAGTGCTGATGCTTTGGTCTTTCACTGTCAGAACACACTTTTAGAGATTGGAAAAATGTCAGAAGATATTGAAAAATCAAATATTAATCTAAGCTAGAACAGACTCAGCCATACTCACATGAAATATTAGGGCTGAACGATTATGAAAACATAATTGGGATTATTTTGACTGATATTGCGATATGATTTGCGATATTAGGAGTGTTACATTTTACATCATTATTCTCATTTTTCATTGAAACACATAACAATGATTATGGCGTGATTTTTGCGGGGATATGTACCAAACAAAGGTGGTTTCTTAAGTCTGTAGGATGATGTAAAGGCCAGGACATATATGCAGCAGAACAATATTTAATTTAAAATGGTATTTTGACACACATTCGACCAATATGGTGCCTGCTGTAATTTGAAAATTGCAGTAGGCCACATTGGGATATTGATAAAAAAGAAATAATTTTTTCTAACAATTATTGTTCAGCCCTATCAAATATTGGTGCATCTATGGGCTTGGACCAAACAAAGCCAACAATGGGGTTTGCGATAATGAAATTATATTCATTCATCAATAATAAAAATTAGAAATACTTATAGCCCTACTAATAAATGTTGTTATTCCTAAGGCTAGAGTAACTGTAATGCTCAAATGTGTTTTAGGATTAATATGAATTTAAATCTTTGACTTTGGTTTTCATTTTTATTTTTGTGGATTGTGTCTCATCCTGAGGTTGCAAGTTGTTGTTTGTGAATCCTAAAGAGAAATGTCCCAGTCTTTTCTTTTCTCCCCTCTGGCTACTGGGTACTTGCAACATGACTGACTGGAACAATTAATTCCAGCAGTGTCCTGTCTGTTGCAATAAAAGCTCAGTTCAGTGATGTGCATGGTTTAGGATTGAATTACCCTTAGAGGTAGAAAGGTATGAACAGAGTATTAGTGTGGGTTTGAGTGTGTTTGCTTGATAGAAAAGTAGTTGAATGATTGTAAAGATTTACGAAGAATATGTTTACGGAATTTACTATCTATCTGGGACATTTTGGGACCGATTGGTAGGGATTGGTGGGGATTGCTGTGGATGAGGTACACACGGCAATACACTGGTGAAAGCAAATTACGTTTAACCATGTATCTAGCTAATTTAAATAGCTCCTGCTACTGTATTGTGTAAACAGTTAACTTCATTTAATATTGTATGTGGCTTTTCTTTTGTGGAGTGAAAATGTTCCTCCAAAACAAGTTAATTCCCGAGACCATATTGCACAGCTACCGTCGCTGCGTCCAGAGCTTAACGTTGCCCAAGACAATTGGGATTGGTTTAAAGAAATGCAAACAACCGAGAACATTTTTTTTCTCTATCCTAAAATGTACAGTATCTGTAGTGTATACAGACCTTACTCCACAGTGCAGTAGAGATAGGTCTGGCAATGTAAAATTAGTTTTGGGTCTGTTTTGTTGCTGTGGGTCTCAAAGCAATACGTATAATATCAAACACATTTAAAATGTAATTTGTATGGATCTAACTGAGCAGCGATTTGTCTTTTTTATGTGTTGTTGTTGGTGGTGGTTACACCAAATAAGCCTAGCTCAAAGCTCTTTAGCTAAGCTTCACCTTTGCTGTCTTTACAGCAGTTTACAGTTTACAGTTTACCACTGACTCAATCATTTACAACTGCTATCAAACACCTACGTCATAGATTCCATTGTATAAGTAGATGTATACTGAATGAAGTATTATATCTCAGAGGTATAATATTTACTATTTAGTGATCTTCATTTTTAAAATAGCTTTGTCACAGAGCACTGAAGTAAAAGGTGAAACACTTAATTGGTCCCCTTGGGTATATTTTGATTTCTGATTGGACTGGAACCTTGTACCACATCTGAGAATGACTCTTAATTAAAAATCCTTTACGTTTTTTTATACTGTAGGCCTACAATACATTTTAAGATCATGATTGCATTAAATTCCTTGCTGTGTCTGTGTGGGTTTTCTCTGGTATTCCAGTTTCTTCCCACAATCCAAGGTTGGGTAAATTGGAGACTCCACATTGCATGTAGGTGTAAATATTTGTGTCTGTCTATATGTGTTAGCCTTGTTTAGACCTGTCCCAAGTGCACTGTGTACACTCTGATCCAGCATAGTGTATGTGAGCTATGCACATCACTGTGTAAAGTGATTGTTACTCTTGGCCAGAGCTCCAGAATGAGTGAGTGAGTATTAGTCATGTCCTTGGACTGTGCTGCCTGAGTTGAAAAGTTCTGTCGTGCAGCTGTGAGATGAAAGGCAGTGAGAGCCCTTGAGCAGGAAATTATGTAATAGATATGAGAGTGTGGGGCCCATTGTCATAGTGTGAGTGTGCGTGTATTTATGCCTATACGTGCACATGTTTTTGTGTGCTTGTATGTGTATCCATGTGTCTGCTTTCTTGGCAGAGACCAGCTGCTCACAACAGCTACATCAGTGGCTGTAGGCTTGTAATTCCTCACATCAGCAATTCTTACAGATGGAAAATGGAAATGAAAAAGCCCCTGGAACAGGATTTGTCACGCATCACATATGGGCGTGTATTTTTATACACAAATGTTTCAAATGTCTTCATTTTATCATTTTGTCATCATTGCTATGGCTTTGCACCTCTGCCTTACTGTGTCCCTTTACTGTCACAGCTGATAATGATTTATTGTGAGGGAAAATGAGCTGCAGAACATGCTACTGCCAGTTCTTTGAAAACAACCCAACTCCAGGAATACAGCTGTGGGTTGGTTGGGAGTCTGCACTCGGGGTCCCATGCTATTTGTTTACTACTACTAGAACCTGAAATTATGGGATCCTGCAAACTCATAAGAGGGGAAAGAGGGGAAAAAGGTGACAAATGTTTTGAAATACCAGCTTTTAAATGTATCATTCTGGTGTACGCTGAGAAGAAAATTGATGTGTGGGACAGTTTTATTCCTACACTCAGTGCTACTTTTCCACAGCTAGAGCCTAGGCCAGCTTCACCATCACAGGTGCAAGGGTTAACATTAGCGAATGTTCAGCAAGAGTAGCGAGAATCATAGCCTAGACAAAGTGATTCAATTTGCATTGGTAAAATCCTGTGACTTTATGGTTTAATATAATTAACTTCCATTGTTTCTGTAAAGCTGTTAGCCTATCTTGTGTTTATAATTAATATGCATTTAATCCAGTTTAATTATTTTTAATAAAATGTTTAATTAGGTATCCTATCAACAGTAAAATAAAAGCTGTGATTTAAAGGTGCAATATGTAATACTGACAGCTAGTGTTTAAAATAGTTACTGCAGTACAAATTCAAAATACTGGAGAGAGTCTTCCCCACCTCCTCCCCAGACTCGAAGTTCACGGAGGTTACTAGGCTGAGACCGCAGCATCCACAACAATGTTGCTAGACGCTTGTCTCACATAGCCAGACATTACTTAACAGCACAGCGGAGTAGCTAACGTTAGATGCTGGCTATATTGACATAAATATATATATATGTCATAAAAGCCCATGCTCACGCTCAGCTCTGTACCCAACTCACAGGCACACTTTTTTGGCTTAGAATTACGGTAGGAACTGCTAAGAACACAACAACCTTGCAGTCCTCTCCACGCGACGGACAGACACACTTCCTAAGCTTAGAATTAGGGTAGGAACCGCTAAAAACACAACAACCTCGCCGTCCTCTCCACTCGACGGACAGACACACTTCCTTGGCTTAGAATTACGGTGAGAACCGCTAAAAATAACATTACCTTGCCGTCCTTTCCACCCGACTGAACACACTTTATTGTCTTAGAATTACTGCCACAATCGCTAAACACATTGCAAACTCACTGTCCTCTCTTCCCGATTTACCGCCCCCCTCTCTTGGCTTAAAAAACTCACCGTTGTCGGCTACAGCCGCTGAACAGCCTACACGTTGTAAACAGCGGTGGCCCGCTTGCCTGGTCCTCCGGTAACGTTAGCTAGCAGTTAGCAGGGTTAGCATGGCGGTGTTAGCCAGCACCAGTTGGGATCCCTTTACTGGCTGTGTCTCAATTGTTTTTGCGAGTAACCAACTCGGGTACTCTAGCTATATAATTCAATGTGAGTACACAAATGTTGAAATTACATAAAATGCCCGTCCCTTGTAGCCGTGAAAAAATAAAATGGAAATTTCAAAAGGAGAAAATACTGGCATTAGCATTGTTGTCAGAAAAGATAGTATTTCATCTTAGCATGTTTCCTTAATATCTGATGATGCATTTGGGGTCATTTTTGGATGTATTACAGTAAATATATTACATATTGGACCTTTAACTTGGTGACGTAGAAAACTGCAAGCTTCTAATCTATACACACCTCTGCATTAGCAACCCGCTGAAATGAAGGTACAGGCACCTAACATCTGGGGAGTGCTAACACCACACCAAATTCTACTCTCAAATTTAACATTTTAAAGTTTCTTACTACTTACTAGTAAAGTAATCTCTATGAACTACACAGCACTTAAATACATCTTACCTTTAAAGCTAGTTCACCACTCTCATTATTTCCTTCTTCCAAAACAGTGGTGAACAGCAGGAGCAAATGCCAGGAGTTTTCAATAAAACAAAATTGTATGTTAACTGAATGCCAAATTAATCAGCACACAAGGTTGCCTCCTAAGTTATCGTATGACTGCTGACAAGCATTTAAAACGCTATTTTTTAAAGGGAGTCTGACAAAGTCACTCTACATAAAACACACTGGTGCTACATTCACTTACAGCTAACTTCACAGTGAACAATGAGGGCAGAACAGCATCACCGATCTCTTTTAACTGAACATTCTCTGTCTTGCTCAGCTGAAAACACCGGATCTGCAGCACGTTACCATGTCGATCACTAGCGAGCCTGTTTGTAACACGACGACGTGATCTTCACCCGTTCAACCCGCTTTACCAGATAGTACGCGACTGTCCTGCTATTATTACCGGCATGTAAGCCTATATCAACAAAGTTTCATTTACGGGATTGTTCCGGTGCTGCTAGAGGTTCCACCGGATGTCCCTCATTTTCGGCTGGATGTCCCTCACCTTCCTCTTTCTTTGTGTTGGGATTCTAAACTCGGGTCGATTCGGGAAACATCCTAGAGCTAGAACCGACAATCAAATTATATTTATTTTTTTTTTAGTAAAATTCCCATCACACACTCGACAGCCATTTTAATTCCAGAGCTCGCCTCCCTACATGCACATTAGTGTTAATTTTGTCACCTATTTTTTAATTTAGTCTTAGTCTTGTGCCAAATGTCCTTGTTAGTTTTAGTCATATTTAGTCATTCACATATCTTTTTTTGTTAGTCAAGTTTTAGTTGACTAAAAGTCTCGTCATTTTAGTCTAGTTTTAGTCAAAAGAGAACTCAAGGTATCTTAGTCAAGTTTCAGTCGACTAAAAGTCTCGTCATTTTAATCTAGTTTTAGTCAAAAAAAAACTCATACATCTTAGTCAAGTTTTAGTCAAAACATTTTAGTCTTTTTTTAAATAACAAATTATTTCTGATAACCATTTCAGTCAAATAGTTATGTAAAAATAAATTATATAAAGTTATATAAATATCGAGCCTCTTCCTTATTTCACCAGTAAATTCCTGTTAAACGACAAAAACAACCACTGGATGGGAAAAGAGTATTTTACAATAACTTTGAATGCAGCACGAGGCTGGCGAGGCGAGTTTCAAGTGAACGCAACATATGTGTTGTTTTTCAGACAACGGCAGCTACAGATTGTCGTATGTCTCGGTGTTGGAATCCTACACAGTGAAATACAGACAAACTTTTACACCATTTAGCTGTCAGCATTTTAACCGTGTTTAATCCAGCTGCTAGCTAACGGTAGGCTAATGTTACCTGCTGCCAAGTGTAGTGTTAACTAGCGTCCCGTGCAGCGGGCGGTTGCCTCTAACGTCCGTTTAGGAGCATCAGAGAGAAGTGCAGGCATTTAATAAGTGGCACCGAAATCCGCGTTGCTATTCGGTCCGGTAGATAACGGTCGTTAAGGCACTGGTCGGTGCTGTATTAGCACCGGGTCTCGGTACCCAACCCTTGTAACAGCTGAATATTCTATCTCATGATGAAAAAGTAGTAGACGATTGTAGACGAAAATGAAGAGAGATTTTATCTTAGTTTTTATTTTATGCAAAACATTTAGTCTCGTCTTTTTTCGTCAACAATAATGCATGTAAATTTAGTCTTTGTCAGCGTTTTTGGACATTGGCGCAGTCTCGTCATCGTCTCGTCTTAGTCATGGAAAAAACGGTCGTTGACGAACATATTTAGTCTCGTCTGACGAAATGAACACTAATGCACATGTTCTACCAAAACAAGGTCCTTTCCCTTATAGCGCCACCTAAGACGATTGTGATTGGTTTAAAGAAATGCAAATAAACCAGAGCATGTTTTTTTCCCATCCCAGAATGCTGTGTGGACTAGCCAGACCCTCCTCCGCAGTGCTGTGGAGATAGGTCTGGCAATGCGAGACTACAGGCACGTGAACTCACCACAGACAGTAGCCTTGTTCAGCTGTGCGCTGTTGAGAGTGAATAGGGAAGAGTCTGGAATGGATATTTTGCCTTATTTTAAACGTACGGGAAACACTGATGTATGAAACTGCCAATTAGATTAATTTACTTATTAATCAAAGGTACCAGAACACTGTTCTGGATCGGTGTTGGCCCACCGTAACCCCTGCTTCTAAGTTGTGATAATGACGGATGTTAACATTGGACAAAGTTTTAACCCAGCAAAATTATTTATTTAACGTTACTTTACTGACTTGTTACCGTTAAGTTAGTTGAACAGCATATTACATTGTTGCCAGCAAACAAGACCTACCTCAAAACTAGTGTTCATTATTCTTACATTAAAGAGTAAATTTGTAATTTATAAAATGAAGTTGCAGATATTATATACTAAATGACTCAGCCTGAATTGAAAATCACAACCTCTATGTTGCCAAAGCTGATTATTGGCCCGATCGAGCAGCTTTCTGAGTTATATCAGCTCTCACACAGAGAATGATTAGATATGGAGCTCAGATTAGGCCATCAGAATTATGATCATAAATATGAAGTCTAAACTCTCTAAATAATAATGTACACAAAATCTAGGATACTTCATTAGTCAGTTTTCTAATTTGAAAGCGTTTTAGACTCACATAACACATTTGCCTGCTTTGTCCCAATAATCATTGGTGTTGTAGCCCCGTTTAGTCCAGCATTCACGAGACCTCTATTCCTTATTTTTAGTTTTTTTCAAATTTCATTGATGAGATGGGTCTAATATTATCCCATCCCATATTATAGTCTTTGGTACACATCTGTATTTATTTGTATGTAGGTCACACTGCCCGATGTGGACCAGGACTTGTGAACAAAAGTACATGGACACTTTCTTCATTTTTAATGTACTATGGACCATTTGTGTCCTGAATAAAGTTATTATTATTATTATTGTTATGTACATAGACACATTCAGCTCCATTTCCTGTAATTGTATCTAAGCACTTCCTATTGTGCCCTTAGTTCCTTTCATTTTATTAGACTGTTGTCATCCAAACATGATGAACTGCGGGTTTTTAAAAAGATATCAGTCATGGTGTGGTATTTAGAGGAGAAACAAATTCATACATGCGTACATATTTCACATATTTTGAGTAAGGGGGAGGGGGGATGCTTAGGATAAGTGCTTATGAGCAAGAGCTAAGATGCATGTGTGTATTAATGTTACATGTTAATGTAACAACTGACAGATGTAGTACTTCTGTAGTTAAATCTGAAACTTGCGTGGATATAATAACAAAATAAATGGAAACATGTATTTACAAGAGAAAAGCTGCCAGGCTGCCTGAAAAAACAGTAAATTCTTCACAAATGCTCCTTGGGATGTACAGATAACATGCAGCCTCACTCTCACTACTATACGCTTTGTCCCTATTTTCCATGTAGCCTATTATTTAGTTGGACAATTTAAAGTGAAGAAATGTGCTATTTTTTCTGCACCATTAATTTGCCATGGCCAGTTTTGGTCAGTAGAAGGCACATCAGAACATTTCATTAGAAGACCACACAGATGTTCATCCTTCAAATTGACCATATTTTTATACCTAAATACTGAACTGAAAAACAATGCCTCAAATATGGGGTGCCATTTGTAAAGTGGCTCACGCTGAAAATAACAGCAACATTTTGTCACATTTAGCTTCAAACAATGTTTAAAAAACTAATTTTTGAGGGTTACTTTTTTGCACATTTAAAACAATATTTGTCAACTTAGAGATATTTTAAATAATTAAATCCAAATCCAACCCAAATCTAAATCTAAATGTTGAATCTAAATGTTAAATGTTAAATCTAAATGTTTCGGGTGAAACTAAATATTTAACTAATATGCACATTCAAAATGCATCTCGAAACATTTAGATTTAACATTTAACATTTAGATTCAACATTTAGATTTAGATTTAGATTTAACATTTAGATTTAACATTTAAATTTAGATTTAGATTTAACATTTAAATTTAGATTGAGATTTAACATTTAGATTTAACAATTAGATTTAGATTTAGCATTTAGATTTAACAATTAGATTTAGATTTAGCATTTAGATTTAGATTTAATATTTAGATTTAGATTTAAATTTAACATTTAGGTGTAACATTTAATATTTGGATTTAACTATTTAAAATATCTCTAAGTTGACAAATATTACATACGGCACCCCATAATCAAAAAGCACTTTTTTCATCTGAGATTATATAAAAGGGTAAAATTATATTGCCCCCAACCCCCTTCCTAATGAATTTATATGTGCTTTAAAAGTGAAGAATAAACATTTTATTCAAATGCCTTGAAACTTACAGAATTACTTTTTCAACATCTGCCATATCTCAGACACCCACTTCACTTCAGGATACCATTGTTAATTTTGAGCATTTCAGCAAGGGGGTATTTGTATTTCAACTTCGTACCTCTTAAAGCTTTTCTACTCCACCCTTGGCTTTCTTTCACAGAAACCCAAGAAAATCAGCGCATGGCTAAGCATTGTTAGTTGGAGCTGGACCATTTGGGAAAAACCCAAGCAATTACCTTTCTAGGTGAGTAGGTGATCGGCAGTATGATGTGATAATAAGGCAGCTACAGTGTAAATGTGAAGTGTTTTCAACATAATTATTCTTACTGTGTGAGAAAAAATATCTCCTTAATTAAAGCAAATATTCAAAGTTGTTTCACACAAAAGCAGCCCCCTGCAAATCCATCTTATTTGTCTCATCTCATCCCACATATCCCATTTTAATTCATAATTTGACTTTTTTATTCTCTCGCACACCCAAGTTCCCTCATGCCAGCTGATTTCCTTACTGTTTTTTGGCACATAGGGCACCTCCATGAGCGCTTTAAGTTCGGATTTTATGGGCAATAACAGAACAGAGCATAAGAGAGAGACTATACTGTGAACTATATATGACATGTTGTGAACTATATATGACATGTTTAGTTTTTGGTCCATTTTGTGGTGTTGTTTTGATGTTACATGATATAGTCTCACCACTCATACAGTTCAACAACAACCATTTAAACAACCAAAAATGTGTTGGCATTTTGATCAGGTATACAGAAATGGTTCTGACTTGGCAACAGAGTAAAAACTGCTGCGTCTGGAAAAAGAAACTGGGTATGACATTGACTGTGCCACAATCAATCTAGTTTTAGCCTTGCTGTGGTGCAGAGTAGGCTATACAGTGAGCTTTCTCTGAAGTTGGTGGCGAGTAGCTCAAAGTATCACGGCTTCCTGTCTGACACAATGAGTTGCTTTAACTTAAACCCTGGCGGTTCCGAAAATAAGATTTGTACGTCTGCTCCTCTTGCTAGCCTCCCAAAGATGAAAAAGTGTTTCTAATTTCTAGAGTGAAGGATTTGTAAAGTCATTCATATTAATAACCTTTCAACTGTATCTGCAGAGATTGAAAGGAGAAATAAAAAAAAAACAGGATGATAATCAAAGAAAACAGGGTAGTTATCCCTAAATATATCTCGGTATAAAAAGCTATTGGAATTCTGTTCCCCTGTTTGTTTTAAATTGCTGGAACAGTCAGTCCCATTTAAAGGCCAGGACAGCTGATTGCAACGCCACCTGCACGGTTTGTGGGGAGGACTACTTACTGACGTCAGATTCCATTTGCCTCATGGGCAGCGGCGGCAGGCCACGAGGACAGCTGACCTCAGTAGTCAAATGGAAGGTGCAGCAAGAACGGCTGCTTGTTGACTGGTGGTGCAGATCGCTACAAGTGGGTGAGCACACATCGTTTGATAAACACACACTGAGACAATTGCAGGCAGACACAGGCCTGCTCGTGCAAATATTTGAGTGTGTGAACCAAGGCCATGCTACTGAATGCTAAAACTCTCTCTAGTTTTATCTGTCTGTGATGCATAGTCACACAACATTTTACAGAAATTACCACATCCATATATGCACATACATTCATCAACCAAATATACCAAGCATACAATGCAGAAAGTCTTTCTTTTACTTTTACTGTCCCTGACACATGTGCACACACACACACACACACACACACACACACACACACACACACACACACACATACACACATACACACACACACACACACACACATCTGCATTACCAGAGTTGTGCAGACCTTTGTAAAGACTACATTCTTAATGCTTATCTATGTCCCAAAAATATTTTTGGAGCCTTAGACACCCAAAAGCTGTTGATAGTTGTTGATTTATATTCCTTTTCTATTAGGAAAAAAAGGACATGTTTGAGGGCGTTTTCACACCTGCCTTGTTTAGTTTGGTTGAATCGAACCCTGGAGCTTGTACCCCTTTGGTGTGGTTTGTTTGGGCAGGTGTGAACACAGCAATCGCACACAGGTGCGGACCAAAACAACCGAACCAAGACCACCTCCTCACAGTTACAATCAGTGGTGGAATGTAACGAAGTACAAATACTTCGTTACTGTACTTAAGTACATTTTTCACGTATCTGTACTTTACTTAAGTACAATCAATAGTGCATACTTTTGACTTTTACTTTGTTACATTTTGCAGCAATTATCTATACTTTCTATTCCACTATGTTTCTACAACGTTCTGTTACATTTTCGTTACATTTTCTGATCAGTTTTTTCCCCTGCCAAAACGTCTTCCTGACCGTCACACGTGCAGTCCGCAGGGAAGCCTTCAGTAGCGGCTGTCCAGCTCCCGGTGTCACTCGCGATATTACAAATCCCACTATGGCCACGCCTATGGAGCTAAATCAGGGCCAAATGTTTTGTTAATTTGAAAAAAATAGATATAGTTGAAAAACTAAAGGTTTTTTGGTCTAAAACTTGAAAAATAAAACCATGTATTCAAACTAAAAATAAGTGTACCAATTTTTCTTTCAGTTTGAATAAAATTTAGATTAAATTCTGGAATTATTTTGAATAAATTATTAATTTTCATTTTTCACTTTTATATTTGTTTTCAGTTCCACATTTCATGCTTCATTTCCAGCTTTGTCCAGCTGTCCACTTATTTTCCCTTTACGTGTTAATGACAAAAAAATGCCACTGCGGGGATAATGTCCCAAAGTATCTATTCAAAAATGCTAATATCTTTCACATGTCTTAGCTGTGCGCTAGTGCCAGGGTTGCCTTGGCGGTGCGGATGCCATGCTGACTGCCGAGTGAATACTGTGGTGCATACATTCAAAGTCGTACGTGGAAGTGGGAGAAGTCATTGTTCCTGCTGAACTGCACAATCTGGCACAGTTTATTGCTCTTATAGTGTAATTGGTACCACGTGTTGTCCAAAACAGTTTTTTAAATGGAACTTTGTCACTGGCATCAGTTTGTTTAGTAAAAAGCACTTGTATATGGTGGATAGAAAGCATTCAGTCATAGTTCTCGCAGTAACACAATTTCCTGAAGGCAACATGACTGAGGAGAGTCTTCTGCCCTCTTTGTTAGGCTGTCACTCATAATTCCACGCCCCTCTGAGTTGAAGCCACGCCCCCTACGCAAAATCGGGGCCAAAAGTCTGAAACTGAAAAAAACTGATCGGAAACGGAAAAACAGATCTGAAACTGAAAAAAAAGATTTGAAGCCGTAAAAAAATAAGTTTTGAATCTGAAAACATGAAATTTTAATCTAATTTGTATTCAAACTGAAAGAAAAATTGGTACATTTATTTTTAGTTTGAATACATGGTTTTATTTTTCAAGTTTTAGACCAAAACTTAAATTTTAAATTTCAAGCTTTAGTTTTTCAACTATATATATTTTTTTCAAATTAACAAAACATTTGGCCCTTATTTAGCTCCATACATGCCAAGATCCACCCTTCAATAGCATTTATTGGCCAGGTGCGTACTCCCGGTACTACCGCTGCTGCTCCCGATACTCTACTTGGTCATATGTGAAGCATCCGTTCACATAGGGTTAATATTCAACCCATATATTTAGCTTAAAAACACTCCCGGTCCTCCTCAGCTGTGAAGCCGCGTACTTGTTGTCAGAAGCCCGTGTGTTCTCACTAGATAAATGTGTGCAGCATTCACTGTCCCGTGGGAAATAATGCAAAGTCGAGCTTCATGCAGATCACCCTGATAGATAACCAGAATTGTAAGTCAGAATGTAAACTGGGCCACATATGGTAAGCACAATTACATTAACCTAAAACTAACTTAATTAAAATGCCACAGCCCATACTGCCCATACAGCCCCTGAGATTCAGTACTTCCTCCACCACTGGTTACAATTGAGCTCTGGTACACTTCGGTATGCTTCGTTTGTGGTGAGAATGTAATCCGACCTCGATCTGACCCAACTACCAGGTGTATGTCGCAAGTTTGAGCTAAACGGCTCCTGCAGTCAGGTGTGCTATGCAATCTTCGATGCGGCAGAGCATGCAAATTGTAACAACTTGAAATGTTTCTGTCACAGAAATATACTGCGGTCAAACTCACAGCTACGTGCATCTCCGTGGTCAAACCAGCCGCAGCAAAAGTTGGAGACAGACGCATGCAGAGCAGAACAAAGTCCCGGTGAGCAGAGTTAACGTAGGAATGTTGATCACGAAACAATGTCTAGAAAATTATTTTAAGATGTGAGATGTGAGAAAAATGCACTATTGACTATTATAACACAGGAGGACCTTCTTCTTGTATTTACTTCCATGCAAGAAGAACAACTCGTGCACCTGTTTACAGCACAGCCAAACTATTGAAAAAGAGGATTTATTGTGTCATGCTCTGCAAATGAAAACTTTTGATTGAAAACTTTGACTTTGTTTTGTCATGTATGTTTTGTGCTGTTATGTATGCAAACCAGTGTTTGCCTTGCGATAGGACAATTTCAGAGATATCTGCCATTAAAGCAAATCTAATCCAATCTAATCTACCCATGTTGAGCCATGCCATGAACACCCGCGATCAGTTCTCATGCTGCACGCACAGATCAAGTGGTTTTTCATACAGGGACAGCATGGGGTTTATCTTGATGAAGAGTTGGAAGTGTGCTGTTTTGCACAAACAATAATAGCCTGTTGCCTGCAGCTTTTAACCTTAACAGCTCACTGTGGCTGTTGTTTTTGTTCTCTCCATAACTGTCCACATCTTGCTGTGTTGAGCTATTTTAGTGAAAAATTACACTGCTAACAATGTGCCGCTAACCTCGTGACAAATACATTGCATGTATTGTGGCTGCTTCAAAATAAAAGCCATCCCATACTTTGCCAGTTAAGCAATCAGAGAACAGGGAATCTTTTGTTTTTTGTTTTACTTATTTTCCCCAATTCCATTCACATCAGTGTGACAACATATCATCTTCCTCAATGTGATATAAAGTTAGAACGTTAAGACCAAAGATGGAGGTGTAAATAGTACCAATGACTTTTCATCGCTTGAAGAGGTTCTAAAGGATATTAATGCAGTGTGAGAAATATGATTTTGTACAAGTCAAGGGTAGCCTGGATGAGCAAACAGGTGTGTCTGACTGCACTTGATATAAAGAAGAAGATTGTCTTATCTTTATTCAGAGGTAAAATCCCACTATTTCAAGTGTACAATTTATCAAGCGGTAGAGTCGTGCAGCCCACAGGCATAGGAAGGCATGATGAATACCTAGCATGGGCACAAACAGTTCCCTACGTCTTTGCAAAGGTAATTATAATGGCATAATAGGTTCTTGGGGACTAGTTGAGATTACTGGCCAGGACACAAAATGTCAACAAAAAATAATGTACGATAGATCACTGTTACTACCACTGTGACGAGGGGAATGGAACAAACTCCTCAGAGTCACAAGGATCACTGTTGAGCCAAAGATGAGGAGAAGAGGGGTGGTGATTTTGAAGAAATTCAATGTATCCCAAGTTTGTAACAATGAAAGCGGAAGCAGACGGTGTTGGGTGAGTTTTGAATCTAGAAAAGTTAGAAGAATATAATGTAATAATATATCTGACATATGATACAATTATTTAACAACTCTCCACTTGGACTAGGATTGATTAATACTGTAATATAAACTTAAGTTGTGGTATCTCTATACACAACTTACAACAACTTACAAATATGCTGTACTGAGTCAGGTGAAACTTTGACACAACACAGGAGGACTTCTCATAATACTGACTTGAAAATATAAAAGCCTTTAAAATGTTATGCTGTGTTGTTTCTGAATATGGCTGCAGTGGATAATTGGGTAATCCTCAGAACACAGTGAGCATTAGTGAGTTTTTCCAAAGTCCTTCATTTCTCCCCGTGCTCCTCCTGTAGCTCTGTGGACATCATTAGAGCAGACTGAGGGATGCCAGGCAACTGTGTGTGTGTGTGTGGGTGTGTGTGTGTGTGTGTATGGTGCAGCAGTGGAAAGACGGCAGATTCAAGGAAATAACAGCAAAAACTGTCAATAATGCAGCTGTTTCATGAGGGATTTGATATGAAGCTGTTGTGGACAGGTTCACCAGAATTATTGTCCCTAATTGAAGTCCTTCTATCAATGTGGAACTCTGCTAGGTAGATACAATAAATTATCTTCAAGCACTTCACTAGCAAGGACCACGCCACAACAATATGTCATTTTCTTTTTTTTTTTGTAATCAATTTTTTATTAGTACCTTCAGACATACAAAACAAATGCTACAATGGGTGACAGGTAATGTCAGATGGCGCACAGAACAAAGAAACACAAATTGAACAAGAAAAAAGACCCTCTCCCACCCCCCACCCTCTGCGGTGTCAAGGAAAACAAAACAAACAAACAAACAAACAGAAACCACACCTTGCCTAATCACTCTCCTCTAGTTCTTGTGGGGCTGCGGTCATTAAGTCTGATATTTGTGCTGCTGTGCTTTCCCATAGGCTGATAGTTGATGATTTGGCTTTGGTAATCCTTGCTGTAGAGAGCTCAAGCATAACTATGTGCAGAAAATACGCCAACCGCTGTTTTATACAAAGCGAGTCAGGGGGGAGCCAGCGCTGAGCTATGATTTTCTTGGTTGCGATTGAGCCGGCTAGCCAAATTTTCTTCTGTCTCCCAAGCAGGTGTAATTTAGAGTCGTCATTAAGTAACAAAACAATCGGGTCAGTAGGAATTCAACATCCTATCACATCAGATTATTATTGATGTTGTTTTATTTAAAAACTCATGCACTTGTTCACACTCCCAGACCATATGCAGGAAAGTTCCAGTTTGTTCAGGTTGACAGAAAGTACAATAGGGAGTGGGAATGACTTTAGAGACGTATCTTTTCTGAGGAGTCCAATATGCCCTATGACATATGTTGAAGTGGATATACTGGTGATTTGGGTTCTTGGAACAGTGGAGAATGTTGTCCCAATTAATTGCGTTCCCGTCAGGGCTCAGCTCTCATTCCCAATGCATTACTATTGGGAGTTCTCCTATGGATACTTGCATCAGTTTAGCATAAATCTTGGACACTAACTCTCACAGGAAAATCAAGAAACCTGACTGGGTGCGCCTCAAGACTGTTTCCTCATAGCACTCCTTAACATTGTAGGGCTAATCTTAAGCGCAGATAAAAGTAGAAGGATGTCCTGGGGACCTCAAAACTAGCTCTCAGGTCTTCAAAACTCAACATACCTTTCTCATTGAATAGCTTGTCTAAAGTATAAATACCTCTGTCACTCCACTGCTTACAAGCAAAGGGTTTGTTACCAGACATTAAGTGTGCATTGTGCCATATTGGGGTATTCAAATGCCACTTATTAATGTAGCGTAGTTGCTCCTCCACCTGTTTAAAGTTGGTCAATGACCTGTGATAGGTCGGACACAGAGATGACCTGTGATAGGTCGGACACAGAGGTGACCTGTGATAGGTCAGACACGGAGTGAGCAGCCCCAGGGGGTAATATGACAAAGCCCCCGCCAGGGGGAGGCACTGCTGTGACATGTGGCATAGGAGGCAGCGGAGGCCCTGTGACGCCACTGTTCGACCCTGTCGAGGAACCCGGAAGCGTAGGAGATGTGATTGTCACCTTTGCCCCCTTCTGAGATGTGTTGCTGTGGATAAAGTATAGTTATTGACATGCGGAGAAAAAACATTTGGGTGGTGGATAAGGGCGGGTTTAGGGAGGAGAGGGAGGGGGAATAGGATAGATCAGGTGTAATTGAAAGAGGAGTAGCAGAGCCCCTTGGTTTTCAGAAGAGGGGCCTTGTGCGGATATGCTGGCTGTCAAGAAGAGGGAGGAGCAGAAGCGGTATTGCTGAAGGTGGTTGAAGGAAGGGTAGAAGAAGGGATGAAAGGATGCATGTGCTTAGGAATTTTGTGTAGCCTGCTGACACAGGGATAAAAATGATACGGAGAGAGCAGGCACAGGGAGTAATACAACTTGGCCCCCGCCAGGGGGGACGCTGATGCGGCCCATGGCAGTGGAGGCAGTGGAGTGGTAATGGAGGCGGAATAAAGGTGGAACTAAGTTATTTTGTTATCATTGCGGTGGAAGGGAATGCCTTTCCCTATGAGAACCCGTCGGAGGCGGGCAACGATCCATTCTCTGATGTCCAGCTCCGTCTGTGAACGCAGACACGTCCGAAAGGAAATGGAGGACGCAGTGTGCCGTGGTGTATAACTGGAGATGGTATGATGAGTGTACCTAGTAGAGCACCGGTGCCGGCAGCTTCCTTGCCTGGGTTGGTGTTGAACCCTCGCCGACAGCGGAGAGGATCCCAGAGCTCTAAGTGATCCTAATGGAGATGACTTTGCTGTGTTACGCTAACCATGGAGTGCAAACGGCTCTGCTGTGAAGCTGTTGGACTGCAGTCTGAGTGCTGTGTCGTGGCAGGAGGGGAACCAGTTTCAAAAGATCTTCGTACAGGTCATCGTCCGAATTATGGAAGTCAAGTAGAGTTTCGGAAGCCATGGTGAGTTGAGTCTTTTTGTTTTCAATTTTTGATCACCGTGTTGCACGCTCTGTCTGTCCTCGAGAATGTGGAGACAAATGGCACTGAGTGGGTTGGCTTGGAAAATAAAGGCTGGTCAATGATTAGAGATGTGGTTGAGGCGTGGGCAAAATGCTCACATGTACACATGTGTTTGTATATTTCTGTATCTCTCTTTTTTCTCCATCCAGCTACTCTTTGTGCTCCTTCATCTTCCCTTCTCTTCTCGGCTATCGTCCTGTCCCTCCAAACCTGGTGGGATTTGCTCCTCTTGGATAGGCCCATAACTAGATGGTGCTCTAAGGCTTAAAGGTTCTGACTGGCACTGTTTCTGATTTGTGCTTATCTGGCCGTGAGCTACCTCTCGTGCTGCTGAAAACATCCGGGCCAGTGGTTCATGTCTGTTTATGCGGAGCGCAGCTGACCTTTGGGATCTCGGCCTTCCAGTCTGCTGCACAGGGGACAAGCTGCCTGCCCCCAGTGCCCAATAATGCAAGGCACTTGGTACTTGATAAAACCGTTATACCACATGCATAGATTTATGTGTGTGTGTGTGTGTGTGTGTGTGTGTGTGTGTGTGTGTGTGTGTGTGTGCGTGCGTGCGTGCGTGCGTGCGTGTGTGTGTGTGCATGTGTGTGTGTGTGTGTGTGTGCGCACGTGCGTGTGTGTGTTTGTGTTTGTGATGCACACTAAGAAGAAATAGTGGAAAAACTGACACACATTGTGTAGCTGTGTCAGACAAAATTGTGTGCATGTACTTAGTGGGTACATGGTGGACACAAATACAAAAATCATTAAGAGATACTCTCTTTCTCACACACACACACACACATACACACACACACACACACACACACACACACACACACACACACACACATTTAGACATATATCACACAGAGTTATTGGCAAAAAAAGCAAACCACTGAAATGGGCAATTTAATATCATGCTCTGCAACTCTGAACAGTATCTTCCCTTATCTGACTCGTCATGCAGCCAGCTGTGGGTGTTCAGACTGCACGTGCTCCTGGAAAAGTGTGTGATAAGGAAGAGGTGGGTAGCTAAAAACACAGGAACGTGACAGAAATATCAAAACCAATATGGTGGTCTTCTCCAGAAAACAAAGACCATGGCAACAATAAGATGAGACTGGAAAAATAAGGGATTTAATTTTCCAACTCACAGATGGAAGTAGAAAGAGAGCCCATAGGCCTTTTTTTTTTGCCAGAACTTGAATATCGGGATAACTTAACAAAAGTCATCATTCAAATGTGTTTCACTTTCTCAGCAGTGGTGAAGAGTACTTTCTGATGTGTTCATGAGTTATATTTTCATTTTCCCTTTGTCCAACTCAGATTGCACCTATCACAATGAATACAGACTTGTTAGGTCTTTATTTAGTGCAGTGGAATCATGTGATCTGATGATTGGAAATTACTGCTACACCAAATGAAAATACTGTACATTCACCTAAAAAATATAACATTGCCAGACCTTTAGGTTTTATTTAATCCCACATTTGTTAGGAAATATTGGTTGGGGAACACAGCACAATCAAAGAGATAAAAATGCCTCAAGTTTTTTTTAAATGCCTGTGAGAACCAACAGGTGAACCTTTACTCCCTAAATTCTGTCTGTAAATGTTAAGTTAGTATTTTGGAAACTCATCATCATTGCATCAGTCCACTGTTTTAACGAAAATCAGGGTAAGCCAGTAGGTGACACTGTTCTCTGTAAAGATCTTTGACTTTGTAGTATGACTTTCAGTGTGTTTTTTTCCACGAAATATTCCATGGATAGAAAGGCAGTGACAGAGGAGCATGGGGAGAAGGAGGGAGAGAGTCACAAAAAGAAAAGTGGGTGTTTTCCTCGGCCACCAATTGTCTCCTAACGTGATTGATACATCGACAACGACATCCCACTGACTCCAAAAATAATAATGCATCTCTGAGATGTGTGTGTGTGTGTGTGTGTGTGTGTGTGTGTGTGTGTGTGTGTGTGTGCGTGTGTGTGCGCGCGCATGCTTTTGCCTATGCGTCAGTTTAATTTTGTCCTGGTTTGCTCAGGTACTCAGTGTTGTTAGACATTCCATACCAATGCATCATGGCTGATGAGGGCAACACAAATACCCGATTGAAGGCAGAAAGTGAGCTGATTTTAAATGCCCTCCAGAAACAGGACACTTTACAGTGGCAGACAAGCCACAGGAGACTAAAATGCATTTGTGTTTCATTAAAAGGGATGCAGAGACATATTAGGTGTGTGTGTGTGGGCTATATATGTATAATGCATATATGTGTGTAACATTGTATGAGTGCATGTGTCCTATGTACAGCTTTCATCATTTGCATGAGTGCATTTGGTTGGGGGATGGATAAGTTGGTTGTGTGAGTGTGTGTGCTTGTGTATCCTTCCATCTGTGTGAGGGAATTAGAGTTTTACACCATGTAAGTGAGGACATTTTGTAAAGTGAGATCCTCACTTCTTCAAAGGGCTGTTTGAGGGATAGCACTTGATTGTAAGTTGAAAAGAAAAACAATGTATTAGTCGGCTCAATGCTTTCCAACTTCTTTACCATGTCTATGGCCCTTGCCCTAAGCCCACTAGTCCCTTGTGAAGATCTTTAAAAATGAGCCACAAATACTTACATAAAAAAACAGCAAATAAAATTCCCAAAACAGCTGGGTACTGTTGTAAAATATATATGATGGGGACTATTTTCAGCCAAGGATTTGGTGCACAAGTGGGCATTCACAACAGCAGGACAGTGCAAATGAAAAAAAAAAACTAAAGAAGTTGTAGTAGACACAGTGTGCAATGTTTCTGTGGTTATATTTTATTGGATTACAGATTTTTTAAAGGTTATGTTTTGCATCTTTATTGTAGACAGGACAGCTTAGACTTGAAAGGGGAGAGAGAGGTGGAATGACATGTACTGAACCCGCGGCCGCTGCGTCGAGGCCTGAGCCTCTGCATTTGGGTGCGCGCTCTACCTGGTGAGCTAGCCTGTTGCCTGGATTACAGACAAAAAAATAGACAAAAAATGTAGTCTTCACATTCAAACTCCTTAAGGAGGTTATGATAGTCAAGGATATGGTTAGGAGCTACTTTAGGAAGTGTTTTCCTCAAGCCATGATTGTCATCCTATGACCTCAGGCCCTTCTCACTCCTTCTCCTCTTCCTCCATCACTCACATCATTGAAAAGCCATTCCCCTTTCCTCAGTTACCCACCACTAGTTTCAAACTATTTTTCTCTTTTTTCTTGGCTTTCCATTTCAATCCATCAACCTTTTTATTTACCCTTCTTTCTTCATCTTTTCTCCTCCCTCTCTCTCTCTCTCTCTCTCTCTCTCTCTCTCTCTCTCTCTCTCACACACACACACACACACACACACACACACACACACGCACCCTTTAGCTCCTGCATGCCTCCATCATGGGCAACATTTCTCCCATTCCCCTTCCATTAGCAACTGAAGGTCATCCTAATGGGGCCACTGGCAGACCAACGTAATTGCAATTTAACACAAAGACAATTAGACATAGGTAGGACAACCCACCCCACCTCCACACACACACACACACACACACACACACACACAGAGGGTTCCACAGCAATCGTTCTATTGCCTGTCTAAATCCCTGCCTTGATCGCCATCATTGTCCCACTCAGTCATTCCATCTGCCATCATCCATTCTCTCACTCAGTCACTCCATCTGTCCCTTTCTCAGTCTTATTGACCCTTTCAGTCATTAGCTTCTTACTCACAGTTGCCCACAAGTGGAGAATGCCAGTGCTTGCTGCTACTACTGTGGGTTATTTTCAGTTACATGTACAAATTGTAACATTGAAAAAAAAGTGTACAGAAATTGTACATATGAAGCATCTGTCTTTCTAGATAAGGGTGTCTTTAAGATATACTTAAATAAGTGCTTCAGAATAAATTATAAAAGTAAGACATGAAATAGAAACATAAAAATAAACAAAACAAATGCAAGTCTAAATGGCAGCTGGTGAGCTGATTTGTAGGTGTCCACAGATCTGCCCTTGTTAACCGTAGGCCATTTACCAATGTTCCTCAGCTGGGGAAAAACCCTCAAGAAGGAATCAGACATTTTAAATGCTGGTTTAGAGTCAGTGCCTGATCTGCAGGGAGGAATAGTCCAAGCAGGAACAGCTATAGTCAGCTGTTAGATCAACAACCTACCAATCTACCATGATCTCTGTCTGGCCTTCCCTCTCCCTAGTGCCCTGCCAATCCAAAACAATTGTAGTCCTCCGTTTTCTTTTCTCCCTGCCATTAAAAGTGTTAGTACATGCCACTCTTCGTACCACAGTCGAGTATGACCTTATAAAAATCATACGCACTCTGGGCAGCATCAGCTCATGCAGATGCTTCACCTTCTGGGAAGCATAAAACCAAATCATTTGTGTTTGGCTAGCTTGTCCACAAGAACCTTAAAAACATTATAGATTATAAATAAATTCTAAAATCCCTTTTATACATGCTGGACAACCATCAACTATTGTTGCCGGAAAAGGGGATAATTCAGGCAGTGAAAAGCTTGATTCTTACCCAACATCATTCAGCAAAGCAATATTTTATGCCATTTTTAATAGAGCCTTGTTTGATGAACACATACTATAATGTAATGCAAAGAAGAAGCAACAGAAGCTGAGACATGTGCATAGATTACAGCTTCTGTCTTCCCAGTAGGATAAACCACCTCCGGGCATCACTCATCTTGGAAAGTCAGAGTACTGTAGCGCTCAATCTAGTTTTCCGGTAACTCATACAACACTCAGACACGACTTCCTTAATTTGGAAGGCTGTCGTGCTGAGTCAAGGGAGGTAGGGAAGAACAGGGCACTTTCTGTGTGTGTGTGTGTGTATGTGTGTGTGTGTGTGTGTGTGTGTGTGTGTGTGTGTGTGTGTGTGTGTGCCTGTTCACATGCTTGCACTTAACACATATAGACTGTGTTGAATAGTTTAGCAGAGTTTCATTCCATCTCATTCAAAGGCGTTACATGTCTCCCCTGGTTCTGGGTTCCTTCTAATCTCATTACAGCTGTCAAGAAAAAACAAAACTTCCATGATCATCAGCAAGGAAACACAGCAGACTGAGATAAAGTTGCTGTCGTAGCCCTTTATTGGATAAAAAGTCTGATAGTGTTTGATCAGGTTATCTTGGCTGTGTATGTCTGTGTGTGTGTGTGTGTGTGTGTGTGTGTGTGTGTGTGTAAGAGAGGTGAGTTTTGGCTCCCTATGAGAATTTGCATAGATTTTCACATCATGGATTGTTAAGAATGATAAAATTAATTGACAGGGGACAGTTCCACCATCATTAGATTGATATCACCTTCTCCTTCTATCCATTTAGAAATTCGCCAAGATTAATGTGACTTATTAAGTCATTTTGACACGTGAAGTGGTCTACAATATACTGGTCAATACAGTGTTTTTACACAAGGCGATCAATCTTTCCTGTTTTGGTGTACCTGTCTGTAGAGTGTGTTTTGTGTGAGATTATTGTTAAATGTACTGAAATGTGGCTGGAAGTCAAGCCCAAACGTTAGGTAGAAACATAATGTGATTGTGATTGGAAGATTTCTCGACTTATTCAAGATTGAAAATAGGTAATACTCCCTGACACAAGGCAGTGTTGGATTTTAGAATCCCTTTATTTAAATATTTAAAAGCACTACCATTATGCACAGACACATCCACCATTCACAAATGTCAAAGACAAAACCCCGGACAAATGCAAAAACGTTTTTTAATGGGAAGCTCATACAGGGACAGCAAGACCGTACATCGATTTGTTCTTCAACCAGTTCATGCTCTTCTTACAGGGCTTATTCTTAAACGCTCCAACATTTACTCTTCCTGAACTGTGATCCTGCTCCCTTTTAAGCTAGCAGCATGCAAGCAACTCTTTCCCAAGCCCACATTAATTAATGGGATGACCAAGATGCTCTTGCAGTCCACTAAGTCCAATTGTGTCCTGTGATTGCACAGCATGAGAATGTTGACACACAGCATTCAAGATACAGTGATCAAAGTAAATCTTAAGTCACACATATGAACCCACTGAGCTGCTAGTATGTGGTACCTTAAAAATGGAAGAGAGAAGAAAAACAAAATGACATGTTGAGTTTGCCTTAAAAATAATTTGCATCCATCTGCTAACTTACAGTGTGTAGTCCATCATCCAATCATCAGTTCTGGTACTTCGGCCTTTGATACATTTTTGAGTATATTTGTGGGTCTATCCCCACAACTTTCCTCTTAGCTTCTATATGGAGTGTTCAGCCAACATATCTATAGATTAAATTATTGTATGTAATCAATGTTCATCAGGATCAAACCAAAATTAATGAATGGTGCCAATAGGTTACGAGTATGTGCGCTGTGCAGAATTAAAGTGGGGCTTCCCAATTTGCTATAATGCAGAGTTTGTGTGAATTGCAGTAAAACTGTATTGTATATTTTCTGCTGTTGTTGACTGACCCTTCCATAAATCAATCACTCAATCAGTTAATCAGTAAAACAATTGGTCGATTGAATTGAATGGTTAAGTACAGTAAATATGCTGTAAATTCATCTAGAAACAACACCACACTGCATTTGTAGATGGTTTATTGTTAGAGCCAGTGTCAGGGCAGCAGCTTCTTGTGAAATATCTGCCAGCACAGTCCGGGGCCATTTATTAAAGTGGCAGCAGTATTCTCCATTTATCTCTTCGTGCCCATGCCTTGCATTTTTAATGACAATTCTGTTTGTACAGTCATGCTTCTACTGTATCTTCGTCTTTCAAAGTAGCCTGACATTTCAGCACGTACAGAAACTGCTAAAATTACATTGTTATTTGACCAAAGCTGTGTCAGTTTTTCTCACTTTAGATAAAGGTGGTCTTTGATGGTTCCTAGAAAATGCTGTATAGTGTATTAGCATATTTTGGATAATCTATATATATATATATATATATTGCATTTAGTTGCATCCAGGCTACTTCATTTTTATATACTCAGCCTATTGAAAATACACAAATCTTTTAAAGTGACCGTTGTCAATCTAAAATGAAGACAGATTCGCCAACTGCATCAGAAACACATTTCGTTTTCCAAATGAGCCACCATGTTGGTCTGTTTTGAAATTCTGGAGCAGCCCACGAGTGAAGCGTTCGTCCAATCAGGTGCAGCCATCGTGGTTGTAGGTGGGTGTAGTTTGTTTTTTGCTTGTCAGTGATCATTGAAGAGAAATAGATAACTGCTAGTGACAAGCCCATCAAGCGTCCAATGCTGGGAAGCAGGGCGATCTCTTCCATCAAAAAAATATTTTATTAGATTTTGAGGCGTGTGCCACCAGGGATGTCACTAGGATTGAAAGACAGGGGGGGCTTAGCCCCGAGGCTATGCAAAACTTTCTCTTGCAAAATCTTAGTTAGCTTTTAGATAGATCAAAGCTGCATGGGGGGATTTACTTAGGCCAGACTGGGCTCCTGCTGAGATCTTCTTTAGGCTAAGACTTAACTGCTATCTATCTGCTTGTGTAAATGTGTGGTAAAGTAATACCATACCTAATTCCTCTCTCTATTAGATAAGTTGCAGGTCAAAATAAGACTAGGTTTTTAGATTTAATTACTAGGGGTGTAACGATACACGTATTCATATTGAACCGTTCGGTACGAGGCTTTCGGTTAGGTGCGCATTACAAACCGAACTATTCGTTGGACTAATCCTATTTCATTTTTTAAAAAGAGCTTAAATTATATGAAATATAATGTTCTCAGTGCCGCTGCACTCAACAAGGCAGCCCAAATGACGAAACAGGCAACATGCTGTCTGCCCTTCCCACTCCTAAAGAAAAACACACTACTCCAGTCAGGCATGATACGCTGAACTAGCTCATCTACATTTAGGCAACATCTACATACTTGTTTAATTTATTACAGCAAAGGAATGCAGAAAGTTAAGTTGGTCAGAATCAAGCATATATAATAAATATCATGAAATAATTTAGGGCGTTTTCACACATACCTCATTTGGTCCGGACTTTCGGACTTTTCAGTTTGATCCGAACCAAAATTACAGGTGTGAAACCTCCCCCGGACCACGGTCCGGATCAAAAGACCAAATTTTGGTCCGACCAAAAGAGGTGGTCTCGGTCCGGACCAAACTGAACCATGGTCCGGTTCGTTTACAGTCTGAAAGCATTTTTTGGATGGTTCGGACTTTCGGACCAAATAGAAGAAGCTCGTTGTGTTACAAGACCGGGGAATAGCTCCTTTAAGGAATAGCTCGGTGCTTAGTGTGTAGGCTAGATGAGAGAGTGAAAGTGACGGTGAATGCGCTCAGAGCAGACAGCTGTCGGCTATCAGAGCAGAGAATACATCAGCATTTTATTTAAGTGGTAGTAAATGTACAGTGTAGGTTTCCATTTGTCTCTGAATAAATTCTCCAGAAAGTTCCAGTGTCTTGCTTCTCAACATCACAACAAAACAAAAAGAGCCGCGGCTGTATGGGAGAGCAGCAGTCAGCTGAAAAAACTCCGACACAGAGAGAAGATACGAGAGGACGGGGAAGCCCGTCTACAAACCAATCAATTATAAGTATCTGGAGACGCAGCTCATGTATGTGATGACGGCAGGACAGATCAAATGTATACAATGTAACAGAAACATGAACCTTGGTCCGGACCTTGGTTCGGACTTTCATGTGTGAAAACGCCCTTAGTTTAGGCTATGCCTTGATGCCTCTCTCTCTCAGCTTCTTGCAACACACCGGTCTGCAGCATTCTGAAAGCTGCCAGTTTAAACCAATGAGAAGAGACAAGACGGTGTATCATCTTCATAGCCATTGACTCTTTGTACTTCTGTCTAACTTTTGACTTTCCAGCTTTTTTGTAGCAGGATATATTATTTGTTGTTTCTAATATAGAATATGGATAACGTTAATGATAGTGAGATACTTGCTACAGTTGCATTTTGAGTGATAAATCGGCGAAAACAACATTTTATTTCTCTGATTTACTGCTTTGTTTTAATGCTGCCTGGCGCTCTCTCTCTTCAGTAACTCTCTACCTCGCTCGTCCACATACCGTTACCGTGCAAGCGGCCGCTCGTAAGCCTCTCTCCAAAACACTGCCATTTCAACAAGTTGACAGTTCGTGAAATAAAAATAAAACAGACTGCAGTGCACGACGCCACCAACAGATGAATGGTAAAGGAAGATTGATTCCACGTAGTGAGTGATACAGAGTGCACTGCAAAAAAAAAAAAAAAAAAATTATTATTATTTTGGGGGGCTTAGGAACATTTTGGGGTAGGTTCAGCCCCCCTAAATTAGGCCTAACGACGTCCCTGTGTGCCACACTGTTGGCACTAGTCGGCCCTTGTTTGTGGCTTTTTTGCCTTCTGAGCATGTTGGCTTAGTGGCGGAGCACGTCGGTAAGAAACCACTCTGATTTGCTGTTTAGCTTAAGCAAATCATTGCACTAGAAGAGAAACAGAAGTGAGGAAAGCAAGCAACTAACTAAAGGTTGTGAGATTGAAGAAAAACTTGTTTTATCAGGTGAGATTTTCTTTTTAACAATTGAGCTATTGTAGTGTGTTATTGTTTGCTAGCACATGGTAAATATAATGTTCCTTTAACATCTGGTTGCGTTGTTAATGTACTTGCTGGCTAACTAGCATAGTAAATGCATCCTGTCGGTCTTCCGGTTTCTCTTTTTGAAAGATGAATACAGACTACCGCACCCTGCTGGCATGGAGAGCTTTTTCCTCTCACGCAGGTGCAAAATGTCATGCTTGTTGGCCGTTGGCTGTAGTCTTTGTGGTGTGTTCAGCTGCAGCCTTTTCAGCCTTCGTCGTCGCTAGTTCTTTGATGTCTGTTCTGTGTCTGGACCTAAAGGTAGTACAACGAAAACACTGACCATTTGACACAATGGTTGTGACTTGTTTCATCAGAGTCATCAATATTGTCTAGTTTATTATATTGGTGTGTTTGCACTATTATAGCCTGAAAATCAGTGTGCCCCATTCCTTGTGCTGAGAAGCACCTGTTTTAGCTCCACATTACACTAAAACACTAATCACTTATCGTGCTGCATGCCACAGTTTTAACATGAAAGCTGTGTCGGTGGTCTTTAATTTGCATAGAAAACACTTCTGAATTAGTGTCAACTCCCCTAGGCTTATGCACTGCCTTGGGCACCAAAAATAAATAAATGCCAAAGCAGCTACGTATGTGCTACAGTAGCTGGACATTTATGCACACCATATAATCCAACCTGAAATGTGCAATTTGAAGGTTTGCCCTGAAGGGCTATGTGATCCAAATGCCTGTCGTACTCACACTGCTGAATACAATTCATCTCTAAGCTAAGGCCTTAGCTTTCCTCTCTGGCACAAGGCGATTGATTATGGAATAGTAAATGCAGTATGAAAGTGTGTGTGTTTATGCCATGCAGGGCAACAAAAGACCCTACATATTAAATACTTGCATTGCGCTGTACTCTCACATAGTTAGAGGGGGAGGAGAGAAGGAAAATAAAAGAATAATGACAAGGAAGTCAGGACAATAAATAGAAAAGAAAAGATAGGAGAAAATTATTGTATGGGGGAAACAAGAACAAGAAACTTTTTAACCAACAACAAAAACACAAGGTTGTACGATGACTAAATCCAGGGGCGATTCAAGGATCTGACCTTTGGGGGGGGGTCAGCCCCTAATGAGCAGTTGATAGCAGTTAAGCTAGGGGGGTCCGGGGCAGTAAGATTTTTTTTTTTTTTAAACCCTTAAATCATGACTTCTGAGTTTTGGAGAAAGAACTAGACAGATTGAGACATGCAATTATGACAAACTATCAACAGATTCAAGGCATCTGCTGTGAAAAAAGATGGCAACTACAAAGCATGATTATTGCAGCACATACCCAGGGGCGTCGGACTGGGGGGGGAAAGGGGACTGAGTACCCAGGGCCCTCATGTGAGGAGGGCCCAAAAAGATGCTAGAATGAATAGGCGTGGATACGGGGAGGGGCCCATAGAGAATGCCTTTCTACAGGGCCCAGAATTTTATGCTACGCCCCTGCACATACCTTGAACTGGTAAAATAAGCCTTAACATATTTTTAAACAGGATTATTCATATTTTTTTCTGCTGTTAATTTTAAACTTTTTCATTTACATCATTGATAGAAACTGATATGGTTATACAGCTAAATGATGAATAATCTAATATAATAATGCCTCTGAACCAGATGGGGAAAATCCAACATCGCTTTTTCTTAAGAGCCTGGGCCTGATAATAAAACCATTTACTATAATACAACAACTGCATTATATGATAAGTAAGACATCAATAAATCTGAGAAGACCAACTTTAATGAAGAGCCACAAAACAATATTATGCAATACAGGAAATAAATCAGAGGCCAATGAATAATATGTATCATATAGCCTAGCAAAAAAACACTTAGAGGGAAGAAACTAGTCCTCCGTGAAATGCAAATGTAATTATAATGTGAATGGAATATTTGAAGTGTTTTTGCTCATACAATACATATATATATATATATATATTAGGGCTGTCAACATTAACGCGTTAATCGCGATGCGATTAACGCATAACGCATACATTTTTATTAATCGCATTGATCACATGCCGGCTATTATTAATTTATTTTACACTTCACTTGGCTTTGCGTCGTACCTAACAGGCTACTATTTTGACCCTTTGCAGCACCTTTACTTATACTCAAGCTGCCAAACTTCCTCCTGCTGCAAGCTGCAGGCATGATGGAGAAAGACAGCAGCAACACAACTCTGAATGGCGCTTTTTATTTTCCAAAACTCCCGGACGGCTCGTAGACAAGTCGAAAGCCATATGCACATGGTGTAAAGCCGAATTAAAATATCACCGAAGCACGTCAAGCTTGAGCTACCACCTACGAGCTAAGCATAGTAGTACAGTTAACGTTGATGCTAGCCGCTAGCATGCTACCCACTCAAGCAAAGCACTATTTTGGAGAGTGCTACTTGCCGAACTGTGGATGAAACCAAATCCCAAAAAATTACTACAGCTCTTGTGAAATGGGTGGCAACTAACTGCAGACCTGTCAGCATCATAGATGACTCGGGTCTTAAAGACGTACTACGGTTGGCATGTTCTGACCCGTGTCATTGCCGTCGAGGGGGACAGCAGCCCCACGCACAGCCTGTATGACACAGAGAAAGCAGCCACACTGGAACAGCTGCAAGGTGCTGCAAATGCTGTCTCATTAACCGGTGATCACTGGACGTCAGTGAGTAATCAAAAAATTAAAATTATTTATTACTAAACACTATATTGATTCTGGTAAGGATAGGGATTTTTTGTTTTTTAGTTGGGTACTTGGAGGAATTGTACAAATAATGACAGATTCACACATTTTTCTTTTGTTTACAGTAAATAAATAATTACAAATCTTAAAACCAAGTTCATAAAGTAACTTTCTTTGCATTCATTTGATTCCAAATCAAGATACACTGGTAAGAACTGCTTTCGATTCTTAATATGTACTTAAAAACTGTTCTGAAATGCAAAATAATAGAATTTTAATCATGTCCTCCTTTAGTCATAGCCTACCTTTTCAGTGGTTGAAAGTAGCCATACTCTGACTCTGATACTCTGACGACCGTTCCCCAAAGTTATCTGCGCAGACTGAACAGTAGGCTGAGGCGCCCTCGTTCAGGGAATCACAGATAGCCTGTTGACTTTAGGGTTCAATTACCCTAAAGTAAAAGCTGAGCCTGTTGTCATTTATCCTATTCCATCGCGTAATCAGGTTTGCAAAAGTAAAAGGTTTGAGCACTAAACGATTTCACAAAATCACAATGATAAGGGGATCAGGGGTGCTGAGATGATTTTTAAATTATTTTTTAGGGGTGCTTCAGCAAAAATAGCCTAGCACCGCCTATGACTGAATCCCAGGTCTGGCTCGCAAAACACGTTTTGGCTTGTCATGTTCCCCTTCTTAGAGGCTGTTGAATAATTACTCCGCGAGAACACTCCACAGCTTTGATGCTGAACGTGATCCCTGAAGCTGTAAACAGGTCAAAATGACTTTTGCCTCTCTCATGGGATCCACCCCAAAATTACTTCCATAGATTTCTTATTAGCGTCAAAGCTAGGGGGACGTCCCTGCTGTAGTGGTATAGATTGAGTTTCTTTGACCACCCTGGTTAGCATTAATGTGTTTTCAAGGACTGTCATGCATCTGTCAAACACTGTAGAGACCATTCTCAGTTCCACAAACATGTACGCTCAATGATGCTTAGTAAATATTTTTTCTTAAATGTTCAATTTGTAGTCCAAATGTGGAACATGGTTATTAATTCCAAATTAAGTTATCAATATTTTCTTGGAAATACAGGAGAAAACTCTGTCCCTTTGCCCTTTAATGATTAATTGAAAATTGATATAATCTATAATTTCAATTTTTTGAAAAAGTACAGTAGGTGTATATTTCTGCAATTTAAACGATCAAATATTCAGCAAATAAGTTGCTGATAAAGGAAGTTGAACATTTAGAAATGGAAGATCCATGAATCCAATGAAACATAACACAGTAGTAGCCCAGAGATATACTTGTTTGTTTTTTTAATTTAATTAGCGTTGTTGAGACTTTGTATTGCCAATGACTGCTTATCTATAATTGTTATGCATATGATAAATAAGGAAACTTGAACTTCAATTGTTTCCTCGTCCATCTCATCCATCTCTTCTCTCTATCTTTCAAGAATATGCTTTAAATTTAAGCATGCTCCTTCTCAGTGTTGACTGACTCACTGAATTTGCACCGAAAAAGCCACCCAAGCACTCATTATTTCCACTGCAGCCTCAACAGCTCTTGAAGAGGAAAAAAGTGCAGAGAAAACAAGATATTCTAGCAAGATGCTGATTCATACTTTACAGATTACAGACATGGCATGTTTGCAGAGAACAAAGAACTGACAGAAAAATCAGCACATTGGGTCACCATGGTAAATGTAGTCCTGCCTAAAATAGGTTATGCTGTAAGTTAAGAATATAATCAATGACTTGTAGGACAAATGTATGCTTTAAAACAAATGCTCCACTGTAGGCGTATCATTCTTCTAGCCCAGAGGTATGCCCACAGTATGTAAGAGGCTTGACCTAGGCACCCTTCTCTTCTATATATATATATATATATAATTGTCTCCAACATATTAAACCCCTACACACACACACACACATAAGCACACTCCTACACAGGAACACACTCCTACATTGGTTAACTAATTCATGCTTGTGATAAGGAGAGGCAGAAAATAGTACTAAGCTAAACTAGATAGGCCAGTTAAAGATTCAAAAAACACAAACAATGAGAGTTAACCTTGATTGACATCTTTGTTGTCAATAACTCTGTAATCTTTCATAATCAACATTATACACAACGAAAGCCAATACGGCAACACAATATTCGAGACAACCTGTTATTACTGGAGACAAGCATGGCATATAATTATAACCGTCAAATCATTAAAATCACTTTCCCCATGGTTCTGTTTTTGTGAAAAGTATAGGAAG